>NW_028317942.1:160000-760000 GCF_062004578.1 Staurois parvus
TTTATGGCTCTACAGCCGGAGATTGTGTATGTTTTTTCACAGAAAGAGATGCAATTTCTCTGAAACAATATTGAGGTTGTGCCATACTACTGCATATAATGTGAAAAGCATTTAGGATGGCTCTTCTTTAAAAAAGAGACATAGTGAGAATCTATATTTTCCAACCAACATCCCCTCAAATAATTACATTAATGATATCTAACAACTATAATCTTGCTGATTTGTTGCCTATAGTGGCATCTAATATGATGAAATAGGATGCAAAGTGAACTGATAATTCTGCTAAATATATCAGTTCCTGTGAAGGAGTGGGTACTTTTACATACATAGAATAGTCAATACTATCTATAGATCTTTCACATATTGCATATAAATGTAAAATGTTTTGGGTGTTAAAACCCAATAAACAATGATAAATATGATTTTTTGGAAGGTAATTAGTCTTACAAGAGTAGCAACACATGGCCAAATCTTGTGTCCTACTTCTGTCTAAGCACTAAACTTCCAAATGTAAGGTTCTGTTACTTTACTGGAGTTATGGAGAAGACAGGTTCTGTTACTTTAGTGGCTTTAGGGAGCACACACTTTTTCCTTAAAGTGCATTTCTATCCTAATCTCCCATTTTTGGGGGGCAGAGTGAATGATAGAACCCATGTAATGTTTGCTACAATTCCTAAGTGAAATGCATTTTAGTCAATGGGGAATGCAAGATTATGTTTTTGGTTGTTTTTAATGGTATAACGGGCTTTCAATGAGGGTTCAGGAAGCACTTTAGAGCTATCCTATGCCTGCTCTTGTGCTGAAAATGTTCACCTTATTCAATTTCTAAATATAATTTCTATAGAGCTTTTCTCCCTATGGACTCAAAGAGCTTTGTATGCTGCTGAAACAGCTATCTTGGGTGCCCTCAGTAGAATTTCATACAAGAACCAAGCACAAGGAGAAAATGCAAACTCCATGCAGATAGTGTCCTGAACGAACCTCAGAATGAGGACCCCAGTACTGCAAGCCACAGTGCAGACCCCTAAAATTCTAACCATTTGTTTTAAACACATTAATGTAATCTCTTTGTCAATATTGACATGAAAATTAATGGTTTTGCTGATGGTGCTACACACTATTTTCAAAGTGGTATTTTGGCACACAGCATTTTGGCAACGGTTAAATCAATCATTTAGAAAAAAAATGGAGCTTGTTAAAATTGTACACTAATTCCTACTTTTCGCTATAGTCATCAGCATGTAACAGGATTGGTGATGCAACATTTTATGGTTGTCTCAGGAACAGTGAATGGAGCGAGATCTTTCAAAGGTTTCAAACCTGTTGGTGTGATGACTGTCCAAGAGGGGATTTCCCCTCACATTGGAAACATTTTTTCTCACTTCTAGGATCTTCAGGACAAAACGTGATACAAAACCTTACAAAAAGGACACACTGTGGATGTGCAACAAAACCTGATGATGCCTAGAAAGTCACGTAAAGGTTAATTTTAGCATTAAGTATTTTAAACACATTCAGATATACTATATCAGTACAATTTTGGTTCCTCTGTCTTATCAGACCTCCCTCTTACAGCTGAAGTAAATGCTCCATGACAACATTTCCTTGTTAATGATGAATTCTTAAAATGGTAGCTACCATATTGATGGTTTCATGCACAATTATGCCAGCAGAGTCTAGAAGGTTGGCAGATTTTCTAAGAGGTATTATTATATTAGAAGGTCTCATTGATCATTTCTTACAAAGCACTCCAATACAGATCTTCCAGCAGAACTAAACTGAAGCTATTTAACAGACAAACAACAAGTTAGATAAAGATGGAACTTTATAAATATCAAAACTGTTTATTTTTTCCATTTATTCACTATGGTTAAAGGTTATATTGTAAATTATTGAAACAGGTTTGTTGCCTTTCTGTCAGTATAATATTAATTTCCAGAAGACTGTGACAGAGAAAAAGCAGCAACCCTACAGGAGACTGATAACTGTGAAGTGAATGACTCAGAACCAGATCACAGCTGATTCAGATCATACAGAGAATACTTCATTACCACTTATTAACATGACAGCAACCTGGGGCTTACAAACAATCTTAGTGATTTTAAAAAGGATTTGTAATTTGCATAGTCTGTAAGCATTATCACAAGGCAGGGTGCACATACATACTGGGATAAAAGCTTACACAATGTTCACCTTGTATCTAAAAGCACAATGGTTACATTTATGGAAATAGGAAACAACCTGAGACATTACTAATTTTTCACCCTGTCTGTTTCAGGAGTGAAAAACAGTTGTTAGAATGGAGCTACTGAATGCCATTCACTTTCAGGCAATTGAACTTATTAATTTGGTATAAAACAATATAAAATCATTGGGTAGTTTTCAATAAGTTAAAGCAATATATTTTTATTTGTTTTGGAAAGTATATCTTTTCTCTAGAAAAGAGAAGAAAAAACTGAATAAATCTTAGCCATGCCAATATATACTACAGAAGCTTCTTTGTAAGGCGGTTCAGAGAACCATTGTATTTCTATGAACACACTGAAACCTCAGCAGTCAAACCCTGGCTAATCAAGATAAATAAATATCTGCAATGGATTTTCAAAAATAACCCTTCTTTACTGGTATTACATATATGACTTGGGATAGGGTTTGTATATGCTACTAGAAAGATGTGTACAAATGTGTAGGTTCATCCAAAGGCCAAAATGGAATGCCCTGCAATAAAAAATCTTGGTAATAAATAATGCCCTAAATAGCCTAATTTTGCATTCTCCAGCTTTAGTAAATAAACCCCAGTGTGAGTGAAAAGTAATGATGAGTGAATCAAGCAAAGTTTTGTTTGTCAGATATCCCCTGAACACGTGAGAAACCCACAAATCCTCAATATAGCACTCAAATCCTATTGAAATATATGGGAGCCAAATCTTGAAGTTCTTTTTGGGTCTTTTCAAGACCAGTTTGGAAGCTTTTGGTAAAATATAAGTAGCTTGACCTTTTGGGGGACATGAACAAACCAATGGGAAATTACTGTTCAGTAGGAAGCAGTTCTATTAATCTTGCTTAAAAAGAAACATTCAAAATATACAATTCCTTTATATAACATGCTTGGGTTTTATCTTAAACCTGCAAGTGAAGTGGCACAACTGTAGGAAGCACTCAAAAACTAACATTTAAGTGACAAAAAAATACCACAACTGACAATTCTGATTCTGACCAGCTTATGTTTATAAACAAAGCAGCTAGGAGATTCCAGGTGACAGCTTTGACCATATATGCAGCCAGCCAGGATTCTGAATACCTGAATGCCTAAAACAATGACCAACATCTTTTAACCTCACTGTATCCTTTTTGAGGCAGCAACCCTTGACACAATTTTTAGGACATTCTTGCCACCTTTTGCCATTGAGACCATTTTTCCTATTTTTTTTTTTTTGCATATGGAGATACTTTTGCTGACACAGTTCCCCAAACAGAAAGGACAGGGAACTCCCCAGTTGTCAGCCATGTATATATGCTCCCTTTAGAAAATGTTTTACAAGTACATTTCCAGGAGCGATGTCTGACTGTTATTCAGGGTCACGGTGGCCATATTATAATTAGAGTATATATGCAAACTGGTATCACTTAGGGTGTGAGGGTGATTTCCAAGCTGTGACATCATCCTGTATGCACTTTCCGCTATCTGGCCTTTATGGAGTCTTGCAGGACCATCACTCTCAAATGCTGGTTTGTCACTCTCTGTAGTTGTCGTCAACCCTGCCAAATAATGTTTACACAAGTCCATAGCAGACTCCCATACTGATGGATTCAGATTGAGCATATGTGGCGCTATTAGCTCAAGTGGTAAAATCCCCTCCAGCTACCTACACAGTATCCCTTCTCCCATTTTAGCTGTGTTCCTTGTCCGAGAGACCCATATTCTAGGCACACTGAAAACAAAGCCCACATCAACTTGCACTGCTCCAGCAAATTGGTGTACTGTCCATTTAGGAGTTGCTTTCACTTTAACTCTTGCAGGTAAATACCACTTGCCACACATGATGTGATGTGTCTTTTACGTTTTCAGCATAGAGCCAGATCTTCATCACACAAGAACTTAATAGTGGATATCAGTAGAATATTTGCGGAATTTGCTTCAAGGGTAAGGGTAGACCTTTTAAGGATTTAGTCCATTTGAAAACTTTGTCTAAGGTCTTCATGGTCACTTTTATTCGCTAACAAACACCTTTACAATAGGTTTCCCTCACAGGAATTTTTAGCATCTTATCAACGCAAAGGAATATTTTTTTGGTACGCTCAGAACTTTAGTGTCTCTGCGCAGACTAATACAACTCAGCTTCATTGCTGTGGAATTGCCCAGGTTGAGCTGTATAGGCTTTCTGTCTATTGGAGCACAGACTCTCTCTGTCAGTGATGGGCAGAACACACCCGTGTTCAGTTCATGGTTGAATGTTTGAACCTAATGAATGTTCAACTGTGAACTTCAAAACTCAATGCAAGTCAATAGGACTTGAACTTGCAAATTCATAAGTGCTTATATGAAGGCTTATATGCCAGTTATTGGCCATAAAAGGGGTATGGGGACTTAGGTACTGCCCTGAGGGACATGAATCAGTGAAAATCCGTTTTAAAAAGTGGCAGCAATTTTTCATTGCTTAAAGTAAAAAAAATAAAAAGTTTAAATATCATGCCTAGGTGGTCCCCTTAAACTACTTGCAAAGTTGTACATCTGTACAATGTATAGAACCTGCTGTAGCAGGACTGACTTTATTTTTTTTAATTACATTTTTATTTAAAAAAAAAAAAAAACAGCATGTCCCCCCCCCCCCCCAATCCATACCAGACCCTTTAGACCTGGTAGGACTTCTAAGGGGAACCAAGCCTCCCAAAAATAGGGGGGACTGTATGGGGTTCACCATAAAAGCCATACTAGGCCCTTTTTATTTTATTTTGATACTTTTGTTTTGATACTTTGTAAATGCTTGTTTGACAATATTCTGTTTCCTCTAGTAAATGAGCATATTGCAATAAGTTACTGAATGAGTACAGTAACGTTTTGATTTTAATATTTACAAGTTAGGAAATCCAGTGATCTAAAATAAAAGTGCTGCACTTTATTCACAGTATTTATGAATTGCCTGGTATCAAGGTCTTAGTGTTCAGCTGCTATTTATTTGCACTTATTATTCTTAGCGCGGATTTCTGTTTTTTGATCTAAAATAAAAGTTTTGCATAGATGTGTTCATAAACTCCAATTTTAAACAATTTTTAATTTACATTTTACTAATCCATGTCCCATGATATATCTTGAAAGGAGGTTTTTGCATAAAGGATCACATTACGAGATACACACTGGTACAAACTATTACCGAAAACGCACTATACTGTAAATTATAAATACTATAGAAACAATGGCAATAAATAACTAGCTTGAATTATTTAATTTGCCTTTCTATTTCTAGTTTTGTTGGTATTGTGCAATATACCCTGTGATCTTTTTGTGCTGACTATAAATGGCACTCTAAAGTTTATGGGGTTTGGGGCATATCAAGTGAAAATGGGGTTTAATAACAATAAGAATGCTGACCACAAGGTTATTTCTAGGAATGATCCAAATGTACTTGTTTTTTGGTTTGCAGGACGTTTATAGAACTGTGCTGAAATTTTGAACGTTATTCTAAATCCCATTGAACCCAGTGGGAGATGAATCTTTAAAAATCACATCCGGTCATTTGTAAGGCTAATCAGAAAAATGCTTGTCAAATTGTATGGGGGTGCTAGGCACTGCCCTTGAGAACATGTACTAATGCAAAAACTAATTTTAAAAATGTTGTTTGCCACGGATCAACAAATTTAATAAGGCCTAAATTAGAGCATTAAAACAAGCATCCAATTTCCTTAAATAAACAGTCTTGTGGGATTAACTAAACCTGTAATTAACAATTAAGGTCTGCACACCACTATTATCTACACCATTAAGCAACCAAAAATAGATTATTTTTAGGGGGGCTAAACCCCTCTACAGTGTATCAGTCTGTTAGTTGATGTGATATGACATGCAGTACTTGGATATTTATGCCTATAAAGAATAGCTTTGTATTGAAGGACATCCACACAGGTATATATTTTGTCTATGTATGGTTTACTGAGTAATATCAGTATACACTGGATCACAGAGCATCAAAGAAAGAGTGACAAAGTAGAAGAATAAATACACCGTTTTCACGCCATAATACATATTACGTATCGTTTACATGTCCTCTATACCATTCTAAATCTTGGGCACATATCCATGGGAAAGGGGGAAATTCTGATTATCTGAGGCAACATTGTAAATGTCACATAACTGATAAATGGTGATAAATGATGTTTTCATATTAGCTGAGTTTTCTATATCAGCCAAAGAGCTTATTAAAATAGCATGAAAGAAAACCCATAATAGAAAAGAAAGAATTTTATTCAAAGGTACAAGGCTGCATGTCCTTTCCTATTCACTTACTTCTAACTACCATCCCACACAGCTAACACAATGGTTACCATCATGAGCCCAGTCTTACAGACATCATTTTATTTCTACATTGTCTAGACAAGGCTAAAATAAGGAGAAAGAACTCAACACAACATAACAAGAGGTAAAACACAGTTCACTTATTGCTCATTTTTTTCAGTTATGTCAAGATAGCTTTCTGGTAATTGCATCTTACATGTTAATAACTTAACTCAATGGTGTATATGTTTACATATCTATTGGCTAATTATATGTATGTGCCTAATGCAACTTTATTAAGTGTTCTTGCATGGCAAGACCATTTACTGTTATCTCACATATATATTCTTATTATAGCCAAATTTACCACCCTAACTCCTCCCACAGTTTTTACACTACATAGACAGTAATATACCGAAACGTGCAGATTGTTCCCGATTGGTGTGCTATTACTTTGTGGAACGTTTTGCCGAATGGTTCACAAAATATCTGTGTTTTTGTGGTGAAATTGGTCCCATAGGAATGAATGGCGGAATGTTCAAAACTAGAGTGTGAGCTGACAAAAGCTAGAGTGTGAGCTGAAAAATCAGGACATGATCTCTAAACTGCCATCACTCCCTCATTTTCAAGCCCAGCTACACAAATCTTATATTAAAATGTTCAACTATCCCTGCTGCCACTAAAAATGTCCACGGCTAAGCCATAGCCCTGATAGTTTTCACAATATGACCATTTGTTTGCAACTCATGCCGCCCATTGACATTCATTGAAACTGCACTCTAGCCACCTCAAATTTGAAGGGCAATTACTAAACTGCGACTGTGCCTTCATTTTTAATATTTCAGAGACATACTATGCATCAAAATGTAGGTCTGGGTCTTGTGATTCTCACAATACAAAGCTCTTTGCTGTAGGATTTATAGTTTTTAAAACTACGACCATTTGAAGATGCCAGTGAAGTGAGCAATTTGGAGCAGTTTGTTTTTAACAGCTCTTCTCTGCCCTATTTGAAATCTAATTTTGAATTCATGACAGTTTGGCCGGCTTCTGGTTAAAGGTTTGGAAATAAGTTTTCTACAGTAGAGAGTATTTGAGGTGATAATGCTGCTAATGTTTTTATAAATGTATGTTTTAATGTAACTGTGAAGCACAATAATTAAAAGTTGAAATGCATTTCTCACTCTATCAAGCTTGCCATGTGAACTTTTTAAGTTTGATCAATCAATTGGTTAGTGTAATGTTTACTATCTTTACTCACTCCAAACACTCCACACAGTTACTCTGCCCACTCCATAAAGTTACTCTGCCCAGTCCAACCTTTTCACAGTTACTCCAGCCACTCCAACCACACAACAGTTACTCAAGCCACTCCACCCAGTTACTCTGCCCACTCCAGTTGTAGACTACTGGTGGAGGCAAGAACACTTCACACAATTTCCCCAGAAATTGTAGCTTTTCTAGTTGCTTAAGCATTTTTGTTATGTGGTGTGCTTACTGTATATATTTTAAATGATCTCCTAAGCCTGTTTGTGAAGTGGCACACCTGTGTGATGCATACAATGAACTAAAAAAAATGGGCAGTTACAAAGAGAAACATGCCATTTAAATTGCTGTCAAGTGACGTTTCCCTGCAAACTTGGTTTTATTTGTAAAAAATATGCTTTCCCCCATTAACCTTTGGGTGTCCCCATACAGTTAAAAATAAGCTGTCAGGGATTTTTTTATTTTTTCTTTCTAAAATATCACTTTTACTGTAGTATATCCTAAAAAACATGGCAGAGCTCTTATGCTTAATGAGGGTCTGTTATGGATTTTAAGGGGGTACCTTATGCAAAATGGAAAAAAAATATGTTGGGTCCTTAAATGCATACCAAACCCATGTCTGTAGGTCATTGGTATCGCCCACCAATGCATCAAAAGAAAAGAAAATGCTGACCTGTCAAATTATCCGCCCTTGTTTTTAGTCCTCACCAAATGACAGATTTCCTGCTGAAAGCTGATAGTAATACTGTTGCTAAGTGTATTACTTTCCACTGAAGCCAGAGGTTCAGCTCCATGGATGAGTAAATTATTCATTTAGCTTGCCTTTTAGCACATGCTGAGCAGGCAAAGTTTGGACTGAATTCAACTTTCACCTAAACGTGAAGTTCATCCTTTTACTTATTGGTTTGGGTGTCTGTTTTTGTACATTGTGTTCATGACTAGTACACAGCAAGACAGATACATAGGGGGGATAACTAGAGACAGACAATGAGCTATTTGGTCATGCTAATATGAATACATTGCTCTGTGACTTGTAACAACTGGTAGAGTAGCTTTGTCAGGTACATCTGTGATTAAAACACTAAAGTGCAAAATGTTGCTTCTCTTGAACAAGCTCTACAAAAATAGAAATCACAGTGTCTTACATTTACAAATCTACAATATATACAGTACATGTAACTATATACAGCTAATGATTGACAGTGGAGCACAGACATACATGCTGAACACTATAACTTGTTTGTAGTGTACAGGGTTCAGAAACAGGAGAGAACTTGCAGGACCTATGCAGGGTACACATGAGAAGTTTTTTTTCATTCAACCCAGTGGCTGAAAAAAACCAAAAAAAATTGGGAGGTCGCCATACTAACTAAGCGAGGTTAGTACAGCAATCTCCCCCCGCTGGTCTAATGTGTTTTGACAGGGGGACTGGCTCCCTGCCAGAACACAATGATCAGCACTCACAGCCATTGGCTGCAAATGCTGATTGGATGCTGGCTTTCCAGCATGCACATTTGATAAAAGCTGGTCTTTAGATCTGATCCTGACGAAATTAAGTGTTACAGTGACGCATCGCGTAGATACACCGCAACGCAGCTTCCGGTTAGCGGTGATGTACATCCGGTACGGCCACCATCTTAGCACACCTGGATGAGCTTTAAACCCATGCAGTACACCCATGCATGTGGTCTGACAGTGCTGTGAACTGGACACATATGCTACTAAATGTGAGTGGGCATTTTTATCTTATTAAAAGTTGACAATTTACAAGAAATACTACACTGAGGATTTTTTTCTTCACCCATCATGGTCCTTGATGAGGGGTGT
The DNA here is from genome assembly GCF_062004578.1 of Staurois parvus. NCBI lineage: Eukaryota > Metazoa > Chordata > Amphibia > Anura > Ranidae > Staurois > Staurois parvus. The sequence continues at coordinate 169,581 of NW_028317942.1, forward strand.
ACTTAGCTGATGTCATTGCCCAGAGAATCCTGAATACTTACCCACCTGATGAGGGGTCTACGGAAGGACCACTGAGGATATCCACTGATACTGGAGTAAGATCCTTTTGTGATCTTGAAGGCGTGATGACCCATTGGGTCGCAGAGTGAAGGTGAGGGGGCAATTTAGCCATAGGAGGAGTGTGTTGACACCATCACTGGATATCATTACCTGTGTTATCACCTTTTGCATGAGCTGATCTTGAGTGGAGCACGAATATGAACCATTTATGAACTCTTTCATTAAGAGGACTAATATTTATTCTGTTTGGTCACTATAGTATGTACACCTATCATGTCTGTAGAGTGTGATTCAAGGTGGCCAGTTTATGTTGTCACACTTGTGTAGTGATTATATAATTACCAGTCCTGTAGTGGAACAGGACAATAGATCACTTACGTATTCGCACATATATTATAAGAGCATGTGTGGCATCAATTCTGACTAATCATCTTTGTTGAGTATTAGAATACTATATGAGTCATTTGAATTATATTCTAGTAGCGCTGCACTATAAGATTTGTTTATTTCAGTTTACTGTATATAGTCTTTAGACCAGCTTCTGTCAGACAGGCTTTTGTACACAGGGGCTGAATGTCATCCAGTTTCTGTTGAACCGGTCGATAATTGGCCCGTGTGTACCAGTCTGTAGTGATAAAGTGGATTTTTACCATTAATTCATTAGATCATTTTGCAAGAATTATCATTTCAAAGAACATTCAGACAATGGCAATATATAGTATATTACCTTAATCCAATGAAACCCACATCACAGACTGTGACAATATGGTCTAAGATTAAGTGAAAAAACCCAATGAAACCTAACCTAAGATAAAAATCCCAATCAAAGAAAAAATTATCAGTAGTAACAATACATAAATTAATAATTTACTTACATGAATAACAGAATGAAGAAAGTTAAACAGCAGCAAATAGAACAATGTCTGCAGCACAAGTTAAATTGGGTTAAATGTAACACTGTTACATTATGCCACAAATCAGTGTGGCTAAAACTATCTGCCATAATAAATATCAAATAAATAACATGTAGCTTTACCAATTTAGGTCAGTTACAGTGAAACACCAATTGTGTGACCTTAATCAGCCAGAAGCTGCAAAATTCATGAAATGCAGGGAGAGGAAATAATAAGGCATAAAACCACATCATCAAGGTTGAAAATGCAATCTTAAAACAGAATATGAACAGGAAAATATGAGCCAAAGACAGCCATTCTACTGTTTTCCATTAATTGGAGAAATAATTAAAGCTGAAGTTAAGATAAGATTTTTTATAATGTAGTTACCTTGAATCAGCTTGGAGCAATGTAAGTATGCATATCTCTTACCTGACTGATGCCTATGTACATTGTAAATCATTGTTATAGTAAAGCTACTACAGTTATAGCAGTATTTTTTGGGTTCCAGTGCTAAGTGGTTGCTGTTCTGCCTGGTAATCACAGGAGGTTGCTTGCTTGGTGCTACTGCCATTTAGAGAAAGGCTAGTACATTTTTCAGTTAATACAAGGCATTGTTTTAGACAATGTGATGAGATGGGGAAGGGTAAGTTATTGAGCTAAACATGTGGGACGTGTGATAAATATGGTAGTGATGCTTAAAAGCTGTCCATACTAAGTCAAGAATTGTGGATTTTGGGTTTTGTCTAGAGTTATAATCCTTTCTCCCCTCTCATCCTATAGATGATGATATTCAGGAAACCTATCTCCTTAATATTGCAATGTAGCATAAATTAAGACAAACCAATTAATCTCTCTCACAGTATGTAGACAAGTCACTAAGGATCAATTCAAAATCACGAAATATTCTGAAAAGTATAAGATGATACCATAGAAAGTGCAATTGCCAAGAATAACCTCTAAAGTAATTTGCATTCATATTAATATTATACATTCTTCACTACTTCCTCCAGGTGTGGAGGATTTGACATGTTTAGGTGTTCCTATATGCAATTAGGGATGAGCTTAAGGTTCATTTCACACACAAGTTCAGGGCTAATCATGACAGTTTGGCAGTCTTAAATTCCCAAAGCTACTGCCACCTTTTCTGACCTGTCCCAATGTTCCAGCACAGTAAAGATGCCACACAATGCTTTCACTGCTGCCAGATTTCTAATATTACCAGCTAAAATCTGTGCTGTACCTTGAAGCATGTAATCTATTTGAATGCTACAGCACAGTGAAGGTGCTACACATCATTTCTGCAGTTGAACCTCACTACCACATTTCTTATGTTTGCTGCAGAGTTAATCCTGCTTTGTGTGTTAAGGCGTGTGGCTTATTCCAGTGTGGAGACACTGTAAAGATGCAATGCAATGTTTTTCACAGCTTGGATTTAGGATGCCAGATTTAATTTATTTGCTGCAGGGGAATACTCCATTGGGGTTCAAAGTTTGTGACTTACTCTGGTCCACCAGGAAAGAAAAATGTGTGACTGCTGTCTAGTAGATAATATTTAAGGTAAAATCTGCTTTGCCTCTTATATTGTGGCCTAACCAAGTTGCCTACATACTTTCCACCCTCTGTACCACATTTGTGGCTATTGTCTCTCAAATAATACACGTCAATGCTAAATTCAAGATAAAACCTGTATCATTTCTTCCTCTTTTGTTGTGGCCTAACCAGGTTGCTTACATACTGTTCAACCACTGAACAATATTTCTGGCTTTTGTCTCTTAGATAATACATATATAATATATTACATTATATTGTAAGATAAAACCTGCCTCATCTCTGTCTTATTTTGTGGCCTAACAAAGCTGCTTACATACTGTCCAGCAATGGTACACTATTTAATATTGTGAAGCAACCATGCAGGAAAGAACTGGATTAATTTCTTGTATTATTAAAAAAATGTATACCCATAGAAACATTTTGGCTTGGCTTGATTTGACTTGTGGCAGTATGTCTATTTTTTAAGCTTTTCTAATTTATTATTTCATATTTTAATACTGGAAATGATTTTCATATTTATGTATACCTCAACATGAGCCATGGCTTGAAAGCAGACAATTAACCTCACAATTACTCCTCTGGATATGTCAAGCTAATACTTGATAACCTCTCTATGATTAGGGAACCTACTATTTTCTGAGGAATTAAATTCAAATAGGTTTTTTTTAAAGTGAATCCAGTTTTTTTTATTAGATCCTATAAAATATCCCACCAGCAATCTACTTGCTATGCTGAAAAATAAATGTCTTGTACGTATAATATGTTTGTATTATATTTTCTATTTTTTTTGACAAGTTATCTATTTCTCTTTTTTAATCTTGCAAAACACTGAAAGACTACCAGTAGCATTGTCATATATGTGACTAAATATAGCTCTATGATTGATATGCTTGTATCATAATGTAGATACTTTGATTTTCAAAAGATGTAATCATCTGTATGTTACTATTATTGTGAAAATATGTTTTGATTAATCATAAGCTTCATTCTTAATGCTTCCTACCAAAAAAGCCTCTGATACATTTAATGATTAGTTCAGCTATCTACTGTTTTTGTTAACACAATAAAATTAAAGGTGAAATCTAGGCCTTTTTTATTGTTGGAAATATAATATAAAATGAGCTGTGCTGCCAGCTGGATGGTTTGTGTATGGTTATGAAATGTCCACCTGGTGTTTATGTAACATGCTCTACACTACATGCCTGAAAGCCTTTCAGCCCTCTTGTGTGCAGCAATGCTGCTCACTCATAACTTTACTGAAGTGATTCAATAGTATGTCCCTCCCAGGGGCGGACTGACCATTTGGAAACTCAGGCACGGCCCGGGGTCAGTAGGGGGCCCCATGAGATGCCCCTGGTACCTTTTTCTTCAAACATTTTTATTAACAAAAGAGAAAATTTTAACAACACAATCAAGGAGACATTGTATATATACAGTGGACATTGAAGAGGCTATAGGACATTGAAGAACAATGAATGAGGATCACATTACAGATGTCTATACAATGCAAGCAAAAGCAAGAACATAAGAGTCGGCAATAGATGACATTATCGTCCCAGCCAATCCAAGTAACATCTCTTAAGTGCATTTAAGAAGTAGGGGGAAGTTTGGAGGGGGATCAGACGGGGGAGGAAGGGAGGGTATGGGACAAAAAAAAAATAATAGCGATGACTTCCATAGACAATCAGCTAGTTTACAGCAGACTCCATGAGTTGCCCACGGAGGACTATTGACAGTATTCTGGGCGCACAATATAGAAATCAAGGGAGAAGGAGTGATTCATCAAAGTTAGACGGGAGGAAGCGCTCTACCCGGGGGTGCCATATGTGCAAAAATTTAGGGATCGTGTCAAGAATTGTGGCTTCCACCTTTGCATGTATCATGGCTTGTGTTATTCTGGATTTGACGGCAGCAACACTAAGGGTGGGGGATTTCCAGGATTTCGCTATAACCTGCTTAGCCGCTGTTGTAACTTGCATAAGGAGCTTGAATTGCGAGTTGGAGACACCAGGGGGGAACTGATTGAGTAGGGCTGTTGTTGGATCAGGTCTTAAAGTGATAGCGCTAAGTGTAGATAGTATGGTGAAAATTTCATCCCAAAAGACCCGGGCCACTGGGTAATCCCACCACATATGGTAGTGCGTCCCTAAGTCTGTACAGCCTCTAAAACAGTTGAGCGAGTAATTAGGGGTAAATTTTGCGATTCTCGCTGGGACCAAGTACCAGCGGGTTAAAACTTTATAATTCGTTTCCAATGCTACAATGTTCTGCAAAGATGATTTTGTGTTAGCCCAAATGTGATCCCAGTCAGATGGGTCGAGTTTCCTGCCCAAATCCACTTCCCACTTATGAGTATACAGAGGGGGGGACGTGGTAATCGAAGTAGTGAAGAGTGAATATAAGCAATAAATAAGCCCACGTCTATGGGGGTCTTTGTAGCATGCTCGTTCGAAGAAAGACATAGCATCTGGCCGATTTGTTGTGGTAGCGTAGGGAGCATAAAAGTGTTGTAGCTGTAAGTATCGGAATATCTCGGAAGCTGGGAGGCCATGTGTTTCCCGCAGCGAGGCAAAGGTTTTAAACTTATTCCTCTGCAAGAAATGATGCGTGCGGAGCAAATTAGAAGAGGACCAGGCTTTGAATAAAAGGGGCGTCTGCCAGGCCGGGGGAAAAGCTGGGTTTTGTAAAAACAAGAGCAGAGGATTATGTAGCGATTGGAGGGGATATCGGGTTTTCAGTTTATCCCAAAGGGATAAAAAGTGAGAGGTGATGGGGTTGGTTATAGAGCGGCGGTCTACTCTAAAGGGGGGAGAGAGATATTGAGTGCTGTTGATTTATTAGGGTTTATTAGTAAGCCAGAGAGCGAGCCAAACGCCTCGAGAAGCCGGAGTAGAGAAGGAGTGGAAGTCAATGGGGATGAGAGAAAGAGCAAGACGTCATCCGCGAAGAGACATAACTTATGATGCGTGCCTCCTATCTCAAGTCCCCTGATATCCGGGTTAGCTCTAATTAAGAGGGCCAGAGGCTCTATAGCCAGGGCAAAGAGCAAAGGGGACAGAGGGCAGCCTTGTCTCATACCTCTGGAGATCGGGAACTGAGCCGACCTGTGTCCCAGATACCTAATTCTGGCCGAGGGCTCTCGATATAACAAGAAGATCCAGGTTAAGAAATGTGGGCCAAAACCCCAACGACTCAATATATAGCTGAGATATGGCCATGAGACTGTATCAAATGCTTTCCGGATATCAAGGGACAGGAAACAGACGGGAATATTGCGAGACCTAGCTAAGTTAGCCAAAAGAGATGCACGTCTGATGTTATCTCCCGCTTGCCTAGTTGGAATAAAGCCCACTTGGTCGTTAAGAATTAGAGAGCCAATACATAGGTTAAGACGTGAAGAGAGGATTTTAGCTAACAGTTTAACGTCAATGTTGAGGAGAGAGATTGGCCTATAATTGGACCACTGCATATCATCAGAATTCGGCTTTGGGATCATTGAAATGTTCGCTTGTACTGTATCATGATTAAAAATGTGGCCAGACAGTAGAGCGTTAAAGGCATTAGTGAGGATAGGTGTAAGGAGGTGAGCAAATTTTTTGTAATACGTGGCTGAGAAGCCATCTGGTCCTGGGCGCTTACGTAGTTTTAAATTTTTAATAGCATCTAAGGTTTCGGCTAGGGAAATGGGTCGCTCAAGTGCCTCCAACTGGCACTCAGAAAGTTTCGGGAAGGAAATGGGGGTTAAAAGGGCATCTGCTTGCGTGGGGTCAAAAGGTGTAGAAGAAGAATAAAGCTGTGACAGGTGTTTATGGAAAATCTGTAGAATGCGTTCTGGGTTACTAGTGAGGTTGCCAGAAGAGGTGCGTAACCGGATAGGTCTAGTGAGTTGGTCAAGCCTACGAAGTGAGAGGGCCAGGAATGTATTGGGTTTATTCGCCTTGGTGTAATATTTGTGTCTAGATCGTCGGAGCAAGAGTTCAGCTTGATCTGTGAGAAAAAGATCTAGAGCCAATCTAGAACGCTCCAGGGTCTCACGATTGGCAGGCGTTGGAGCCGCCTGGAAGGCTTGATGGGAACGATCATAGGTTTGCTCAAGTGTGAGGCGTTGCTGCCTTTTGCTTTTATTTAAGAAGGATGCTTTGCTAATGCAAAACCCTCGCAGAACCGGTTTATGCGCTTCCCATAACAGGAGAGGAGAAATATCAGGTGATTGGTTAAGAGAAAAGTAGTCTTTAAGGGCTGCTTCGATTTCTAGGCAGTGAGCTGGGTTTGCAAGCAGGTTATCGTTAATAATCCAAGAGGGCTCAGCAGGGGTTGGGGCCAAGGAGGTCATAGCCGTGAATACAGCACAATGATCAGACCAAGGTATCGGAATATTATTTCAGAAGTCAGGAGCCGGGGGGTAGAGGCGGTGGTAAGGAAAATATGATCTATCCTGGAGAATGACTGGTGGGGGTGAGAATAAAAGGTGTATTGGCGTTTCGCCGGGTTGAGTTCTCGCCATGTATCTATCAAGGAGTAACGGTGTAGAATGGCTTGGAAAGTTTGTTTAGAGACAGGGGCAGAAGATGGTTGAGGGGATTTATCGAGGAAGGGATATACTACACTATTAGAGTCTCCGCTAACAATTAAAGTTCCGCGCTTATGGTGGTCTATAGTCGAGAGTATGTGGGAAAGGAATGGTAAAGGGTCTTGGTTTGGGGCATAGTATGCAGCAATGGTGACATCTATATCTAAGAGTTGCCCAACTAACAGGAGGTAACGACCCTCCGGGTCTTTAATTTCGGTGCCTAGTGTGAAGGGTGTTGTGCGATGAAAGGCTATCAGTACCCCCCTGCGTTTGGTGGCGGCAGAGGCTGTATAGACCTGAGGATATCGGGGGCCAAAAAACTTAGGAGTGGAGTTGGGAGTGAAGTGTGTTTCCTGTAGACAAACCACGTGAGCTTTAAGCGTAGCAAAGGTTCGGAAGACCTTAGTACGTTTCTGTGGAATATTGAGGCCCTGCACGTTCAGGGTAAGGATATTTAGCGAACCCATGAGGAAAGCACATAATGGTTAGGATAGTCTGTCACTACCTCCCAAGGTGGAGCCTGATGGGGGATGAGGGCATTGTGGAGTGCGTTGTGCAGAGTCTTGAAGTCATGTTGGAGGGAGGGAGGAGGGTTACGATACGGGAGAGGAAACAGGAAAGAAGGGGTGTAAGAGGCCATTTAAGGCCTAAAAGATGGGTTCCCAAGGACACCCTGAGTCAGGGTGGGCTAGGGAACAATAGTAGCCCAAGCGTTATTAAATAACCAATAAAACAGGGGCTAGGTTGGAGTGTGCAGGTACACGGTCCGTGAGGATGACAGCAATTTGATTGATAAAAGGTAGCGAGGTCCCGGTAGAAAAAAAAAAAAACAGGTACATAAAGAAAATACATTCATGAAGATCACGCTATCCCAAACTCAGACGGCATAAGCAGTATCAGTGAGACATTAAAGAGGAAGGGGTGTGGCGTCGCATGCCATCAGAGCTTAGGCTCTCAAACAAACTAACCTAAAGTGGGGCCCCAATGGGGGGGGAGCCGAAGAATTCCTAGGTAATGGGGCAACCAAAATTCAACAGGTAGAGGGAGAGAGGATATCAACGGTATTAATCTCAATAACAGTAATGACAGTCAAAGGAGTACACCGTTTGGTGTATATGGCCACAATAAAGTGGAGAGAAGAAGGATAGACATGAGACACCGTTCAGTCCATGGTGTCTTGTGTAGATAGACCTGGAGATGAAAAACGGCCTCGTTTGTGGAGGTTGAGTGGGCCTTCAGTGGCACGTGTGGGAAGGGTCTTCCGCAGCGAGCAGAATATGGACCTCCGCTTGGCGCTTTCTGAAGGTGTCACTGAGGAATGCAGTTGTAAGATCCGCAGGGTGTCTAGTAGGTCTTCTGGAGTCTTACAAGTGTAATCCCGGGATTGATATCTGAATCGCACTGCAAAGGGGAAGCTCCACCTATAAGGTATAGCGTGTTGTTGAAGAACTTGTAGGTGAGGTTTCATAGCCCTGCGCTTGGTGATTGTTGTGGGGCTTAGGTCCTGGAATAGCTGGTATGAATGACCTTGGAACTGTAGAGATTCTGCGTTATGGGCGGCTTGTAGGAGTTGCTCCTTGGTGCGGAAAAAGTGGAGCTTGGCTATAATGTCACGTGGTGGACCATCCGTGCGTCGCAATGCTAACGCCCTGTGTACTCTATCCAATTCTAATCTTTCGATTGGGATAGCTGGGGCAAGCTCTTGGAACAGAGCTGTTACTGTTGATTGGATATCGACGATCGTTTCTGGGAGGCCACGAATACGCAGATTGGAGCGTCGTGCCCTGTTTTCAAAGTCCTCCAGTCGTGTTAATAGTGTTGCGTTTTCGTCGCGCAGAAGGTCAAGGTCATCCGTATGTGTCTGAAACGTGGCATCAAGACCATCTACTCTCTGCTCTAGGTCCGCAGTGCGTTGCCCTAGTTCACGGATTTCCCTAGAAAGTGTAGCAGTGATGCGGTCCGAGGTTTGCTTCAAAGCTTTGTGTAGCATTATTTCAAAGCGGGTCAGCAGGTCTGGGGGTGTAAGGTCAGGCGTCAGGGCTTGTGCAGGGACATCAGTTTCAGTGGCAGACTCACCCTCAGACGTGCAGGGATGGCTGGGCTGTGGATCCTGTAGGGCTGCATATGTATTTGTCACCTTCTTGCTTCAATGTGTTGAGGCGGTGGCCATCTTTGTGGAGGCCTTTGCCAGGGCCTCCTTGATTGACTTGGTAGAAGGGGGGACCTGATGCCGGGGTGCCCCCTTAACCATTTTGCTGCTCGTCAGTCAGGGGGGGGGCTGTTATAGTATTCTCAGCCCCCCTTTTCTTACTCTCTGCTGCCCAGGTTCAGTGCGGTGGGCGGGCCTGTGCAGAGCTCGCCGCAGGGACACGTGTCCCGTCGGATATCTCCGACCCGCTGCAGGAGATCCGCCGCAGACCAGGGCGGATCGGACCCTGGGATGGTTGCCGCTGTGTTCAGGTCCCCCTGGGGTATGTTGCGGGCCGGGACCCACTGCTTGGCGGTGCTGTCACCCGACGGGGAGACGGAGCCTCAACGGGACATGTCCATCCCGCCGGCCGCGCATGCGCACTCCCCCTGGTACCTTTTTCATAGGCTTTTTTGAGTTTGGGCAAGGACACAGGGGCCCCATGATCCCCTTTTGCCCAGGGGCCCCATGAGTTATCAGTCCGCCCCTGATCCCTCCCCTTATTACCAATAAAGATATTAGCAGCGGCACTGTATCACAAGAAACTTGTTTCAACCACTTCTTGTCCAGAGGATGTACTGGTACATCCTTGGGTTAAAGTGGTTATACTGGGGTCATGGCTGTAGTTGCAGTCATGACCCCAATATCTTTTTCTGTTGGCAATGCTCTTTCATGTAAAAGCAGTCCTAGTGGCTAAATAGACGCTGGATCGCATTTACATGTGATGGAAGAGGGTACCCCCTTTAGCCACCTTCCACCACCTAACCATGCTCTCCCAATTCATTGGGGAGCCTAGGACTGAAGCTGGAGGTTCCACTGGCTTAGCATAGAGATGACTGAGGACCAAACCTTCCCGGATCATCTTTATGGTTTAAGAAACCAGAAGCGATGAGTATTTTGTCACGTCTGGTTTTGGTCTAATATGAACAGGCTGTTACTGGCTTGTGGAAGCATCTAATCAAACTGATCTCAGTTTGATCAGATGTTTTTAAAGACAGAGGAGAAATCTGGGGTCTAATAGACCCCAGATACCTCAGTAAAGATAAAAACTGGCACTGCTTATGCTATAATAAGGGATGTTGTTCATTCCTTATGATAGCAAAAAAAATTAAAGACAGTGTAAAAATTTAAAACAAAAAGTAAAATAAGTAATAAAATAAAAAAAAGTAAAGCGCCTCCATCCCCCGTGCTTGCATGCAAAAGCAATGCAAATGTAGGTCACTCATATGTAAATGGTTTTCGCACCATACATGTGAGGTAACGCCATGGACATTATAGCAAGAGCAATAGTTCTAGTACCAGACCTCCTGTATAACTTTAAACCGATAACCTGTAAAGGCTTTTAAAGCGTCACCTCTAGAGATTTGTCATTATTCCACCAGTGTACAGAATTTTAAAGCTTGACAGGTGAGGTATCTATTTACTCAGCATAACATCATCTTTTATATTTTATCAAACAGTTATGTATTATATTGTGTTTTTGTTCATTAAATTCAATAAAGTGTGTATTAAAAAAATGTTGCCCAAATACCATGTGACAAACACCCATCATTTTATTCTTTATTGCCTCTGCTTAAAAAAAAAAAAAAAATATATATATATATATATACACCATTTTCTATCAAAAAAAGCTGATTTTTACATGTAGGAGAGGAATGTCAGAACTGGACTGGTAGGCAAGTAGTTAAAAAAAACCCCCATAGCAACATAGAATAGTGACAGCAGAAAAAGATCAAGTGGTCCATCGAGTCTGCCCATTTTTTTTTTTTTATTTCATTATTGTTTTTGTCTGAATGTAGATCTATGTTTGTCCCAAGCATGTTTGCTTCACGTACTGTTGACTGGCTCACTACCTCTGTTGGGAGTTTATTCCAAGCATTAACTACCCTTTTAGTAAAATAATGCTTTCTATGATTAGTTTTGAACTTTCCTCCAGTTAGTTTGTGGTCATGTCCCCATGTTCTTGATTTTGTTTTCATATTGAAAATACTGCCCTCCTGAACGTTATTCACCATCTTGATGTATTTAAAGATTTCAGTTGTGTCACCTTTCTTTTCTTTTCTTTTCTCCAGACTGTACGTATTAAGTTTATGAAGTCACTCTTAATATGTGTTATCCCCTAGACCTTTCACCAACCTTTGTTACCCATCTCTGGACTTGTATCTTATCAATATCTTTTTGTAAGTGAAGTCTCCAGAACTGGACACGGTATTCTAAATGAGGTCTCATTAAAGATCTATATAGGGGAATCAGGACCTCCTTCCTCCTGCTGGTTGTCCCTCTAGTGATACATTCTAGAATTCTATTCACTTTCCCCACTGCCTGGTCACACTGTTTGCTCATTTTGCAATCACCTGAAATAAGTACCCCAAATCCTTTTCTTCTGTAGTACTGGCCAACACTGCACCCCCCACTGTTGTACTTTCTCAAGGGATTATTTTTCCCTAGGTACATTATTTTACATTTAGAACCATTGAACTGTAGTTTCCACTTCTTGACCAATCTTCCAGCAATGCCAAATCATGTTCCATGTTACAGACACCTCCTGGGATATCAATCATATTACACACCTTTGTTTCATCAGCAAAAAGACAAATCTTACCCAACAACCCTTTCATTATATCACTTACATATAACTTAAGTAAAACAGGACCTAGTACAGAGCACTAGTACAGACCACTAGTGACTGGTCTCTTTTCTAAGTGAACCCCATTTACAACCACACTCTGGTATCTATCCTTCAGCCAACTGCATATCCACTGAATCACCCAAAGGTTAGGTTCTAGCTTGTACAAAGTTTGTATTAGATCATTATATGGGACTGTATCAAATGCCTTGCTGAAATCAAGATATGCTATGTCCACAGCACCACCCTGGTACAAGATGTTGTTAATATAGTACAAAAGTTCAATAAGATTAGCCTGACATGACTTGCTCTCAGTAAAGCCATGCTGGTTTGAGTCGAGCAAGTTGGGTGTTTTTAAGTGATCAATGATCCTTTTCAGAAATGATTCCAACTTGACTACAATTGATGTTAAACTCACTGACTCACTGGTCTGTAATTGCCACATTCTGCCTTACTCCCCTTCTTCAGCTCTGGAAAATGAACCCCCTTCCTGACCAGGCCATCTTTTGCAATAAGACACTGCGTTACTTTAACTGAGAATTGCGTGGTCATGCAACACTGCACCCAAATGAAATTTGTCCTTTTTTCCCCCAAATATAGCTTTCTTTTGGTGTTATTTGATCACCTCTGCTGTAAAAAGCAAAAAGTAAAAACAATTCTTTTCTTAGAATTTTTAGAGCATTGGGTGAGATAAAGGCTCTGTTCCTATATCCACATCATACCTCTTAGCTATACTTTGTTATAAGGCACAGGTATACACAGACCTTTACTGCATGTACTGTATATGAGCTGACTGATGTTTGGAGCTTTTCCTCTTGCTGTCTCTGCAGTGGAGGCCTGCTGCTGTGAGAAAGGCTCAATGATTAGAGAACACTCTTACAAACACAAAAAAAAAAAAAATCCAATATGTTTTATAAATATATATCCCTAAACACATATGCTAATATACATATAGTGAACCCAAACATTCATATAATAAATCCCAAAAATAATCAATATACAAATAAAATAAAATTACAATTGCAAAAATAAAAATTCAAAAATTCTAAGTCACTCATGTCCAGAAAAATATAAATGAAGTCACTCCAAAAATCTTAATGTCCAAAAATATGCAACTTATCAGTTCCTTTAGTGCCGAGCCCTCCAATGGCTCCCAAAAGGAAAGAATGTACATCAAAAGAAAGATAACTCATATAGTGCATTAACTTTAATAAATTATTATCATACCCATTAACACTTGTTCAACTTAAAAAACTGTGAAAAATGATTAAAGTGAAAAAATGTGAACACTGTGTAAAACGTGATCACAGAGTGCGTCACTCTGTGAATACAATAATCCAAGTGACCATACAGTGTACACTTCTATAGTGTAAGGCATATACACCCTTAACAAAAAAACAAACAAAAAAATGCCTTATCAATATTGCAGAGATCGGCAGCAATTTCCCACAATTTTCCTCCAAGCCAGAAAAGTACTCCTTAAGATGTCATCCACCACATTCTTCTAGGTGTCATCATGGCTTTTAGGAAGTACTCCATAGTACTCAAAAGTACTCATGCTCCATGCGAGTAATATATGAATAAAATATATAGTGTAATTCCATTTCAAAATTAAACACACATACTTTATTAACTGCTTACATTAAAATATTATTCAGAAAGCATATTCCCATGCCCTTCAGACCTCTAGGGTAGCCAGATTGTTTGACATGTGAATTCCACTATCAAAGATGGCCAACACGCCACTTCCGGTTCCTCTCCTGAGCGTCCGATGTCACTTCCCTTGATGCGTTTCGTCACATCCGGGACTTACTTTTACAAAGCCCGAGTGTTGTTTTTTTTTTTGGGGTAAAGTCAGTAACTGAGCTCAGTTTCATTAATAGCACAGAGTAACAGATATCGTGTTAATTTTATGCTGTGGACTGACTTTACAAAGCCTTCATGCATTGAAATTGTATTTGTTCACTGTCTTGTTGAACAAAAGTGCGGGAAAAACCTGACTGGACTGTTGCTGGGTGTCCTTGTCTTATGCATGGTTTACCGGTGCCAATGTTAGTTGAGCCTGTCCTTCTTGTGTATATGGATAAGGTATGGTAACCATTGAAATACACACTTGGTGCACATCTCTACATTTATAGCAATACAATATACACTTGTGAACCTTCTCAATACAAAAAGGCTAACCATCCACAACTTTATAATAAATAAGTGCAATCCACCATATGAAAAGTAAAACCAGCAATATAGAAAGTGAAAAAGTGTTCAGTACAACATATGTTATCCGAGATTCAATCAAATCTTAAAAGGTGGTGAGCAAATGTAATTCCTCCACCAAATAAATGATCGGCCTTTTACCAAAAATATTGATCTCGCCTTTCCAGAGATTAATATACGCTTGTGTGCACGTACTCAGCACTCATCTCACTGATAGGATACTTTTGACCTCCTCATCAGCATAATGTGACATTTACCAGAAGGAATCTTCTTGTGCAATAAACAGATATTCCCTCCGGAGAAGAAGATCAAAGGACCGCAATGGTGTAATGTAAAACAATTTTTTATTTAAAATAAGCAGACATATATTCACAACCGTAAGAAGTATAGGAGCACATAAGAAACAGACACCAAAGACTCGAGTATCAGCATGTACTGTATATCACCGGCTAGGCCCCGCCCAGCATGTTTTGTCACCAATCAGCATTGTCAGGGGAATGCTCCATTCCCAGTGAGATGAGTGCTGAGTATGAGCACACAAGCTTGTATTGATCTCTGGAAAGTGAGATCAATATTTTTAGTAAGAGGCTGATCATTTATTTGGTGGAGTAATCACGTTTGCTCAACATCGTTCAAGATTTGATTGAATCTCTGAGAATATATGTTGGACTGAGCACTTTTTCACTTTATGGCTGGTTTCACTTTTCATATGTCGGATTGCACTTATTTATTATAAAGTTGTGGTTTGTTACCCTTTATTGTATTGAGAAGGTTCACAAGTGTATATTGTATTGCTATGAATGTAGAGATGCGCACCAAGTGTATGTTTAAATTGTTATACGGTTATTATTCAACTTTTTTGGCAGCAGCACTCTTTTAGTTTTTTGTTCACACTTGACTATTTTACCAGCGCTTGCCAAATGCCCCTATAGCGTTTGGCAAGCATTGGTCCGGCGTTTGCGGAGCATTTTTTAATGCTCGGCAAACGCTCTGCAAATGCCGCATGCGCGGTTTAGTGGTGGTTGCTAGGTGTTTGCTGAGCATTAAAAACGCCCCACAAATGCCTATAATGAAGTTTAAATGGTGTTACTGCTCTGCAAACGCCCCGCAAACGCGTCCGACCGGGCGTTTGCGGAGTGGCACCATAGACTAGAATAGGAGGCTTCAAAGCCTCCTGACTCGACCAGAGGCATCCGTTTTACCGTGACGCGACACTAACGCTCCTGTTAGAACAGCACCATGTGCTGCAATGTGCAGAATTGTCTGAGGCCTTTGGGAAGCGGTAAAAATTCTTCCCAAATGCCTCTGTGCCGCCGGCACTCAACGCTAGTGTGAACGTAGCCTAAGTGCAAATAATTTATTATAGATTAGGGTAACCATTGCTTATAAAGCACCCCTAACCATCAGCTCTATTCTTCTAGACTTGTACCGCAATACATTTGCTTTTTTTTAACAGCAGTTCTGCTGTAAAACTGTTCATATCTAATGCGTTCCACAGCTATTATAAAACAGCATGTAGAACTTGAATATCTATCTCAAAGTACAGAGACAATTACCTGTGAATGTAACAAATGTGCCTGCTACATTGACTTCTTTGTTTCTAAATCATTGCAAATAGTGAGTTTATATTGTTTGTTTGTTCTATCAAGTGGTGAACTGTTGAAGAAGGTGATTATTTTGGATATTTTAAGTACTAGTGTTTCTGCCCAGGTGCTTTCTGTTAATAGTGCTACATTTCCCTAGTCATAACAGCTCAGCTTTGCCAAAGATATTTGTATAATTTCTCAGTGTGACACTCATACACTTTGTGCATCTGTAACCTGTGAATTTTAACACTTATATTCCATCAGACAAAGAATTATATTTAAACTAGAGAGACAGAAAAAATGATGGACCTTTTAGTAATTCCTAAATATATTGCTACTCTCAAAGCAGATTCACACATGTGCGGTGCGGATTGAAGCTCAGGTTTCACAGCTAATTGATACAGTAGTTGTTCACCAGTTCACGTCAGGTTTATATCAGGTTCAGGACAGGATTCGGTCAGGATTTCATCCTATTCACACATATGTGGTTTAGAAATGGTTCCCTTAGAAGTCAATAGCCTGTAATGCACACCTGGACCAGACCGGCACTGCTCAGAAATTGGACAGGACTCTTGCAAACCACACTGAATTTGCAGTGACAGTGCACCGGACATACAGTATGAACAGGCACCATAGGAAGCAATGTTATTTCACATGTCATGCAGATTGCATGCAGTTCAAACCTCATTCAATCTGCATATATGTTAACTGGGACTATGACTACATTAAAAAGGCAGATAGGATGCAGTTTGTTGCATTCAGATGTGGCTAAGTGCAGCAACACTCTATGCTTTGGTTGCACAAAAATTGGCCAATTAGATGCAATCAGTGTATGTTTGGCCAAAACACAGCAGAAACACCGGCCGTTAGATTCACACTAGCTGACAAGCAGATCTTCCCTTTCTTTCTGTCTGGTGAACTGTTGTCAGTGGAACAGGAAGTGAGGTGAAATGGAGCCCTGTATAGCAGTAAATCCAGACAATAGTACTTTTAGACTTGACATTAATTGCTTGCCCTCCAGAGGATTTACCCCCTTCCTGACCAGGCCATGTTTTGCGTTACTGCTCTACGTTACTTTGACTGACAATTGCTCGGTCATGCAACGCTGCACCCAAATTAAATTTATGTCCTTTTTTCCCAGGAATAGAGCTTTCTTTCAGTGGTATTTCATCACCTTTTATGCTAAAAAAAAAAAAAAAAAAGTCCAACAATTTTGATTAAAAAACAATCTTTTTTACTTTTTTCTATTAAACATGTCCAGTAATAAAATTTTAATAAAATCTAATTTCATCATAAATTTAGGCCAAAATGTATTCTGCTACATGTCTTTGCTTAAAAAAAAAATCCCAATACATGTAAATTAATTGGTTTATGTGAAAGTTATAGTATATACAAATGGCGGTATATATATATATATATATATATGAAAGGGTTAACTGTGTGCTGTCTGCTGTTTCATTGTGTGCTGTGTGTGTGATTGTGTTTTCCACTGTAAGCACATTGATTTGCATGGTTCTACTATGCAGAGCCATACACAGCAGTGTGCAGGAGCTGACAGGGGACAGATCTGTGTTGTTTATACACAGGTCCCTCCCCCATCGGAGAGAGAGAAATCACAAGGTGATTGACAGCCGAGGCTGCGAATGGTGGCATGCTTCACTGTAAGCATGCTGCTTTGCATGGCTGTGCTGACAGGGAGGAGAACTGTTTTGTTTACTAACAGTTCTCCCCTCTCCCCCCCCCCATTGGAGATCCTTGGCAATCACTGGGCCGGGACCCGGTGATTGACATCCATGGCCGCGAATGGTGGCACATGCAGGCGCCCCCTACCCGGAAATGCAAAATCACATATATACTGTATACATGATTCTGCGCACAGCTGTCACCCTGTAGCAGTATTTCTGCTATGGGGCAGAGCTGAAGCAGTTAACCTAATTTTTACAGAGCTAGGGGAAGTGAAAACTCTGGGGTGTTATGACCACTGCTAATTATATGTCTCAATGGACTAATCAGTGGCTGATTACTTGTCCTGGTGGAATACTCAGCACTGGTTGTGACACCCTCCAAGGGTAAGTGAATCATTTATATACACAGATTCACAGATGGTCAGATTGTGTCCAGCCATTCCCTGATCACCAGATATCAACTTCCAGCCCATGAAGGTACAACAGGTAGCCAGCGAATCAGTGTGCTGTGTGTGCAAATGAACGTGTGCACATGGAGCAACTTGTTTATATACATTTACATTGTTTGGGACACTGTGAAAGCCTATATCAGGGTGAGTTTTTCCAGTTATTCTGTCATCTGGGAGATAACAGTAGGCATCCCTAATACAGGTGGAAGACCAAACTAGATTGTCAGAGACTAGATATTGAATTTATGACACTGAGTACTTGCCCTGGTAGTTTTCAAGTATAACTAGCAGATTATTTCTAACAAGTACAGTGGGGATCGAAAGTTTGGGCACCCCAGCTAAAAATTTGTATTAATGTGCATAAAGAAGCCAAGGAAAGATGGAAAAATCTCCAAAATGCAGCAAATTACAGATTAGACATTCTTATAATATGTCAACAAAAGTTAGATTTTATTTCCATCATTTACACTTTCAAAATAACAGAAAACAAAAAAATGGCGTCTGCAAAAGTTTGGGCACCCTGCAGAGTTAATATCTTGTACTGCCCCCTTTGGCAAGTATCACAGCTTGTAAACGCTTTTTGTAGCCAGCCAAGAGTCTTTCAATTCTTGTTTGAGGTATCTTTGCCCATTCTTCCTTACAAAAGTCTTCCAGTTCTTTGAGATTTCTGGGCTGTCTGTCACGCACTGCTCTTTTAAGGTCTATCCATAGATTTTCAATTATGTTGAGGTCAGGAGATTGTGAAGGCCATGGCAAAACCTTCAGTTTACGCCTCTTGATGTAATCCCCCGTGGATTTCGAGGTGTGTTTAGGATCATTATCCATTTGTAGAAGCCATCCTCTCTTTAACTTCAGCTTTTTCACAGATGGCATCAAGTTACCATCCAAAATTTGCTGAAATTTTATTGAATCCATTTTTCCTTCTACACGTGAGATGTTCCCTGTGCCACTGGCTGCAACACAACCCCAAAGCATGATTGATCCAACCCCATTCTTAACAGTTGGACAGAGGTTCTTTTCATTAAATTCTGTGCCCCTTCTTCTCCAAACGTACCTTTGCCAAAAAGTTCAAGTTTAACCTCATCGGTCCACAGAACTTGTTTCCAAAATGCATCAGGCTTGTCTATATGTTCATTTGCAAAGTTCAAACGATGATTTTTGTGGTGAGGACGTAGAAGAGGTTTTCTTCTGATGACTCTTCCATGGAAACCATATTTGTACAAGTATCTCTTTATAGTGGAATAGTGGACCACAACTCCAGTGTCTGCCAGATCTTTCTGGAGGGATCGTGCAGTCAAACGTGGGTTTTGAATTGTTTTTCTCACAATCCTGCGAGCTGTTCTGTCTGATATTTTTCTTGGTCTTCCAGATCTTGCTTTAACTTCCACTGTTCCTGATGACTGCCATTTCTTAATTACATTCCGAACAGAGGATATTGACATCTGAAAACGCTTTGCTATCTTCTTATAGCCTTCTCCAGCTTTGTGAGCGTCAACTATTTTCAGTTTCAGTTTTCTAGACAACTGCTTAGAAGAACCCATGGTGCTGATTGTTGGGGCAAGGTCAGATGAGTCTGGGCATTTAAAACCTTTGAGATTGACATCACCTGGTCTGCCCAGATGAGGATTGAGAACAATCCATGACACTGGCAGGTCTCAGCTTGGCAAAGGGGGCAGTGCATGCTATAAATTCTGCAGGGTGCCCAAACGTTTGCAGACGCCATTTTTTTGTTTTCTGTTATTTTGAAAGTGTAAATGATGGAAATAAAATCTAACTTTTGTTGACATATTATAAGAATGTCTAATCTGTAATTTGCTGCATTTTGGAGATTTTTCCATCTTTCCTTGGCTTCTTTATGCACATTAATACAAATTTTTAGCTGGGGTGCCCAAACTTTCGATCCCCACTGTACATGTTTACTTTTCCAAGCTAGGGCTTGTTCACAACGGACTAAGTTTCTAACCCTTACCAAATGCTCCTGTAGCTTTAGTATAGGCGTTAGACAGGCATTAATGAGCTTTAGTATGGGCATTAGACAGATGTTAATGAGCTTTAGTATGGGCATTAGACAGGAGTTAGTGGGCTTTACACTGGCTATTAGCAAGTGTTAAAAACACTCTCTAAATGCCCTCTGTGCAGTTTTGAAGTGTTTTATAAGCATTTGACAAGTGTTAAAATCACACCACAGTCTAAATAAACTGTAATGTTTTTAAGGCTCCACAACTGCCCTGCAAATGCCTTGCAAACACCTGCCAGTGCGTTTGAGGAGCATCACCAAAGACTTGAATGGGAGGCATTGAAAAGCTTCAAACTCAATTTTTAAGCAATAATAATGCTATGACACTAATGCTTCATGTTTTGATAATGTGACCAGCACTGTGTGCTGCTCATACTATCATTTGCATAGATGTTTGAGGAGTGTTAAAAACGCCCCTCAAACACCTGCTTTCAAAGCTAGAGTGAACTAGGCCTAAGGGTATTTGAACTAGCTAACTAAAGATAAAAATAGCTATTAGCTTGACTAGCTAAAGAAAAAACAGTATGGGGAGCATCTTAATATCAACCAGTGTGGTAACAAGTGATAATTTTACAGATTACTATAAACAGCTCTACTCTTCTAAAGGGTCCTCCTCTGACTGTGCAGAATGTATGACTCATGCTTTGTTGGTGACCTCTGTGGTCCACAAGACTACCTTACAGTCGCACCAGTAGAGCACAAGGCATAATGCAGAAACTCCTGTCCTGGACTCCAAGCAGTACAACTATATTCCCTGAGAAGTCCCCCCCACTCTGCAGAATACTACACTACAAAGGCTGCCGTGTGTTAGTTTGACAGCTGTGTGCCAGTCTATGGCAACATGAAAGCTGTGTGTCAGCCTTAGGGTTTTTGGACCCTATCCCACAGTACCCATATTCCACAGATTGACCCACAGGACCTGTGGCAACAACACAGAGTAACATCAGACTATACTTGGCAATGAAGTATCACCAGTACTTGCAGGCTGAGTGAACTACACATGAGAGTAAAAGTATATTTCCAGCCAAAGGAGTGGAGAGGCAGCAGCACAGACTTAGGTGCTCAGGAAAGTAAAACAACCAAATACCAATGCTTGGGTTTGTTTTTACAGCAACTGACAAATATGGGGTTTAATATTGCTGCCACAGATGTTAATTCTGTGGGTTATTATTGCTGCCACTGACACCAAAAATAGAGTTTATTTTACTTCAACTTTCTCTATAGGCCAGGCTCATTTTTTGGTAACACCTGCAATTGTTTAACCAGCAACATACATCTGTATACCTCTAGGCTGTGTCTCCTCATTATTAGTAATATTTAATATTTTTGTGTAAAAATGTGTGACAGCACATATGAATTAGTAACAGCACATACAGAATAACAGAATAAAATCAAGGATTCAAAGGAAAGGGTAATTCTGTCCATCCCTTGTTCGTACTAAGTAATGAGTTGTAATATTTTTGAAGTGTGAAATTATATAGGTGTCAGGTTGTCATGAACCTTTACACAAAATGGCTTATGTCCCTAGACATCTGACTTTTGTTATTCTTGCTGTATAGACATCCCATCTCCTGATCAACAGTTGCAATAGCTAAGCAGAAGTTGGGGGGGTATATATTAAACATGCACGCAGTCCAGAATACTAAGATAATGGGGTTGAGTCACTAAACGCAAAAGGCTGTTCATTTTACAAGGGAATTTTCCCTTCATGTAGTGAATGAGGTGGAACTCTGCTGACGTCCATTATCCAATCATGTGCAAGCAAAAATACTGGTTTTACTTAATTTTTTATTTTTCTGGTGCATTATTGGGTGTTCTTTGCAAAATCCACAATCACCAAGCTAAAGAAAAGTTAATTTGCAAAGATAAAATCCCCTGCTAAGTCAACAGCCTATTTGTCTTTAGTACATAAACCCTAAAAAGTCATAGGCATGCCTTAATTCTGCACAATGTGTAAGAGGAGGAGCTCTCATTTGCCGGCTTCACCCTAAGCTATGCAAGATAATGAGTTAAATTTCTAATACACAGTATCTCAGTATCTCTGGGTAGGTTATCAGTGCTGTGTAATAACAAGTCCCAGTGTATCAGAATACTTATTAACCCATAATTCTGACCTCTGACAGGTGTCAGGTGTTTGTGAGATATGCAGTATAAATATATGTGTGTATGTGTATGTGTGTGCGTAATTGGTAGCACTAGTAACATTTGTAAAGCAATAAAATGTTATATTGTGCCACATAAATGTACAACACAATATTTATTCTGTAATGTATATGTGCAATTAACAAGGTCAGTAAATTACAGAGGTTAATCAATTGACTTAGAATGGAAAACTGTGGAGATTAAATTTCAGGCTATCCAGGCAAGTTGTAGTTTATTTTTATGAATTACTTGCTCCTCTATTTCCATTCATTTTAGATGATCGGGTGCAAAGTTCATCAGTCAAAAGTCAAAAGCTATCTCAAAATGTCTAATGATGGTGTATGATGGACTACTTTTTCATACCTATTTGACAAAGGTTATCCAACTCATTATACAGGTTACTTAATAAATAGCCATTGTTCCATCAGATGTACAGTATGTGTCGTTAACTTAATTTAGCCATTCAGTTCTTTTGTCTTAAGGGTTCCTTCCAATGATTCTTTGGCAGTGATCTATTTCTTCTCACGTTCTCAGCCAAACAAACTGACCTTGTAATGGCCTACAATCAATATGGTAAGGAACTGATGTCCCCATTGTTAGAGGAATGCAAGCTAAATTCAGCTTGATAATTTAACACTATATTAAGCAGGAAAAGAATCTTGGTTCCCAGCGGGAACCTATACCTTTCAATATGCATCAGTGTGGTCTTCAAAGGATCTGTTCTATTATACAATTAAATGTGAATATATCCTTTTTGTCATCTAAGGGAAGACTAAATAACCTGGTTTTGAAGTAGCACTTTAATAGCCCAGCAGACTTATTATGAATATAGTTGAGCTGCTTTGATGTGCTGTACACCTATGTCGTTTTGTCATGATTTGTGTCATTTTGTCATAAAAAATTTATTGGATTCAAGCTGTTGACACAGTTGGCATCTGTTTCAAATTCATTTTTTACTGACAGCAAGCTGCTGCTGGCAAAAATGCAGTCTTTTTATCATCAACAGGGTGGCATTCTTGGCATAGCTCTTTATCCTTCCCTAAAGTTAACTTTATTTTAATTAGCTTCATGGGGCTCATTTCTGACTTTGTTTTTTAAATTAGAATAGGTGCAGATGTTTCTTGAATAAGTTTATGTTCTGCTGAACAACTCTTACATACATGTCTTGGAACATATTCCTGCTTTGTGTCAAGGCAAAGGTTACTGCTGAATAGACTCTAACTTTCTGATTGACAAGCAAAAACTGAGTTAGAGCTTTTGAAGGAGAGACTTTGTAGACTGGCACTTTACTTAACCCTCTTATTACCAGGGGTATTTTGGTCTTAATGTCATTTTATCAGAAGGTTTTGTCAATTTTTTCCCTTGCAGTGCTTAGGGACAATCTCTCTCTCTCTCTCTCTCAACATAAGGTATGCAATATTGTTTCCAAAATTTACTTTTCAGTATATTTGACATACTATATACATTAAATACATATACATTTAATTAAGCATCATTTTTGTGAATTTTCTGTAAAGTTTTTTACATCATACTTCCCATTGCAGGCTTACAATGCAAAGCCCATTGTTAACCTGTTGTGTGCACTCCTGCAGCTGGTCTGTGAGTTATATTTAAGGTCTATCAGATATGTAGCCCAATACCCTTGTATTCAAAATTACAGCCATGGAAACATATTTTGACGCTCTTCCACAAAAAAAGCCCCACATTTTTTTCTGAAATAACTTGAAAGTGACTGAAGTCAGTTTCATCCATCATTCTTTATTACATTTTTATTAAACTGACTTTGGTTTTTATTTTTGATTCAGAAGATTTATTAAATAGTTAAACCAATGAAAATGGCATAGGCAAATGTTACAGAGCCCTTAACATGTTCACAGGCTGTGTTTTTTTATTTGTATTTGTTTATTTGTATTGGTACATCGTATGTAGGGCAGTGCCTAACCCCATGACATTTCTGATACCCCCTTTTAGCACTGAAAATGGGTTTTTTTAGTTTGATTATTTCAGCTCCTATTGGTCTCAGTGGAGTTTGGGTTCAGCATCAGGACTTTGAAATTCACAGAACCCTGCTTGATCCAAACTCAGAGCAGTTTGGCTCATCACTAGGTTTCGATAGGCGTCACAGTGTGAATTGAACATGTTGCTGCCACGTTTGTCCCCAGGCTGCTGACCCAGGAGCAGAAGGAAAACCACGTTGAAATCTGTCAAGAACTCCTTCAGTGTGCCGTCCTTCATATCGAGGATCATTGAAACTTGGGCGTATGGGTTTCACGCAGAATTTCACATTTGCTCTTTGTTCTAACTTACTGTCCATGATGAAATAGCAGACATGGTAATGCATGTGGTCAGAATAGAACCAGTTGCACAGCTCCAGATGTACAAAGGATGATGTCTTTCGGCACACTGACTGACTGAAAGTCGGTGATCCCTGTGACTGTGCATGCAGCCTAGTGGTGCCATCTGTTGGCGTGTTACAAGACTAGTTTAGAAACTTTTTGATACCACCTTGTATGTGATACTAATTATCGAAAACAGGTTACAATATCATGATCCAAAGCTTTACTAAATACAATAGCATTGTACTGCTGAAATATGCTAAGTATCATCTGGATAGGAGCTTATGTTGCTCTAAAACCTGGATATACTTTCCGCATTGATGGCACATTTCCAGATGTGCAAGCTGCCCATTCCATACACAGTAATACACCCCCACACCATTAGAGATGCAGGCTTTTGAACAGAGTGCTGATAATAAGCCTGAAGCTCATTCCCCTCTTTTGTTCATAGTATGCTGCTCCCATCGTTACCAAAAAGAATGCCAAATTTTGATTTGCCTGACCACAGAACAGCAGATCATTTTAAATGAGCTTTGGCCAAGAGAAGACAGTGGCATTTCTAGATCATGTTCATTTGTCTTCTTCTTTATGTGATATTGTGTTTAGGTTATTAGGTTTTTGAATGGCATTTTGGATGCAACAGCGAACTGTGGTTACAGACAGTGATTTTTGGAAGTATTCTCAAGTCCATGCAGTGATGTACATCATAGAATCATGCCTGTTTTAGTGCAGGGCTCGATGATCACAGGCATCCAATGATGCATTTCAGCCTGTCCAATTCGCACAGAGATTATTCCAGATTTTTGTAATCCTTTGATATTATGTACTGTAGATGAGGATATATTTAAAGTCTTTGCAATTTTACATTGAAGAGCATTATTCTTAAATGGTTCAACAATTTTTAGATGCAGCTTTTCACAGATTGGTGAACCTCTGCATATCTTTTTCAGGTTTATAATACATGCTTTTAGTTATTTGGCTAAGAGGCACCCCTAGATTCAATAGTAATTTGCAAACACAAGATAGAACCATGTTTTGTGAGTCATTATTGAACGTAGGAGTTATTACTTAGTACCACAACCTGTTGGTATATTGATAAAGTATTCATTCCTTTAATATGAAGGAATAGCATGCAGGCCTGCCTAGTCATGTAATGTCCACAGATAAAAATATTAGCAATTAATTAAAAACTCCTAACACCTAACAAAATCCATAGGTTTGATATCATTGTACTGTAATTTCAAATTACTGGACAAGCAACTACATAGAGTTAATTCTGAAAGAATGTATGATTTAGGATTAGTACTTAGCTTACATAAAGGCCACTTTGGAATCTTTTTCTAAACATTTTGAACTTTCCACTAGGAAATATAACATTTATTCATGTAACCATAATGTAATGCAAAGAAAACAAATTTAATTCCAAGTAATGGCAGTGGTGGATATAATTATACTTTTCATAACCCTTTCTTGTACTGGAAGGCTGCAGTTGTACGTAATTAGCTTATACATTATTTAATGTCATAATTAAAGCAATATTAAGGTCATTCCCTCACATCTAAGTCATTTTGTGTTTTTAAGCCATATGGCAGTAAAATGTATTAACATAACTCAACATCTTTGGAAAAGTACTAAAAGAAAAACAGTAACTGTAGAAACTATGTAGCTTGTACTGCATGTTTTATATTTATTAGACAAATTGTGATGACGGTCATTCCTAATGACATAGACAGTCTCTGTTGTTCACCCTAACTGCAGCAGACACACCCCGATAATGGAGTTTTGACCATGCTACATTATCTCTGCCATTAGACTATTGTTCTCCACAACATCTCCTTGGAATAAAAGCTGCTCTGGGTTTGTTTGCTGTTCACATGCACACATGTATAATATGAACATACATATCCATTTAAAAAAAAGTCCACTGTGAATACTCTGTGCAAGAAGCTCTTCAAGTAAAATACAAATGGTGCTCAGTGCCTTCAGCATTCTCCAGACAGACACTCACCACAAAGACATGCCTCTCTTTTAAAAATCGGCATGTTAAAAGACAGAACTACAAAAACTGTAGCTGCTGACTTTTAAAATACAGACACTTACCTGTGCTTTGATCCAGCGGTGTCTTCACCAGGGCTGGTTTCATCAGCCATCTTCTTTCCCTGGCGCTGGCATCCATAGTGTGGGCACCCTGCTGTGGCAGCTTGTGGCTTCACAGGCGGGTGCCCATTGCACATGCATGAGTAGCGCTGTGCTTTATGAATGGTCCTGTAGTCTTCTGAGACCTGTCACATGTCCCAGAAGACTATGGGGAGGACAACTTCCATTTCCAGTAGTCTTTCACACCGGATGTAGGAGAGGGTACCTGTCAAGTTTGGGTACCCGCTTCCCCCTACTCCCCAAAGGTACCAATCCTTAATGGGGAGCAGGGGACAAAGCATTAAAGCGGAACTTCCCCTTTCGGGTGGACCACCGCTTTAAACTTGAGATTAAAGATTAATCACTTCTGGAGACTCCCTTCCATGGGATAAAAGATCTCTCCTCCTCTCTCTTCCGTACATCCACAAAACATATTTTAAAAATAAAATGGATGAATGAATAACCATTCTAGTACAGCTGTGGTGAGAAATCTGGCCACTCTGCATAAGTTCGTCAAGTGGATGGCTGACCAGTGGAGGCTGCTAGATTTTATCCTACAGTCATCAGCCAATACACTTGTACTACCCATTTTTATCTGTGTAACTGCTACAATTACTGGAACCAGAGAGCACTTACAAAACTTCAGTATACTGTGGGAATGCAGTAAAAAAACATCCACACACCTTCATGATATCAAATGATGTATGATGACCATACATATCTCAATTTGATCAATGCTCCAGAACCAATCATAATCCAGCTGCCAAACAAAGATCAATATACTGGATCGGCCACTATCAGCCTCCATCAAATATATAATTTAATAAATGCGGCTGTGCTAGTAATTAAAGTGGTTATAAAGGCTTAAGGTTTTTTACCTTCATGTATTCTATGCATGAAGATAAAACACCTTCTTTGTGCAGCAGCTCCCCCAGCCCCCCTAATACTCACCTAAGCCCCCTCTCAAAACAGTGATGTGCACTGGAGTCTCAGCAATCCTGGAATGCCTTCACATCATTGGTCAATCACAGCAAGTGAGCCAATGAGAAGACAGAGGGGGCAGGGCCAAACCATAGCTCCATGTGTGAATGGACACATGGAGCAGCAGGTGCCCTAATAGCAAGCTGCTTGCTGTGGGGGCACCCTATGGGAGGGAGGGGCCAGGAGCACCAGCAGGGCACCAGAAAAGAGGAAGATCTGGGCTGCTCTCTGCAAAACCACCGCAGAGAGCAGGTAAGTATGATGTTGTAACAGCGTATACCCA
The DNA here is from genome assembly GCF_062004578.1 of Staurois parvus. Lineage (NCBI taxonomy): Eukaryota > Metazoa > Chordata > Amphibia > Anura > Ranidae > Staurois > Staurois parvus. The sequence goes on from NW_028317942.1 coordinate 197,301, forward strand.
GAGATGGACGCGGTTCAACCATTTTGGTTTCAACCTCCATCTTGGCAAAGGGGTTAACTGTCCTGACACATATATTTCTCCCTTAACCTTTCCCCACCCATCCCTCTCACTGAGAGGAGACATCTGGCCAGCGTGTGTATGTGTACTGTTTATGGGTCACTGGCCGACAAAGGCATCTCTAGCTAGGTGCCGAGCTGTCTGTGAAAGCTGTATCCTTTCTCACCTAGGAAGAGATAGGACCAGCTTTCCCAAGAGAACTGGAGTCTCACTGGTAAAAGGACCTGTGTAATTTCACTCCTCGTGAAGGGATATCGGAGCCTTCCCAGGAGTTGAAAGGGACTCTGAGCTAATAAACCTAGCTCAGCGTAGGTGACAGAATTAGATGAACACTTCTCAAATAAATTTTTCCCCTATAACTCATATCTTGGACTATGAGAGACTTACATAAAAACCGACACCTCGTCAGATGGCCAATGAGCAGGCGAGCAGTTTAATGGGTCACTCGCTTATCTCGGACCATCAGGGAAGCCAAAACATAGAACTCCTGAACCGTGCAATATATAATTTCATAATTCATATATAAATAATCCTCAGACTTGTCTGCATAATAATATACTCGCGGGTGGACTGTCGCTTGTGCAGATGGAAAGTTATGGACCAGAATATGAATTATGAAAGATGTGGGCTCCAGTTTAGGGTTCCGCCTGACGATCCCTCCCTAAACAGGGGATTGGTCTTTTACTTCAGAACCACCCCCTGCTGGGAAACTTTAAAGCAAGCTGTCAAGCCTAAGAGAGTTAAGTTCGAAGACATCTCCCATTTTTAACATCAATATACCACCTGGGGAGACCTGTGCCTTTTTCTCTGAAACGTGATCTGCTTACATCCAAGGCTTAATGGCAAGTAACTTAACCCTTTAACTTCTCCCTGTTATCTATTTACTGTGCTGTTTTCTATGTATATATACATATCTTAGTTACATCTTCTCTGTAAATATTTTTATTGTACCTGTTTGACCCTTTTAGTGATAAAACTCTCTTTCTGAAAGTGTTGAACTGTTTCTATAGCTCTTAATTGCAATTTACGAATCCCTGCCTTTAAAGAGACGCTACTGTTTGTTTTAACCCTCTGTATAACAGGCCTGTATTATGACCAGGTTATGCAGTCGATTATATCAACCATTATAGTGTTATAGCTGAACGCCGAGTTTCCTCTTTCTCTGATCAAAAAGGAGGTGGTGGCAGTGTGAAGGGGTTAATTGCGTAATTAACCTGACCCAGTAACAATCGATTTAGGCTGCTGGCACATCGATCAGTATCCATTAGCTGGAAAATTGTTGTGCAGGGTGCAGCGGGGTGTGGCTTTATTTTGCATGTCACATCGCGGTTCTAGATCGGTTAGCCCTTCGGTCACGAGTTTGGTGAGAAGGTCTGGGGTCTGACACTGCGATAGTGACATATTAGACATCGCGATCGTGGGATTATCACATGTTGGTGGCGGCGATCTTGCGATCCGTGACAAATGTGTTTGTTATTTTTAAAAAATAAAGCCATTAATATCACTTTAATATGCAATAAAAAAAAATCACATTATTGCATGATCAAAAGAACAGCAACCATACACAAAATGATTACAGATCATGGGATATATTATTAGATACATTAATTTTATATAATGAATTAATTCATAAAATCATAGGCCCTATCAAATTGAAAAAAATCAAACCATATATTTATAAACATATAACACAATAATTAAAACTGTAATTAATCAATAACTCTTAAGTCATGTCAATTAAAACCTCTTTGAAGTTTGCTGAACCCTGCTTGATCCAAACCCATATATTGCTCACTCCTAATGACTGAACAGAGCATTGGGGATGTGAAAAGTATGCTGAGTATGTGCTTCTGGAGAGGTGGGATTTAAAGCAAACCTATTGCTTTGATCTGTATAGATACACTACCATGTGATCCTATGAAGACAGAGCAGCCATTATGAGCAAACGACCTTCTATAAATTAATGCACCTTGAACTTTAAGAAGAATTGGATGCAATTTATTTATACTATTGCTTAAATAAAAAATGACACTGTGTGCACCTTGATGTGGCTGAAATGGTTAAAATAGAATAGTTTCAAGTGTTGTTAATATTTATATTTAGATGTTGGGTAATGTATTTGTGTTTTTGCCTTGAGTGTAGTTGAATCAGCAATAATGCATCAGAAAGTCAGTAAAAGCCTGTCTGAATCCATTATTTAAAATATTGAATATTAATCACCTCTCCTTAAAATCCAAGTAGTAGATATGAAAAAAATTGAAGTTTTAAAAGCTATATTCATTAGTACAAACAAACATGAAGAATTATAATTTAATTTTCTAATATTGTAAATAAAAATCCTAAACTGGTATAATATTGACTATTATTGAAATATTAAACTTGTGAATTAAGTCTAAAGTATATTTAACCAATTGAAGACACTGGATATGCTACACACGTTGTTCTTATTATTATCATTATACAGGATTTATATAGCACCAACAGTTTACACAATGCTTTACAATATAAAGGGAGACAGTACATTTACAATACAGCTCAATACAGAAGTAATCAGAGGGCCCTGCTCATGGATCTTACAATCTAAAGGGGGGGGGGGGGTGGTACAAAAGTAATAGCTGTAGGGGATGATCTTGTGGAGGTGACTCAAGTACAGTTTTTAGATGGAGGTGGGTTAGACTTCCCTGAATAAATGAGTTTCCAGGGATAACCTAAAGGTGAACAAGATAGGAGCTGACTGGACATACTGGGGCAGGGAGTTCCAGAGGATGGGAGAGACTCTGCAGAAATCCTGGAGGAGAGCGTGGGAGAAGGTAAGAAGGGAACTAGAGAGCATGAGGTCTTGGGAGGAGCAGAGAGGACAATTTGGGCGATATCTGCAGATGCAATTGGTGATGTAGCTGGGAGGGGCAATGTTGTGGATGGCCTTGTGTGTTGTGGTTAGGATTTTGAATTTTATAGGGTTGGGGAAGGCAGTGAAGAGATAGACAGAGAGGGGCAGCAGTCATGGGTAGTAAGGTGTATTAGTCAAGCAGTAGCATTCATAATAGACTGAAAAGGGGATAACCTGTGTAATAGGCCAGTGAGGAGGGAGTTGTATGTGACACTGAAAGTGCACTGACATAGGTAGGAGAAGATCCAGGAAAAAAGGCCAAGGAAGTAGTTTGTTGAGGAGGAGCAGTTCAACTGTGTCAAAGGCAGCAGAAAGGTTTAACAGTATGAATATTGAGTACTGGATGTTGGTTTTAGCAGTTAGTAGGTCATTGGTGAGTTTTAATAGGGCTGTGTCAGTGGAATGTTGTGGGTGGAAGCTGGACTGCAGGGATCGAGAAGGTTGTTGTCAGTGAAGTAGAAACTCATACAGTTGTGGGCAAGGCATTTAAGAAGCTTGGAGGCAAGCGGGAACAGGGAGATGGATCTTAAGTTATTCAAACAGGTGGGGTCCAGTGAGGGTTTTTTAAGTATGGGGGTAACCAGTGCATGTTTTAGCAGGGAGAGACAGGTGCTGGAGGAGAGGGAGACATTGAAGATGTGGGATAGAGAGTTTAGGATGGAGCAGGAAGGTGGTCGGAGCAATTGTGAGGAGACAGGGTCCAGGGGACAGATGCGAGAAGGGTCGGGGGATCTTCCTCAGTGGTAACAGGGTTGAAGGAGGAAAGTGTTGAGTGTGGTGTTGGACCTGGTTTGTTGGTTGGGGGAGATAGCTGGATGCTGGATATCTCATCACAAATTGTGTTGATTTTGTTTTTGAAATGATTGGCAATCTTCTGGGCAGTAAACAAGTTGATGGGGGAGGTGTGTGAAATAAGTAAAAGATAGAAATGAGTTGAAAAGGTTTGGATGAGAGGGTTTTGATGAGAGTGTAGGTCTATTTAGCAGTGTGAGGCAGGAATTGTATGTAAAGGATAAGTTCACTTTTATACAAAAAATAATAAATGCATTTTTTTGCAGGTAAAAAAATGTGCATTTATTTTTATTTTTTTTTTTGCAGGAGTCTGTAGACCATTGCACCAGCGATGAGCAGATCACTGGTGCCATGCAAGTCTCCTGCTGATCTGTCAGTATATCTGCTTTCCCATACGGGATATACGAGCAAGCAGATATACTGACAGGAAAAATCAATGAACTACCATGGCACTCAACAACATCATTATAGTTAATTGGGAACTACAACCTGACAGCTGCTAAGGCTGTCAGAGCTTGTAGTTTCTCATTCACAGAACACAGTGAATGAGTGATGCGGCCAGATGGCGGAGCCCTGGCTGGCCACTTTTTAAAAATTTGACAGCTAGCGAGGGGGGAAAAGATCCCCTCTAGCTGTCAAAGTGGGGGAGCAGGGGGTGCAGGGGCCAGTCTGATCATAACATGAATATGGGTGTAACATGTTAGGAAAGGTGAACTTATCCTTTAAGAAGGGCAGATTTGCAGAGGGTGAATTTTTGCAGGGATTAGTTTGATGCCACGCTCACTCAAGACCACGACTGTGTCTCTTGAGACTTCTGCTGTCATCTGTGTGCCAGGCCAGGTTCTGTGTGTAGAGAGATGAACAAGTGCATCCAGAAAGGATGGCAGTATGCTGTTGTTAGACAGACTTGGCCAGGTCTGGGCAGGATAGGGGTGCGATTTTATCATAAAGGTAGTAAGTAGAAAAATGAAGAAGGGAATGGTTGAGGTAGAAAAGGTTCCTGTGGGTAATAATTTGCAAGTTGGAGGCATGGGAGGTAGGAGACAGGGAGAGTGTGAAACTAATAAGGTTGTGATCAGGGAGAGGTAGAGAGGTGTTATAGAGGTTGCAGGAGTGCAGAGGTGGAAGAATATAAGGTCAAGGGTATTGCCATTGGAGTGAATAGTGGTTTGTGTCCATTACACACATCCAAAATAGTCATCATAGTCATCCAGCTTTTGGCAGCTCTCAACTTTAAATTGCTATATACATACACACAGCTCCAGCAGCTTCTACTGTAAAAAAAAAAAACACCTGACCGTATAAACATTGTTTTACAATTTTATAGAATTAAATTTATACTTTTAGTCTACAGTAACACTTTTTTTAAATGAACACTGGTCAAAAAGTGTGCATTTTTTAGTTTTGTTACTTTTTGTCTAATGATTGTATAAAAAAAGTTAATTTTTGTAAGACAAAATCATAAAAACAAAGCATCATGAACTTTGTTAGCTTGAGCAATGATAAAGGTATTGCAGAATAAACAGGTGCGTAATAGAAATGTAAAAGCTACTCTTGTCCACAGGGGTTGTACAGCTGTGAGAAGAGAAGTGGTTATTAAACCCTCAACAAAAAACTTCTCTATTCCAATGCTTTAAAATGGTAAATAATTTAAATCATTTATTAAATAATAGTACTGTAGGTTTTGTGCACATTGAAAATAGAGAGACCTAACACTCTGCCTAAGCTTCCTTTAAAGAAGAACTTCATAAAAATAGTCATGGACTCTATAGCAGCCAGCAACTGTTGAAACAAATGCACACTTTGGTCAGTATGCAATGTACAATATAGTACTTATAGTGTAGGAGTCTCTGTGCAATGCAAGGATTGTAGTGGTCAGGAGTACATACCACTCAGAGAGCAGGGGTCAGAAGTACATAAGGCAGAGAGTACATGGGTCAGGAGGAGCACAAAATGCAGTGACAAGGTTGTGTAATGCACAGGGTGCAGAGTCAGGTGTGCATAATGTACCATGTGAAAGGTGTCAAGATTGTGTAGCACACAGATGACGAAGAACATGAATGTGTCAAGCACAGAGTGCAGGGGTCATGAGTATATACCATACAGAATGCAGGGGTCAGGAGTGTGTAACACAAATGTGCAAGGGTCAGGGATGTGTATTGCACAGAGTGCAGGGGTGTGTGGTATATAACGAATAGAGTTCAGGAGTAAGTGCAGTGGTACAAGAGTGAAAGGGTCTGGGGTGTGTAAAGCAGGGGGGCATGAAATGCATGAAGTGCAGTAGTCAGGAATGTATAATGCACAGATTGCAGGGGCCAGGGTTATAAAATTCACAGAGTGCAGGGACAGGATTAAAATTCCACTCAGTCTCCACCACTTTCCCATCTTAGCAAATTCATCTGCCTCCTGAATCTTTCCTCCCTACACAAATTTTCACCCCTACCCCAAAGTTGCTCATCCCAGAATAAATCTTCCTCCCTGAAATATCTCTTCCTTGCACAAATCTTCACCCATACACCCAAAATCCCTCCTAGTACATTTATTGCACCACAGGTCATTATGATCCCCACCACAACCTCCCTGAACATACCATACCTCAGATGCATCACAGTGAGCAAGGGGTTACCGCTCAGGATACCTCAAGAGGAGGTGGAGCCTAGGAAAGCTCTCTTCAGCTCTGAATTCTATTTTCCTGACAGACAGTAGGGAAGGGAAAGATTCCAATAGCTACAGAGGCAGGTGGTTATAGTGTCAGGACCCAAGGTACCTGGAGGAGATGTGGGGCACATGCCCCAGGTGCCTGATGCTAGCAATGCCCTTGATTCTTAGTAGAGATGAGCTGGTGGTTCAGTCTGTACCTAAGTTCAGACAAAACTTTGGCCATTTGATCCATCCAGAAGATCTTACAGGGACCACGCGGTGGATCACTCTATATGCAGACATGTTCGATACCAAATGTAAAATGTGAGTGCAATCTGATAAGTCTTTAATCCTTATTATAATAGAGTGGTATCACACTAGGGCTCTCTCTTGCTTTGTATGTTTTAGGTCCTCTATAATCCCCCAGTGGAGATCACAGAGAGCTGCAGCACTCCAGGAGATAAAAAATAAGGATAAGAGAGAATGTACTTGGACATTGAATTTATGACATTCTCCATGCATTATAATACTATAGTAGCCAGCGCACAAGCTAGTTTATTATTTTTCTGTTCATTTCTTGGTATTTTTACCTCTTCTATATACTGTATAACAGCTTTCAGTGTTTTAAGAAGTTGTCCTTTCAGTGTCCTAAGAAATCAGTGGGTGGTGGCACCCATTGCATCCCTAGCAACTGTCACTGGTACATTTCTTCCATGGGTAGGAATCCCTGGCCATGTGAAGTAGTGGTGATAGCTGTGACATCACTGCCAAAATATGGTCACCGACTATATTCAGGCAGTATCTAGTTTTTTTTGTTAAGAGGACTTCCAAATTCTGATAAGCCTCTGCCTGGAGAACCCCATCACCACCGACCAGGACTGTGGGGAAGGGACCTTTTGTCCTCATCAACATTGGGACAAGGTGCTTTGCCAGGAGGGTCCACTCTGTCAAGGTACCTCCCTATATAGTTACCTCTGTAATGACCTCAGGGTGAATAACTCTACACCAAGTTCACTATATGAATCACTGATGTATTTATACATGTTCATATCCCCCCTTAATCTTCTCTTCTCAAGAGAATAAATTCAGTTCCTTTAATCTTTCCTCATAACTGAGCTCCTCTATGCCTCTTATATGTTGTGCATGTGACTTGGTATGGTTCAGGAAGGGGAATCACATGTTTGTCTTCTCTTTCTGTGTGCTTGGATTGAGAATCTAGTATGAATTTCCTGAGAGACATAGTCACACATGGTTTTTTTTTTTTTTTTTTGCATGAGGCACCCCCGTTTGTTGATGACTGAGCATTTATACATACATATGTGCACTCTGTGGATTATTTTGTAAATCTGAGTTTAGCAAAGAGTTATTTTGGATCTAAAATGTTAGTAGGGTATAGAGCTATGGATTTCTATTGGTGCTATGCCAGATGATTGCCGTTTCTGTGTTAAAGCTAAACTATACTCACCTTGACTCCAGCGAGCGTTCCGCCAACAGCTGACATCTTGGAGCAGTTGGCTTCCGGGTATCAGTTGCTGGCTGCTTTCTTTGGCCGGGCCAATATGACACTTTTGTGCAATCTTTGGAGTTAAATTAGCTTTGTCATTGCCAAATTTCTACACTGAGCTGCGCATGCCTATTGTCTTCAAGTATTGACAGTTAAATATTTAGAGTGGGACGTCATGTAAAAACTAAAAAAGGCAAACGGGCAGATAGGTAACTATCAGGTAGCAAGCCACTTTCTGAGGGGGCACTCATGCATGCTCACTCACGAGCTGGCTCTGTGACACAGAGTGTGACTCAGCCCCGCCCCTTACACCCTCCTCAGTGGTTGAGATTGATAGGAGAGGCAGACCCAATGGCTCCAACTGCTATCTGTCCAATAAGGAGAGAGAGAGCTGGGAGAGCAGCTGCCCTCATGCACATCAGACTCAGGTAATTATAAGGGTGGGCAGGGGGAGAGGCTGCTTGCAGAAAGTTAATACAGATAATGCATTAAGGTAACAATTCTTAAGAACCACTTTAACTGTCAATACTTGAAGACAATGTTATGCTCAGAAGGTTGAATAAATTAAAAAAAAATTATTTTTATGTGCACGTGATTGGATGAGAGAAGTCAGCAGAGCTTCATCTCATTCACTAAGATTTGGGGAAAATCACCTTGTAGAGTGCAGCTTTCCTTGCAAAGTGAACTGATTATTTGACTTCAGTAAATCAACACCATAGTCTCACAACTTTTTTTCTTTATTAAAAAGGCTCGCCACATATATGCAACTGTAGGTATCAATAAACACAAAATGATTTGACTGTGTTTCTAGTGATATAAAAAAATTAGATGATTATTTTTGAATTCATAACAGAACTGTTTCACACACCAGGTGGTAGTTCCAGCAGTAATCACTTAAGTTCCTACCACTGTGTGAATAACTGATACCCAAGTAGTAGCATTTGCTTTTAATTCTGTTCATTAGACATTTAGGTATACTTTTGCCAGACATGAAAGTTTACTGTGATCCATATACAGCAAGATTGTTAGCAGATCTGTTTTACACCCAATTTGTCTTGGGAATAATGTAATCTAAAGTTAATCCGTGCTACTGTCTTTTTAAAAAAAAATACTACTGTGCTCTTTATCTGAGTTTTTCATTCTATATGGAGCAAAATAACTAAAACATTAAAACAGAACATTAAAGGACAGTAAATTCCACCATGGATGCTGCTTTTTCTGGCTAGTGAATTTTGTATGACTGTAAATAAATAAGCTGCTTTCTTAGCTAATACATCATTGCCTGCTCTCATTGTAATTTTTTGTCAAGAGTTTAAATAAATCTTGAGAATGAATGTATATATCATATATGTCAAAATAGCTCACTGATGGTAAAGCATGAAGGTTATGATATTATGAGGGTGATCCCAGGTCAGATCATACCACATTTAATATACTAAGGAGTTCTCTTTTTTTTCATTAAGATCCTTTTATTAGGCTTTCTGTCAGTTACAAGAACAGTCAACCCCAGCAACGACAAACCGCATCATGCTGTTCCGAGAAATTGCACAGCTATGTGTGTGTTGCTTTTGTGCCAGAACACCATAAGGACGCTGTAAAGGTTAAAGAACAGAACACATTCTGCATAATAGTTTGTTATTTAAGATGCCCACAAGCACACCCAATTGGTAATGCACTTTAATTTAATTTGTATTGTAATTAATTTAGGTGCGGATATCAACATGCATAACAGGACAGTGAAAATAGAAATGCTATTTTGCAGGGTTCAATTATGTGTTTTAAGTCACTTGTCCATAAATATGGGTAGATAAGGCTGTTGGTTGCACAGCAATTTACATACAGACCTATGAATGTCATAAGGGAAGTTAAGGTGGAATTCATCTGATTATGAAACTATTAAAAATAGATACCAGTAAAATTTCCTGTTGATGGTCTTATTACTTGTCAGACATTTTATAACTAGTGGATCATTTACCTGAAACATTGAATTTAATGCAACAGTTGCAGTCTTGATTTGTAATATTGTCAAATTATCAAAGTCTGATTAATTTTCTGATGCACCTAGAAAATTTAATTATCTGTCCAGTCCACCCTGGAGAGAATTGTTTAAAAGGTGTCTTTATTGAGCCACTTGCTAGTAGTTAATTGAAAGTATCCTAAATAAGAAAAAAAAAAATATATATATATATATATATTACGCTATATTGCCAAAAGTATTATTGGGACACCCCTCCAAATCATTGGATTCAGGTGTCCCAATCACCTCCATGGCCATAGGTGTATAAACTCAAGCACCTAGGCATGCAGACTGCTTCTGCAAACACTTGTGAAAGAATGGCTCGCTCTCAGGAGCTCTGTGAATTCAAGCATGGTACCATGATAGGTTTTCCCAGTTGCTTCCACTTTGTTATAATATCACTAATAGTTGACCGTGTAATATTTAGTAGCAAGGAAATTTCATTGATGAATTGCACAGGTGGCAAAGAGCAACTCAGCCATGACGTGGTTGGTTACGTAAAATGACAGTGGGATCTGTGCATGCCAAAGTGCACAGTGGTGTGAAGAAGTCGCCAACTGTCTACAGAGTCAATAGCTAAAGACCTCCAAACTTTGTGTGGCCTTCAGATTAGCACAACAGTAGTGTGTAGAGAGTTTCATGGAATGGGTTTCTATGGCTAAGCAGCTGCATCCAAGCCTTACATCACCAATTGCAATGCAAATTGTCGGATGCAGTGGTGTAAAGCACACCAGCACTGGACTCTAGAGCAGTGGAGATGTGTTCTCTGTAGTGACGAATCATGTTTCTCTGTCTGGCAAGATGATGGATGTGTTTGGGTCCAGTGGTTGCCTGGAAAACGGTACTTGCCTGACTGCATTGTGCCAAGTGTAGTGTTTAGTGGAAGGGGGATTATGGTGTGGGGTTGTTTTTCAGGGGTTGGGCTTGACCCCTTAGTTCTAGGAAAGGGAACTCCTAAGGTGTCAGCATACCAAGACATTTTGGACAATTTCATGCTCCCAACTTTGGGGGAACAGTTTGGCTATGGCCCTTTTCTGTTTCAACATGACTGCACACCAGTGCACAAAGCAAGGTCCCATAAAGACATGGATGAGTAAGTTTGGGGTGGAGGAACTTGCCTGGGCTGCACAGAGTCCTGACCTCAACCCAATAGAACACCTTTGGGATGAATTATAGCAGAGACTGCGAGCCAGGCCTTCACGTCCAACATCAGTGCCTGACCTCACAAATGCCCTTGTGGAAGAATGGTCAAACATTCCCATAGACACACTCCTAAGCCTTGTGGACAGCCTTCCCAGAAGAGTTGAAGCTGTTATAGCTGCAAAGGGTGGGCCAATTCAGTATTGAACCCTGCAGACTAAGACTGGGATGCCATTAAAGTTCATGTGCGTGTAAAGGCAGGATCCCAATACTTTTGGCAATGCAATATAGAGTGTATATATTGAACCCTATGGACTAAGACTGGGATGCTATTAAAGTTCATGTACATGTAAAGACAGAATCCCAATAGCTTTGGCAATATAGTGTGTGTGTATATATATATATATATATATATATATATATATATATAAAAGATATACACACTCACTCACCAGCCTCTTTATTAGATACACTTGTTCAATTGCTTGGTAACACAAATTGATAATCAGTCAATCACATGGCAGTAACTCATTGAATTTAGACATTCAGATGTGGTGAAGATGACTTGCTGAAGATCAAACCAAGTACCAGAATGGGGAAGAAAGTGACTTTGAATGTGACATGGTTGTTGGTGCCAGATGGGCTGGTCTGAGTATTTAACCTCCTCACGCCGGTCGAACACAAATGTGAGACCTCCCGGCGTCTGGGCCTAGACGCCAAGTGGCCGAAGATTTGCATGCTATTAAAAAAGAATATATGTACTGAGAGTGCATGCTCCCAGCACAAATGCCCAGTACTCACTCTCCTTTTTCGATCGGGACCTTTCCCAATCATGTGACCGCCCCGCCTCCCGACTTCTGAAACCCTTAAAGGGCCGGGAGGTGCCGGCGCGAAGGGGTTAAACAACTGCTGATCTACTGGGATTTTCATGCATAACTAAGTCTAGGGTTTATAAAGAATGGTCAATTTCAGCTACAACATTCAGATGGTAGGGTCAGAATTTTGCGTAAACAACATGAAAGCATAGATCCATCCTGCCTTGTATTAACAATTCAGGCTGGTGGTGGTGATGTAATGGTGTGGGGGATATTTTATTGACACACTTTGGGCCCCTTAGTACCTACTGAGTTTTAATGCCACGACCTACCTGAGTATTGTTGCTGACCATGTCCATCCCTTTATGACCTCAGCGTACCCATCTTCTGATGGCTACTTTCAGGAGGATAATGCACCATGTCACAAAGCTCAAATCATCTCACTCTGGTTTCTTGAACATGACAATGAGTTCACTGTACTCCAATGGCCTCCACAGTCAATCCAACAGAGCACATTTAGGATGTGGTGGAACGGGAGATTCATATCATGGATGTGCAGTCAACAAATTTTCAGCAGGAAGGTTTCCAACATCTTGTTGAATCTATACCATGAAGAATTAAGGAAGCTTTGATGGCAAAAGGAGGTCCCCCTTAGCAAGATGTACCTAATAAAGTGGCCAGTGAGTGCATATTGTCAGGCTCAATTAAATAAAACAAATTAAACAGCTGGCCAATGTAAGCCACTAACTAAACTCAGCTAAGTTCCTGACAAACAGTGTGGCCCCTAATAGATTTCCCAAAACAAACACGGAGCTCCTTTCTCTTTTCAGTATTAATTTAGCAGTCAGCCTTTTCACACAGCAGCAGGCTTTCACAGCTTAGAAAGCAAGAAAGAGAGTCCTGAGCATCAGTCAGCTCACATCTATAAAAGCCTGTGCTAAGATTAATAATGAGGCCTGGCAACCTGGTAAGATATGGACCTAGACTGGAGTCTTTAACCTACCTGAAGCTCCAGACTTGGGAACCCAGGACTAAACTTATTAGGATCCAGAGAAGAAAAAATATTTTTCACATTAGTCATCGACCCTGCAGATCCTTACCATATGTAGGTGAGAAATATTAGTGATAGATTATGTATAAGATATGTTTCTGATGTTGATGTCTTCCTGAAACTCAATCTATCCAAAACTGAGCTTTCAATATTTCCTCCCCCACGTGTCCTTTCCCTGACTTCTGTGTCAAGATCAATGGCACAGCTATCAGTCTGTCCCTGCATGCCAGGGTGCTAGGGATAACTCTGGACTCTGAAATGTCTTTTCAGGCTCACATACAATCCCTGTCCAAATCATGCTGTCTCAACCTCCGCAACATCGGCAAAATATGCCCCTTTTTAACCATTGGCATCACAAAGCTTCTAATTCACTCCCTGGTTATCTCTAGCCTGGACTACTGCAACTCCCTCCTCATTGGATTACTGTTATATAGGCTATCCCCCTTCATCATGAATGCTGCTGCCAGACTCGTCCACCTTACCAACTGTTGGGCGTCTGCTACCGTTCTCTGCCAATCCCTCCATTGGCTTCAGCTCACCCAACATGCTAAATTCAAAATATTAACAACAGCATACAAAGCCTCCAGCTGCATCACGTTCCTGGTCTCAATACCCCAACCAAATTGTTCTCTTCATTCCTTCCAAGAACTCCTGCTATCTAGCTCCCTTGTCACCTCCTCCCATGCTCATCTCCAAGACTTTTCCTGAACATCTCCCATACTATGGAACTCCTTACCCCACTCTGGCTGAGTGTCTCCTAATCTGTCCATTTTAAGATGATCCCTCAAGACCCTTCTCTATAAAGAAGCCTATCCTGCTTCTAACACACTGTGTTTATACTTTCTCCATTAGCTCATCCCCCCAAATTATTAACTTTTGTATCACTTGACCCTCCCTCTTAGATTTTAAGGTCTAACAAGCAGGGCCCTCTGATTCCTATTGTACCAAACTGTATTGTAACTGTAATGTCTGCCTTCATTTTGTAAAGCACTGCACAAATGGTTGGTGCTATATAAATCCTGAATAATAATAATAATGTTGCAAAAAGTGTATGACACCAGTAATTAGAGGATCCAGAGAAGATTGCTTGGCAGATTGCAGTTTTGTGGTTATTGAGCCTTTCTCCGAAAGTAGTTAAGGCTTTGCTAGATTATGGATCAGTAAAAAAAAGAACAATTGTGACAATTATATTATCTAGGTTTAGGTTGTGGCAACCAAGAGGATACAGTGGTGGAGCCTAAAATTTGATATGTACCAGAAGATCTCTAAGGCTGCATCCCCTCCACAGCCTCAGAGATCTGTGTTTGCCACTGAGAGGTTTTGGTCACTAGAAAAAAAGGGCCAGTGATGAGGCAGTTTGCTAGAATTTCATTTCAATGGGGCTGGCAGTAGAGAAAACAGAAGAAATGAAAATGTTTTCAGCAGATCTGTTTGAGGATTTATTGACTGTACAACAATGAATCACTGTAGGAGATAATTCTTGCCCTTCACAAAACCAGAGTATTTTCTCTCAACAAATGGCTCAACCACTTTGTTAAATTGGGACTCAGTGGGTTTTTAGTACAACCTGGTCTCTAAAACTGTACCATCCCGGATGGTGTTTAAAAAATATCAGATTCTGATAATGTAATGTAAGTGTGAGTCTAATAGAAGAGAAAGAGTTAGCAAGTTCATCAATTTCCTGAGAGTTCAAAACCCATAAATCCATATACACATATCAACTATTCAGATTTGGGCTTGCCTTCCTCATCTAATGATGCCACCCAGTATAATTTAATGTGTTCAGGTTCCAGTTTTGTCAAAAACAAAAAAGATAGAGATGGGGTTTGAGGGGCAGAGGGGCTGGGCCACAGAAGGAGTAGTATTTTGACAGTCTAGAGGATTGTGCAGGCACCTGGTGATATCAGGTTTCTGAGGGTGCTCAGTTTTTACATATATCAGATTTTCTTTAAGCAATATAACTCAACTATTTTAACTGATATGAGATAAACAGGATCTTTTAACTGACTCTGCAACTTGGCTGACAGGTGTCCAAGATTTATTCCTCTGCATGGCTCTCATTCATTATTCCAACTTGCTTCTGGCATATACCAATTATCAGCTATAACCAGCCAAGAGAGGACCATGCTTGTGACATAAAGAACTTAAATTTTTATGTTATTTTTAGCATTTCTACAAATGTTAGCATTCATATATAATTTCATAAATGCATTTTAAGTACATTTAATTACATTATAAATGGTAAATGCAAAAGTTTTTTGTGTCTCAGAACTATTGGTTGCCAGAAGAAAAAGAGTTACTAATGTTAAAGAAAAAGACTAGTGTGCCCAACATATCACAAGTAATATCAGTTTAAACTTTTGAAGACATGAACATACATATTCAGATAGATTAAGCACAATGTTTTTTGGGCAGTAAAAATAATGTATATTTTAAGTTGTGATTTTACATTGCACTGAATGATTAATAATGTATTTGTATAAGGACTGTAAAAAATGCTTTCAAAAAAACAATATATATATATACATATATATATATTTATATATATATATATATATATTATATGGCACTGATATGGACACTTTATTGCACCTATGTTTTAGAGGGTCACATACCACACATAATGTTGCCTAACATCCCTCCAGAACTCTCAACCCTAAAGAGTAGCAACAACTTCAAAGATGAGCAATAATCAACTTAGAACATACAGTATCTATTATATACTCATATATACGTATAATGTAATCATTGGCATTGGTATATGCATAAATGTGTCAAAAACACATCCTGTATCCCACTTACCCCACAAGAGGCACTAGTAGAAGCAGCTAGCCTGCAGTAGAAACTCATTGCCACAGCAATCCTGGATGTTGGAAGTGACATCATATATTAGAATCCAACAAGTTGCTAGGCAAAATGGTAACCAGCCACGATAAACAACAAAGCAAATTTTAATGCAGGAGGGAGTAAGAGAGATGTAGGGAACAAATTAAATCTGATCATTAGTGAGAATGACCATAGATGGATCAACATTTAAATCCATCTATAGTCAGTTTCTCTCGAACAAGAATGTTGGTGTATTTTCATTTGATCAGCTGGCTAGCTGATCAATAATAAATGATCCATCTCTGGCCAGTTTATATAGCACTAAAGCAAGCATAGAGCATACATAAAGTAAGGAGATATGAGAGCACAGAATACACAACATACTGAAATATGGCAGCACAATAAGGTAAAATAACCTAACAATAGGTAAGAACACAGGTAGTACATGTGAAAGGTAAAATGGGGGAACGGACAGACCAAGAAACAAGCACTATATAAAAGTAATATAAGGCATAACAAAAATAAAAAATATAAATATGGAAATAATATTATGAAAATACTACTAATAATAACAGTGCTAAAAGTAATAAATTGTCTTAAACATATCCAAAGCACATATACTCTTATCAAGCAGGCAGTGCAATAGATATCCCCTGGCAATAACATGAAAAACATCATGACAAATCCCATGCATAATAGTAACAAATGTATGCATGGTGGGATATGGTAAATGTATGAGCATGACATGGCGTGCTCAGTGTAAATGGAGCAGGGTTTTGATTCCACTAGTCAAACCTGCCCCCTGGAGATGCGGTGACTGGTGAGGGAATAATGCAACAGGAGAGGTGAAGAAGGTAAAAATCCACTGATGCGTGAAGCATAATCAGGTATATTCATATAGTACACATTCTTAGGTATAGCTTTTTCTCCAGCAAGCCCTTAGAAGAATACCTGTAGTAATATCAACAATCTTGTTCCAAAACTTATAAGGATGGCAGTCAACAAAGACAGTATATGATCTCACACTACAGACATGCACTGCTTCATGCACAGCACTACATAGATAATATTACATGTCAGGAAGTGAACTGCTATTTTAAGGAGAAATTTAAGGCAAAGGGTACATTTTTCAGAGGACTGTTTAGCCCTAATTAACCTTACTAGGTGTTTGCTGTAAGATAGAAAATCTTTTAGCGTGTAGGTCGATTTTAACACTTTATACACATTCAACTAATATTGTCAGAGCATCTTTTATGGCCTAGATTGTGTTATGTGTATTTTGCATATTCTGCATAATTTTTCTAACCAAGTAACACACTTCTAACCGCATAGAAATTTTAATGTGGAAGCAATTCAGAGCAAAGTCATTTGTTTCTTTCAAGCTTGGCTAGAAGCAGAAGCTCATTTGTGTTCATTAAAGCTAAGACAAAGACGCTGTTTGTACTTTTATTTTTATTTCAAGTTTGTTCGATTGTTAAAAAATTCAAAGCTCCCCTAAGCTTCTCTGCTTTTGCTTTGAATGTCTAATATTTGAAACCAATGTAGGTGTATCTTTACTACACTTTGAAAAAGAACAAACACTGCTTAGGTTAGAAAGTCCTGAGTATGCATAAAAAACTAAGGTCAGGAGACACGATAAAAGGAATTCAATCTGCAAAAACTTTTTTTTTCAAAAGCATGTTTATTGTGTTTAAGGCATTATACTGTATAGGACATTTTCTTATGTTTGCTAAGACTTCTGAAACAGCACAGTCACAATTACAATGAATGATTCGTGTTTTATATACTATAGCCATATAATTTACTGCCATTTATCCTTCCACCTAGAGTACTGTCAGGGGCGGACTGACAACTCATGGGGCCCCTGTGTTTTTGCCCAAACTCAAAAAAGCCTATGAAAAAGGTACCAGGGGTATCTAATGGGGCCCCCTACTGACCCCGGGCCCTCAGGCAGTGCCCGAGTTTTCAAATGGTCAGTCCACCCCTGCTCAGGAGCAGACTGACCATTTGGAGACTCGGGCACTGCCCGAGGGCCCGGGGTCAGTAGGGGGCTCCTGGTACCTTTTTCATAGGCTTTTTTGAGTTTGGGCAAGGACACAGGGGCCCCATGATTCCCTATTGCCCGGGGGGCCCCATGAGTTGTCAGTCCGCCCCTGCTCCTGAGTACTGTATATTTTAAGCAGTTTTGTATCAGATTATGAAGTGATATTGTTACATAGTTTGGTTGATATAACACACATATCCTTAGAGTTATTGAATGTAACTAACAATAAAAGAAACTTTTTCCTCAGAACCCTAGGTCCTCAGCTGATCCAGAGGAAAGCAAAAATCCTTATTACAATAAAAAGGTCACCTTTCGGGGCAAATGAACAAACACCCTGCATAGGGCCTACCACAACCTACTGTACTGATTCTCCATTGCTGATTCTCCTAACACAGAAGAAGCATGTCATCACCTCCCCTGTGACAGCGCATGTGTCCATCAGCCAATCATCAGGCCCTTGCACTGTCACAGAACTTAGAAATTAACATCCTCAGTGTCCGCCTTTTCTTTGCCACCTGTGGAGAAGTAAGGAGCAGTGAAGGATCACTGAAATGGTTAGTATAGGGGGTCAAGTGGGGACCCTTTTCAGAGACACTGCCACTTTACTCTGCATGGGAAAGATGGCAGTGTCTATTTACGCATAGTTTGTTTGCCAGAAAACAAAAAATCCTTCCTGATCCCTAAAGACAATTGGATATTTCCTGGGCAGGGGCGGACTGACCATTTGGAAACTCTGGCACTGCCCGAGGGCCCGGGTCAGTAGGGGGCCCCATGAGATGCCCCTGGTACCTTTTTCATAGGCTTTTTAGAGTTTGGGCAAGGACACAGGGGCCCCATGATCCCCTATTGCCTGGGGGCCCCATGAGTTGTCAGTCCGCCCCTGCCTGGGTCAACATTCCACCTATGTTATTTCTATATTTATATCCATTTTTATTTGATGCATTTAGAATAGTAACCAGCTCTTTTTAAGCAATCTATTGAAAACCTGTTCCTGTGACTTCCAATATTTTACAGCATACTGTAAAGAAGCCTTTGCATATGAGAGGATTTGCACATTTTCCATAGGTTTCATACTTTACAGCTGGAAGGACAAAATAATTTAGGTGGTTGATATATCACATTACATATCACATATGCTATATTAATCAATGATACAGGATGAAGTGTCTTATAGCATGATACAGGTAAATTTGAATGTGTGTGCTTTTTAAAGAATCATACTTGTATCTCCTGCATACTGCCTTGCTATGGCTAGTCAGATACTGAAATATTTACCTAAGATACTAAAATGTTTACCTACCAGCAACCCCGGAAAATACACCAATAGGCTTGTTCTGTCTTAACAACCAATAGGTGTCCCTGCCTCCCCAGATCTTGTTTCTCACCACTGTTGTAGACAGTGAGTAGACAGAATCAAAATGCTGTTAAATGGAGTTTATGGTGCCTATAGTATTTCAGCACATGCAATACAGTTTTGAATAGCCTGCACCAATGGGGAGAGTGTGGAAACTAATAAATCTGATTAAGGTCCACTACAATAATTTTTTAAATATATGTTGAAGTATGATTTAGGTCAAAACCTTTTTTTTAGTGGAAAGGGTTTACAACATTACTCATTCTCTTTTGCTGCATGTGCTCACATTAGAGAGATTCACCCTCTCTATTTGTTCTCTTTCTTAAACTTTGGGTTGATGCTAGAACAGTAATAGAGAGGAAACATTCCACTAGGAGAGATTTACTTTCACTTTCAGTTTTGGCTATGGGACAGGAAGTGAAGGGAAATCTCACCAATTGTACACAGATGACAAAAAAACTGACAACTGACAGGGGTCATAATCCTACTTTAATCTACCGGAAATGTAAAAAAAAATAAAGTTTAGCTTTTAGTTCTACTTTAAACTTGCATGAAAGAAACAGCCCTATTTTAATGAAACATCAATAAAAAAAAATCCACAATGATATATGTCAACCATATATGGGAAGATGTTTCAGCTCTCTTCTATCTGCCTCAAGCTGGCTACACATGGACCAAATGATGGCTGGTTTAGCAGCTACCCGATAAATTTTATTCCATGTATAGACACTGTGGTTGAAGTTGATCTACCTATTGATGTCTGCTCAACCAGCCAAAATATCCACTTGATCAGCACTGCAGGCTATAACAGAGGGGAGGGTTCCCTCATTCACATCCTCATCCGCCTCGAATGTGTGGATGGGGAAATGGGGTCCATTTTTTAATTCAGCTCATTGCATCGAAAGAAAGATTTTATTTTACTGAAAACCAGCAATAAAGAGATTTTCCAATCAGCTTTGATCTGCTATGTGCTGATGAATATCTGCCAGATCAAGTAAAACTGTGCCAGTGGGTCTATGAGAGGGTAAAGCTGACCATAGATGAGACAGTTTTTTCCATTCAACTAATGTACTAAAATTAAAACAAAAGCTGATACAACTCTAAAATGAATAAAAACTAAGGCTCACTATATATATTACAATCATACCACATAGTCACTGCACAATCAACTTTAGATTTATCAATAGCACCTATCTAAAGTATCCAACCATTCTGTGTCCAATTAAGCAGACCTTTGCACAACATACTTTTTGGTAGATCTAAAGGAGGTTTTACAGGCAGATTGTAACATGAGAAGAGAGCTTTAAGGACATTTTTAATGGATGAATAAGAGTTTTCCTTTGCTTTCATCACAGCAAGGACAACAAAGAGCTGTTACATAATTCGGTTAAAAAAGATACACATTGGAACTACCTAATTGTGCCCCTATTGCGACATTGATGCTTCTATGGCTTCCCCCTGCCCTGCGCCCTATGGCACTGAGTCCGACTTTGCTCCATGGCTTACAAGTGTGGGACTCGGTACGTTACGCCAGTGGCCAGATGTCACCTTTCTTGCCTTTGCTCCCAATTACTAACAACCCTCTCTTCCCACCGGGTTCAGATCAACCAAGGGTGTTTTCTTGGTGGGTGGCCAATGGTTTTTTTGCAGGTGCGACACTTTTTGATGTTTCGGTCCTTCCCTACCTGGAATTCTCGTTGGGAGTCCAGGGATGTTTCTCTGGCAGAATTTTTTTGTTACATTCAATTGCGGCATTGGCTGATCTCACTGCGGGGCGTTTCCGCTTTCCCGTACCAGAAATCTGCCTTTGAACTGCTTTGCCAACAGCATCCAGGCGCCCCGGGCCTTGTTTCTCTTCTTTATGCAGCATTGAACAGACGCGCGACGCATACTTCTCTTTCATATGTTCAGTGGGAGCGCGACCTGGGGGCAGTTGTGGATCTGGAGGATTAGAATAGGGCTTAGTCACCTATAGCGAAATGTTCATTTAATAAGACCACGCTGGAGGCAGCATACAAAGTATTGTTTCATTGGTATTGGGTTCCGGCTCATTTGACCCAGGCAAACCCTGCTTGTAGTGATCGATGCTTTCGGGGTTGTGGCGATGTATTGCATATCTGGTGGTCCTGCCCGAGACTGTTTCATTTTTGGTCTCGTGTGTTTGGCCTCCTTTTTACCTTGTTCCATCTCTCCATACGCCGGGATGCTCAGTAGGCTTTGCTTCATTGTCTCATACCGGGCCTCTTGTCTCATCAGCAGAAGTTGACTTCCTATTTGTATTTGATGGCCACTAGAACAATTGTTCAGGCCTGGAAGAGCCCTTTGTCCCTCTTCAGGGGGTGCGGGACCATATGACCACTACGATGCTCAATGAACAGATGTCGAGTATCTACAATGACTCCCAAAGTAAATTCTTGAAAATATGGAAGCCGTGGTTGCAATATGCCTTTCCCACGCTTCCCCCGGCTAGTCTCGGGATGTGATGTTTGGTATTAGCATTCTTGGACCCCTGCTCTTGGTTTTGTTATTTTTTTTTCTTTTGTACTCCTCCTTCCTTTTCTTTTTTTGTTTGCTTTTGGTGTGGCAGTGGATAGCTGCCTTTAATTTGAGTTACTATTGGTGTTATACTAATGTTTTTGTTATTTAAGTGTCATTGATAGCCCCTGTGTGGGTGCACCTTTTGCTCTGTTGGTGTTAGAGCACTGTTTTTTCTAATTTTTTATGTGCAATTGATAGCCCCTGCTTGGGTGTGATTTGTTGCTTCTGTGTTAAACTGTTTAAAAATAAAATAGCAGATGTGTATCTTTTTTTGTATTTAAATGGTTTTTATTAATTTTAAAGACCAAGTTCAGCCAGAATGTTTTTTTTCTTACATAAAGTTGGGAAGATGTTTTATATTGTGTTTTACTCCACTGGGGAAGCTTTGTCTCACGTTTTGATCCTGTGCCACCAGTACAAAAAAGAAGACAATAAACACCTCACAGACATTATATTTTCCTACTTTGCTTAAAATGTTTTAGTTGGTACTTTTTCCAAATCAGTATTTTTCAATGCATCTCTGTATCTCTAACCCCCATTTCACAACGACAAGATGTGAAGTAGTTCAATAAACCCGGTGAGTGGGGTGCCTGGAGGGGAGAGTGGCTCACCTGTTGCACTGTGGTGATTAGAGAAGAAAATCTGAAGTGGAAGTCTACCATTGATGGACTGTTGTCTCTATATATAGAATGACAGTTGTTGGTACTGGCTTTGCACATATAGTTTTTGCCTGGTGGTGGAGACTATAGAAGGATATTGCTTAAATGATTGTCCTACTCACTGCATATGTTTTTTTTCTTATGGAATTATTTATTTGTAACTGATTTTAGATGTGGGAATGCTGTTTTGTGAGAAGTTATCATATGCTATATACTCACACTATGAAAAGATGATGTGAAGGACAGCTTCTAGATCGGAATACAGATAGCATTAAAAAATCATTGTCTAACCTTTTGGCTGGAACACAACATACACTGTTAATATAAACCATTAACAAAATAGTATATTTTTATACAATTTTGCCCAGGCAATTTCAGAAACATGTATAATTCTATAGACCCATTAAAAAGGCCATGGATTGTAGTATAATACCCATTTAACGAAATAACACTTTTAAAACACATGGCACTATATTCTCAAGTCAATTAAACTGAGTTTTTTTCTGTGGGCAAAAGTCATATAGAACATTGGCCTCAGATTCTATGAAAATAAAAGGTTTTATTTTTGTAGTAGCTAATGATCATGTGCTATTTCATTTAAATGTAAAAATGAATCCTTTACCCCAAAAAAAATCAAGTTGTTGCTTTTATTTGCCGAAGGTTCCATTAGCAGTGTGCTTAAGTTCCAAGAGATTTTCTCATTTATTTTATGTTATACTGAGAATGCATTGTCATGTTAAAAGCCTGCTAATAGAACAAAAATACTAATGTGAAGATTCATTCAAAACCATGTAAAAGGGATAGTTCTTTTCACAGTTGACATTTCACCCAGTATTGTAAATTAAGGCATTCTTGATTAGCAGCTAGGCACCGTTTGAGTTTATTTTGTATTATAGATTTTTCTTTTTAATCTATTCACTACCAAAACATGGTGCCTTTGTTGTGTGTCTAAACTTTACAGCTTTGTCATTTGCTTGCAGAATGGACTAACTATTAGAGAATCACAACAAGTTAGAGAGGACCATAAGTAGTCCTCAGGTGGCTGAATAGCTAAACATTTACAGATTATTTGTTTTTATCAAGAATTTTTTTTATCACATTCAATTCTGGCATGATAAACTTGTGGTGGTAATATCAGGAAATGTGATGATCATCAGAAGATGCTGTATGTTTTTTTTTACATTGTTATGCTGTTTTGCTGTTGTAATTATGTTTGGAGTAAGCAATAAGCTAAGGATATATTAACATTAAAGTTCAGTTTAAGTTAAGAATGCCATCCATCTTGAAATGTACAATACATGTAAAGTCTCTGAGAAAAATTAGTAACCTTTCAAATGTTTCTTTTCTATGAGCAACCTAAAATATACTGATGGTAGCCTACTAAACATAACGCACTCAACTCTTTGCTGTGTGAGAAAACCTTTCCAAGCTTTGCTATGTATAATTGCTGCATATCATGATATAAAAGCTGACCATCATGCACAAAGAAATGTATTCAAATATATTCCTTATTAGCCAAAAATAATATAAACTACATTTATATGTACCAAATGTATTTGTATCCCTAGATAGATCTGTCTTGTAAAAGCAGAGAGCAGTAGTAGATTATGTGTCCATTCACTACAGGGTGCCTTCAGAAAGCTACATGGGGGGGGGCAGATACAAGACCAGTCACCCTAAAATAAAGAGAGGACATAAAGAAGTGGTCTTATTACAGGACACTTCTGCACAGATAAAGAACAGAAATTGTTTCATTTTAAGAAGACAAAACATAAGTTGATTAACAACCTGCATTCTCAGAACCCTAAAGTAAGGAAAACAAACTTTTAAAAAGCATGGTCAAATGTACTCCTATAGGAAAACATTTCTTCCTTAACTCGACTGATCAGTCTCTCAATGGGAGCAATTAAGGGATGTTATGGCAATGAGCCACACACCTAGTGTAGACTAAATGTTTAGTTTACAGTAAGGATAATAGTTATAGTTGAAGATATAGTAATTTTGTCAGGATAAGAGGTAGCTTTTAAGGTTAGGCAGAAGTTAAAGTTTACAGTTATTGGTTGAGCTCAGGATACCGTATTATATTTTTGGACGTGGGTCATTTGGTTTCTTTTACAGATATGTTTAGTTTTATTTAGGATGTAACTTAAAATAAAGTACAGAATATTTAATCTGGTGATTTCATATGCTTTGTTAATGCAAATGCAATTCTGTTTTTTTTGTAGCTTAAAGAATTTAAACTGCGTGTTTGTCACAGCTCTTATTAGAAAAAAAACTAAGAATAAGAAAGATGTAGTAAAGAATAAAACAGAGTGTACTGCATAGAGCAAATAAACACCCTTTTAATAGATAAAATACTGTATAAAATGCACTGACTAAAAAGGGACATGATCATAAGCGTATTTACAGGCGAAAGCCTCATACAATCAACAGGTCAGTTGAACAGTAACAGATGCCGGCAGGAAGAGGAACAGGAGGCAAATACACTGTATTGCCAAAAGTATTGGGATACCCCTCCAAATTATTGGATTCAGGTGTTTCAATCAACTCCATGGCCACAGGTGTATAAAATCAAGCACCTAGGCATGCAGACTGCTTCTGCAAACATTTGTGTAACAATGGACTGCTCTCAGGAGCTCAATTAATTCAAGAATGGTACCATGATAGGTTGCCACCTGTGCAAGAAGCGTTAGATGCAGTGGTGTAAAGCACACCACCACTGGACTCTAGAGCAGTGGAGATGTGTTCTCTGGGGTGACAAATCATGCTCCACTGTCTGGCAATCCGATGGACATGTCTGGGTTTGGTGGTTGCCAGGAGAAAGGTACTTGCCTGATTGCATTTTGCGAAGTGTAAAGTTTAGTTTAGTGGGGATTATGGTGTGGGGTTGTTTTTCAGGGGTTGGGCTTGGCCCCTTACTTCCAGTGAAGGGAACTCCTAAGGCATCAGCATACCAAGACATTTTGGACAATTTCATGCTCCCAACTTTGTGGAAACAGTTTGGAGTTTGCCCCTTCCTGTTCCAACATGACTGCACACCAGTGCACAAAGCAAGGTCCATAAAGACATGGATAAGCGAGTTTCGGGTGGAGTAACTTTACTGGCCTGCACAGAGTCCTGTTAGAGCACCTTTGGGATGAATTAGAGCGGAGACTGCGAGCCAGGCCTTCTTGTCTGACATCAGTACCTGACCTCACAAATGTGCTTCTGGAAGAATGGTCAAACATTACCATAGATACACTCCTAAACCTTGTGGACAGCTTTCCCAGAAGAGTTAAAGCTGTTATAGCTGCAAAGGGTGGGACAGCTCAATATTGAACCCTACGGACTAAGACTGGGATGCCAATAAAGTTCATGTGAGTGTAAAGGCAGGCATCCCAATACTTTTGGCAATATAGTGTATCATACAACTGGAGCTGTTGGTGTACACTGGATAAAACGTCACAATTAGAGATGAGCGAATTATTCAAAAATTCGATTCGGCTGATTCGCCGAATTTGAGGAAGAAATTCGATTCGATGCGAATTTATTCGCTACGAATTTAACTTATAAAAAGGGTTTCTAGGCTTCAGAGAGCCTTTATATTAGTGCAGAACACTGTACCTTTAATTTAAATGCCCTTGGAGATGAGGAAGGAGAAGGAGAAGGAGAAGGAGAAGGATGAGAAGAAGGAGAAGGATGAGAAGAAGGAGAAGGAGAAGGATGAGAAGAAGGAGAAGGATGAGAAGAAGGAGAAGGATGAGAAGAAGGAGAAGGATGAGAAGAGGGAGAAGGATGAGAAGAAGGAGAAGGAGAAGGATGAGAAGAAGGAGAAGGATGAGAAGGAGGAGAAGGATGAGAAGAAGGAGAAGGAGAAGGATGAGAAGAAGGAGAAGGATGAGAAGAAGGAGAAGGATGAGAAGGAGAAGGATGAGAAGAAGGAGAAGGATGAGAAGAAGAAGGATGAGAAGAAGGAGAAGGATGAGAAGAAGAAGAAGGATGAGAAGAAGAAGGATGAGAAGGAGAAGGATGAGAAGAAGGAGAAGGATGAGAAGAAGAAGAAGGATGAGAAGAAGGAGAAGGATGAGAAGAAGAAGAAGGATGAGAAGAAGAAGAAGGATGAGAAGAAGAAGAAGGATGAGAAGAAGGAGAAGGATGAGAAGAAGGAGAAGGATGAGAAGAAGGAGAAGGATGAGAAGAAGGAGAAGGATGAGAAGAAGAAGAAGGATGAGAAGAAGAAGAAGGATGAGAAGGAGAATTCCAAGCCGGCAAAAAGTGTATCTGCAGAGCTCCGCTATTTCTTAGCGGAGCTCTGCAGATACACTTAGTGGAGCTCTGCAGATACACTTTTTTCCGGCTTGGAATTCTTCTTATTTTCATCCTACTTCTTCTTCTTCTTCATCCTCATCCTCATCCTCTTCTTCTTCTGAGGATGAGGATGAAGAAGAAGTAGGATGAAAATAAGAATTCCAAGCCGGCAAAAAGTGTATCTGCAGAGCTCCGCTAAGTGTATCTGCAGAGCTCCGCTATTTCTGACAGTTCTCTGACATTCACATTTACAACGGTTGAAACATTGTATCTATTTGTTTCCATTTATGGAAACAAATAGATACAATGTTTCAACCGCTGTAAATGTGAATGTCAGAGAACTGTCAGAAATAGAGGAGCTCTGCAGATACACTTTTTGCCGGCTTGGAATTCTTCTTATTTTCATCCTACTTCTTCTTCTTCTTCTTCATCCTCATCCTCAGAAGAAGAATGAAAAGAAGAAGAAGAAGAATGAAAAGAAGAATGAAAAGAAGAAGAAGAATGAAAAGAAGAATGAGAAGAATGAAAAGATTCTTCTTCTTCTTCTTTTCATTCTTCTTTTCATTCTTCTTCTTCTTTTCATTCTTCTTCTTCTTCTTTTCATTCTTCTTTTCATTCTTCTCATTCTTCTTTTCATTCTTCTCATTCTTCTTTTCATTCTTCTTCTCATTCTTCTTTTCATTCTTCTTCTTCTTTTCATTCTTCTCATTCTTCTTTTCATTCTTCTTTTCATTATTCTTTTCATTCTTCTTCTCATTCTTCTTTTCATTCTTCTTCTTTTCATCTTTTCATTCTTCTTCTTCTTCTTTTCATTCTTCTTTTCATTCTTCTCATTCTTCTTTTCATTCTTCTCATTCTTCTTCTCATTCTTCTTTTCATTATTCTTCTCATTCTTCTTTTCATTCTTTTTCTTCTTTTCATTCTTCTTTTCATTCTTCTCATTCTTCTTTTCATTCTTCTTTTCATTCTTCTTCTCATTCTTCTTTTCATGAAGAAGAAAAGAAGAACGAGAAGAATGAAAAGAAGAATGAAAAGAAGAAGAAGAATGAAAAGAAGAATGAGAAGAATGAAAATAAGAAGGAAAAGAAGAATGAAAAGAAGAAGAAGAAGAATGAAAAGAAGAAGAAGAATGAAAAGAAGAATGAAAAGAAGAAGAATGAAAAGAAGAAGAAGAAGAATGAGAAGAAGAAGAATGAAAAGAAGAAGAATGAGAAGAAGAAGAAGAAGAAGAATGAGAAGAAGAAGAAGAAGAATGAAAAGAAGAAGAATGAAAAGAAGAAGAATGAAAAGAAAAAGAAGAATGAAAAGAAGAAGAATGAAAAGAAGAAGAAGAATGAAAAGAAGAAGAAGAAGAATGAAAAGAAGAAGAAGAATGAAAAGAAGAAGAATGAAAAGAAGAATGAAAAGAAGAATGAAAAGAAGAAGAAGAAGAATGAAAAGAAGAATGAAAAGAAGAAGAAGAAGAATGAAAAGAAGAATGAAAAGAAGAATGAAAAGATTCTTCTTCTTCTTTTCATTCTTCTTTTCATTCTTCTTCTTTTCATTCTTCTTCTTCTTTTCATTCTTCTTTTCATTCTTCTCATTCTTCTTTTCATTCTTCTCATTCTTCTTCTCATTCTTCTTTTCATTCTTCTTCTCATTCTTCTTTTCATTCTTCTTCTTCTTTTCATTCTTCTTTTCATTCTTCTCATTCTTCTTTTCATTCTTCTTTTCATTATTCTTCTCATTCTTCTTTTCATGAAGAAGAAAGAAGAATGAGAAGAATGAAAAGAAGAAGAATGAAAAGAAGAATGAAAAGAAGAATGAGAAGAATGAAAAGAAGAAGGAAAACAAGAATGAAAAGAAGAAGAAGAAGAATGAAAAGAAGAAGAAGAATGAAAAGAAGAGGAAGAATGAAAAGAAGAAGAATGAAAAGAAGAAGAAGAAGAATGAAAAGAAGAAGAAGAATGAAAAGAAGAAGAAGAAGAATGAGAAGAATGAAAAGAAGAAGAAGAATGAAAAGAAGAATGAGAAGAAGAATGAAAAGAAGAATGAAAAGAAGAAGAAGAATGAAAAGAAGAATGAAAAGAAGAAGAAGAATGAAAAGAAGAAGAAGAAGAATGAAAAGAAGAATGAAAAGAAGAATGAGAAGAATGAAAAGATTCTTCTTCTTCTTTTCATTCTTCTTTTCATTCCTTTTCTTCTTTTCATTCTTCTTCTTCTTCTTCTTCTCATTCTTCTTTTCATTCTTCTCATTCTTCTTTTCATTCTTCTCATTCTTTTCATTCTTCTTTTCATTCTTCTCATTCTTCTTTTCATTCTTCTTTTCATTCTTCTTCTCATTCTTCTTTTCATTCTTCTTCTTCTTTTCATTCTTCTTTTCATTCTTCTCATTCTTCTTTTCATTCTTCTTTTCATTCTTCTTCTCATTCTTCTTTTCATTCTTCTTCTTCTTTTCATTCTTCTTTTCATTCTTCTCATTCTTCTTTTCATTCTTCTTCTCATTCTTCTTTTCATTCTTCTTCTTCGTTTCATTCTTCTTTTCATTCTTCTCATTCTTCTTTTCATTCTTCTTCTTTTCATTCTTCTTCTTCTTTTCATTCTTCTTTTCATTCTTCTTCTCATTCTTCTTTTCATGAAGAAGAAAAGAAGAATGAGAAGAATGATCTCATTCTTCTTTTCTTCTTCATGAAAAGAAGAATGAGAAGAAGAATGAAAAGAAGAATGAAAAGAAGAAGAAGAATGAAAAGAAGAATGAGAAGAATGAAAAGAAGAAGAAGAATGAAAAGAAGAATGAGAAGAATGAAAAGAAGAATGAGAAGAATGAAAAGAAGAAGAAGAAGAATGAAAAGAAGAATGAAAAGAAGAAGAAGAATGAAAAGAAGAAGAATGAAAAGAAGAAGAAGAATGAAAAGAAGAATGAAAAGAAGAAGAAGAATGAAAAGAAGAAGAATGAAAAGAAGAAGAAGAATGAAAAGAAGAAGAATGAAAAGAAGAAGAAGAAGAATGAAAAGAAGAATGAAAAGAAGAAGAAGAAGAATGAAAAGAAGAATGAAAAGAAGAATGAGAAGAATGAAAAGATTCTTCTTCTTTTCATTCTTCTTTTCATTCTTCTTCTTCTTTTCATTCTTCTTCTTCTTTTCATTCTTCTTCTTCTTCTTTTCATTCTTCTTTTCATTCTTCTCATTCTTCTTTTCATTCTTCTCATTCTTCTTCTCATTCTTCTTTTCATTCTTCTCATTCTTCTTCTCATTCTTCTTTTCATTCTTCTTCTCATTCTTCTTTTCATTCTTCTTCTTCTTTTCATTCTTCTCATTCTTCTTTTCATTCTTCTTTTCATTCTTCTTCTCATTCTTCTTTTCATTCTTCTTCTTCTTTTCATTCTTCTTTTCATTCTTCTTCTTATTCTTTTCATTCTTCTTCTTCTTCTTTTCATTCTTCTTTTCATTCTTTTCATTCTTCTTTTCATTCTTCTCATTCTTCTTTTCATTCTTCTTCTCATTCTTCTTTTCATGAAGAAGAAAAGAAGAATGAGAAGAATGAAAAGAAGAAGAAGAATGAGAAGAAGAATGAGAAGAAGAATGAAAAGAAGAATGAAAAGAAGAATGAGAAGAATGAAAAGAAGAATGAAAAGAAGAAGTATTCCAGTACAGCAAAAAGTGTATCTGCAGAGAGCTCAGCTATTTCTGACAGTTCTCTGACAGTTCCTTCACATTTACAGCGGTTGAAACATTGTATCTATTTCCGAATAAAAACATCTGTATCCTAAATGGAAACAAATAGATACAATGTTTCAACCGCTGTACATGTGAAGGAACTGTCAGAGAACTGTCAGAAATAGCGGAGCTCTCTGCAGGGACACTTTTGCCGGCTGATCGGGAAAAATCCGATTCGTGCACCCGAAGTATGCTAATATTCGGATTCGCCGCAAATCGAATTTTTCCTGAAATTCGAAACGAATTCCACTTCGCCTGGTTCGATTCGCTCATCTCTAGTCACAATAGGGGGACAAAGCTGGAATCCCCTGCAAAAAAGGGGTTCTCCATTATGGAGGCTTTGTTGCAAGGTTTTAGCACATAAACACATTCATGATCAAGTCTCCATTTTGCAAATGCTCTTAATACCTTACTTTATTTATCAAACATATGTTTATCTGCACTATGCAGCATGCTCTGTTTTTCTTGTCTACTTCTTCCAGTTTGTGTCTTATTACCTCTGGATATTTATAGAGCTAGCAAATAATAGAAGATTTACAACTTTCCATTGAGTGTTGGGCTTATGAAGATTCTAAATCTGAGAATTACAGCACCTACTGGTGGGAACCTGTAAGTGCTAATTGATTTGTTGCAACAGTCGGTGATCAGCATTAATGTGTGCTGAATGTTCTGCAACTTCTACTCTCTTATCTTAAGAGTATGCTGAGATCAGTTGGCATTTTGTAGCACTCCCTGCCTGTACCAACAGTAGAAAATTGTAATAATTGCAGCATTGACTCATTTGCTATTTTCGATTTAAAAAATTAACCAAATATGAAGTATGATGCCATTGTGCACATTTTAACACCTGATTTGGCCAACATATAAGTCAAAGTTGCATCTTAGGGTTTTTGACTTCATATTCTGTAGATTAGAAGCTAAAGAAAATTAGATACAGAAATATATGTTAACAAAAAGTGAAAAAATAATAGATTTTTTTCTTTTTTTTTTACTAAAAAGTATAGGAATAATTGACGAACATAACTAATTCCAGCGTGACAAGCAGCAGAAAGAAAATTGCACAGGGTGGGGAAATGCATTTTCTGCATTCCTCTTAACATTTGCTTGACCTAGGAAAGTGTTTATAGCTAGGACAAGCTGCGACTTTGAATCAACCATCTCTTCCATAGCTGTCATTGGATTGGCCATGACAGAAGGGCAGGGGGCAGGTTGGTACGCATGACTAGGCTTAGAAACCACATAGGGAAAAGGACTGTAAAATGAAAATTATAATGATAGACCTTCTTTAATGCCAGTGATCTTATCCACAAATGCAATAATGCAATAATGGGCATTTTTTCAATTTGTAATCACTGTGATTGGTAACAGGGATCAAGTGGTACAGAGTGAATATAATTGACTCTGTACATTTTGTTTTGTTATCTGTGGTGTTTAATAACAGCGTGACCACACTTAATTGGCATATTTGAAAAAGACAGTTAAAGGCAGTGACTCAGAACAGTTAGTGCATTGCCCAATGGGCTGGTCATTCTTACATGACAAGGGTAAGTAGGACCTTCCTGAGTTTCACATTTTGGAAGATGAAATAATAAAATGTACACAGAAAGCTTGGTTTCCTTCTAAAAATGTAGAATATTGTCTATCAATTTTTTTATTAATCCTGTACTAGCTGTAACTAGTTTAGGATGAACCCCTCATTAAATGTAATGTCTGGTTTCTTACCCTTTGTATTTTTCTTCAGAACTTTAGGAAAACATTAGAAGATTGTTGTGTGACCCCACCCCCCCTTCCGGGGGGGGGGGGGCCCTCCAATCACTTTAGTACCAGCCTGTATGCCATTCCATTTAACAGGCATGGGACACTTTTGGCTTGTCTCAGTGTTTTACAGGATCAGTAAGAATCTGCATTAATATTTTCTAAAATCCTTAAACCTGTATAAAAGTTTCTCAGACTGACTGATAACTGGGAAAGTGTGCCTGACATAATAATTTGATCCAATCTTAATGCAGGCTCGCTGCAGTTAATCTAATAACCGTGCTGGAGATGTCTGAAAGTTTGCCTTAAGCTCTGTGCATACTTCTGGGAATATAGTGATCCAATCACATGAGCAGGAAATTGGTTACCATACTTCCTAAGAAACACAATCTGCATTTTCTGAATTTGTAAAAAGTCTAAACTGACTGCAGATTAAATATAAAGAGTATGTTTAATAGCATTAAATTACAAAATAGTCCCTATGACAATTATACATTTTCTTTTTTTTTTTAATATTGTGGGTTTCATTATAGATTATTCTTTTCAAAAAATCATACACAATACCAACATATTTTCAATTAATTTCATATGAATACATTAAATATAATATGCCTTTTGCAGGATCATTTTATTCAGTTTTTACTTTTTTTTCTTAACAAACAGTTGAATGAAATCATTCTGTTTATTTTAACTGATCTATTTTTTCATGAATTAGAGAAAGAAAGAAGTACAAAGGTCTCCTCCTGTATACTAATTCTAAGTCCTTATGTCTTGTAGTTTTTTAGTTGCTGAGCAACAGCAAGATAGGGGATTTTAAAAGTCATTAGTACGCTAAGCAGGTTACCATTCAACTTATGATTTGTAATCTTGTTTATATTTTATGTTGCATGCTTAAATACATTTTTATAGACTATGTTAATTCATTATTGTTGTACTTTTGATAATATTAGGCTTGACACCAATCCTTGGCAAACTTCTCATAACTGATAGTGGTATGGAAATATATATTTGTATTTAACGTGGAACACACAAGCCAAAATTCTGAATAAATAACATTTTTACATATACTTTTGTCTTTGCATATAGTTTTGATATTGTAATATATAAGGAATATATATATATAAATAATCTGTGTATATTGTGATGGGCGCGGCGTCAGACCCCAGCCCTTCTCACCAAACTCGTGACCAGACTAGCCAATCTAAAACCGCGATGTCACATGCGTAACAATGCAACACCCAGCTGCACCCTGCACACCGATTTTCCAGCTAATTGGACCACAATCGACGTACCGGCAACCTGAATGCGATTGTTACTGGGTCAGGTTAATTACGCAATTAACCTTTCACACTGCCACCACCTCCTTTTTATACAGAGAAAAAGGAAACTCAGCAATACACTAGGATGATTGGTTAATCGACAATATACCGCTATCTCTACAGACCCGTTATACAGAGGGTTAAACACTCATAGTAGCGCTCTTCAGCGGTAGGGATTCGTAAGTCACATTAAAGAACTATAGAAACAGTTCAATGCTTTCAGAAAGTAAGATTTAATACTAAAAGGTCAAAAGGGTGCAGCAGAAATATTTACAGAAAAAAGATGTAACATATATATATATATATATATTGTGACAGTAGGCAGGTGAAATCACCTGGTTGCGTCCTGGATGGACGATATATTTGTCCGAGGTTCAGGGTTTATGGGGATTTGTACCACTAGAGGGAAGTGCTGAGTCCTTCAGCACTGAGATAATGAGCCCAGCTGAAGGTAGTGGGCTCATTAACACCTGTATAAAGCTTCCCAGAGTGCTTAGGGAGTTGCTCTACCCTGGAACCAGATCTGTGCCTGAACTGTCTGGGGAGCTGACCTGTTATCTGTGTGCAGAGAGACCAAAGCCTGTGTGGCTAACCTCCCAGTACTAGCAACTAGGTATAGCAGCAGGCTGTACCTAGTGGGTAGCTAGGGAAAAGCTGTTGTTGCAGTAAGTAGCCAAGTTGGCCAGGATTTATTTTGATGTTTCTTTTTGGTTTATCATTTTTTCTGTAAATATTGTAAATAAATTGCACCTGTTTGTTTTCACCTCCACTATTGTTGTGCTGTGCCTATCTTTTTGTGTTGTGCACCCATCCAGGGGGTCACACACACCCGCTGCCGAGCTAACCTTGTTACATATGGTGGAGGATGCGGGCAGTTGTGGTAACTAAAGGCCAGCATGGAGGAGATAATCAGACAGTTGGCTCTGGCAAATGCCAATCAACAACAGGCAAATGCCAATCAACAGCAGGCAAATGCAAGTTTCCAGCAGAGCATTGCAGCCCAGCAGAAGGCCTTGGAACAAGCAGATGTCCGCCATAGGGAATTGCTGGTGCAACAGGACCAGAAACACCAGCAACAAATTGAGGCTGTTTTGAAGCAGCTCCAGCAGAGGCAGCAGACTGAGGCTGGTGATGATTCTGGTAAAACACCATCATTTTCTGTGGGCCGTTTATTGCCAAAAATGACTGGAGAGGATGATCCAGAGGTGTTTCTAACCACCTTTGAAAGGACTGCTGAAAGGGAAAAGTGGCCTAAAGAACAGTGGGCTGGATTGATGGCCCCATTATTAACTGGAGAGTCGCAAAAAGCTTACTATGACCTGGAGCCGGACCAAGCCAAAAACTATGATGTGCTAAAAGTGGAAATTTTGGCCCGGTTGGGTGTTACCCTCGCTGTCCGTGCTCAGCGGGTACATAATTGGACTTTTCGGCTTGGGAAACCTCCCAGGTCACAGATGTATGATCTCATTCACCTGAGCAGGAAGTGGCTGCAGCCAGAGACTTTGACCGCCCCAAAAATTGTGGAACGTGTCGTCATGGATCGGTTCCTAAGGTCTCTGCCTAATACTATTCAAAAGTGGGTCAGCCATGGAGACCCAGAAACTGCAGACAAGCTGGTGGATCTAGTGGAGAGATACTTGGCTACTGAGAACCTGACCTCTTCTTCCAGAGACTTACGGACTTTCCACCCTAAGACCAGACCATCCCCAGCGGCGGGTAAGATGACTACAAGGGGTGAGGGTGGAGAGAGTGAGAGGGTGGGAGTATTACCCAATGTCTGGCAAGAGCGGCCAGGAAGGCCAAGGCCGCAAGAAGCGGTGAAAAAAATTATTTGTTACCGCTGCCGGCAAGAGGGACACATTGCAGCCAATTGCCCAGTGGTGGATGAGCCTATGCAGTGTGACTTTCTGAGCAATAGACGTCAGTCGCTGTTTGCGACAGTGGTATGCACGGCCAGCCCGGGCACTGAGAAACATTTGTGCAAAATGACTGTTAATGGAAATAATATTGTGGGGTTGCTGGATTCAGGTAGCCTGGTAACCTCGATAAGAGAGGAGATGGTCACTACAAAGCTCTCTGGGCATAAAAAGGTGGCAGTGATTTGTGTGCATGGGGACACTAGGGAGTATCCCGTGGCTACTGTGTTTTTTGAGACCCCCAAAGGTAACCTGTCTCATCAGGTAGGATTGGTACCTCATTTACCACATGATGCCATTGTGGGGAGGGATTTTCCAAAATTCTGGGAACTCTGGGATTGTTCTGACCCCCCCACTGTCTCCCCTGCAGACCAGGAAGGTGAATCCCAGAAAGCGTCTGAGTGTGGTGAGGTCTCTCCCAAGTTCCCCTTGTCGGTACTAGCTGGGGAGACCCAAGGAACTGGGGAGGAGCCCGCCTCCTCAGATGAAAATCTGCCGGTTGTGGATTTCTCGGATTTAGAGGTGCATAGGGAAAATTTTGCCACCGAACAGCTGAAAGACCCCACGCTGATAAAAGCCCGGGAAAATGTAGTAAAAGTAGATGGCCAACTAGTGAGTCCTGAGAAAACTGCTGCTTATCCATACTTCCTTGTGGAAAGGGACCTACTCTATCGAGTTGCTCAGGGGGCAGAAGAAACCATTGAGCAACTGGTGGTGCCCAGACCTTACAGGAAGTTGGTGTTGGAGTTGGCCCATGGACACATCCTTGGGGGTCATTTGGGGGCGGAGAAAACACGGGAAAGAGTACTGCAGCGGTTCTATTGGCCTGGGGTCATTAAGGAGGTGGAAAATTACTGTTCCTCTTGCCCTGTGTGTCAGAAGTCGGCCTCTATGCCCCATTTCCGTAGTCCACTGGTACCTCTTCCCATCATTGAGGTCCCCTTTGAAAGGATTGCCATGGATTTGGTAGGTCCGCTGGTGAAATCCGCTAGGGGGCATCAGTACCTGTTGGTCATACTCGACTATGCCACCCGCTATCCAGAAGCAATTCCACTCCGAAATACCTCTGCCAAGACAATAGCTAAGGAGCTATTCCTCGTTTTCAGCCGAGTGGGTATTTCAAAGGAACTGCTGACGGACCAGGGAACCCCCTTTATGTCCCGGGTGATGAAAGAGCTGTGCAAACTGTTCAAGGTAAAACAGTTGCGCACCTCTGTGTATCATCCCCAAACTGACGGGTTGGTGGAAAGGTTCAACAAAACCCTGAAACAAATGCTAAGGAAGGTGGTAGATAAGGATGGAAGGGGTTGGGATTATTTAGTACCCTATTTGATGTTTGCCATCCGGGAGGTACCCCAGTCCTCCACAGGGTTTTCACCATTTGAGTTGCTCTATGGGAGACACCCAAGGGGGCTGTTAGATATCGCCAAGGAAACGGGAAAGTGAGAGTTCTCCCCACCGGAGTGTGATTGAGCACGTCGCCCAAATGCAAGATAGAATTGCCCAGGTCATGCCTATCGTAAAGGAACATTTGTCCCAAGCACAGTTAGCGCAGCAGAGGGTGTACAATCGGGGGGCCCAGACCAGGTCGTTTGCTGAAGGAGATAGAGTGCTAGTGCTAATCCCTATGGTTGAAAGCAAATTCCTGGCCAAATGGCATGGCCCATACGAGGTGATTGAGAAAGTGAGTGAGGTGAATTACAGGGTCAGACAACCAGGAAGGCGGAAACCGGAGCAGATCTACCACATTAATCTGCTAAAGGCCTGGAGGGACAGGGAATCCCTAGTTGCTGAGGGTTTGTCACCAGCGCCATCTAACTGCTTGGTTCCGGAGGTTGGAATAGCAGTCACGTTGTCTACAATTCAAAAACAGGAGGCTAAAGAGTTTGTGCTCCGCAACACAGAGGTTTTTTCTGAGCTGCCGGGACAAACCTCGGGGGTGGAGCATGACATTATCACCCCACCGGGTGAAAGAGTAAAACTGAAACCCTATAGAATCCCAAAGGCTCGACGGGAGGCAATACGTGGGGAAGTACAGAGAATGCTAGATTTGGGGGTGATAGAGGAGTCCCAAAGTGACTGGTCCAGCCCCATAGTGTTGGTGCCCAAACCAGATGGGAGCTGGCGATTTTGTAACGACTTTCGACAGTTGAATAAAGTTACAAAATTTGACACCTACCCCATGCCAAGGATAGATGAACTAATCGACCGACTGGGAGCAGCCCGGTACATGACAACACTAGACTTGACAAAAGGTTATTGGCAAATTTCCCTAGCTAAGTCGGCAAAGGAGAAGACTGCATTTGTAACCCCAGAAGGGTCATTCCAGTATAAAAGAATGCCGTTCGGGTTACAGAATGCACCGGCCACCTTTCAGCGAAAAATGGATCAGATTCTTCGTCCCCATCAGAAGTATGCTGCAGCGTACTTGGACGATGTGATTATCCATAGTGCAGACTGGGCCTCACATTTGCCAAAAGTTCAGGCTGTGCTAGACTCAATACGGAAAGCTGGGTTTACGGCCAACCCAAAGAAGTGTACGATTGGACAGGAGGAGGCCAAGTACCTGGGGTACACTATTGGGAGAGGGGTAATAAAACCTCAGATAAACAAAGTGGAAACAATACAGAATTGGCCACGCCCAAATAACAAAAAGCAGGTACGGGCTTTTCTAGGAATTGCTGGCTACTATCGGCGATTCATTCCCCATTTTGCTTCTATGGCAGTACCCCTAACCAACCTGACAAAAGGGAAGGAGTCTGTCATGGTTAAGTGGTCCCCTGATGCTGAAGCAGCCTTCCTGTCTTTAAAAAGGGCCTTATGTAGCCAGCCAGTCCTATACTCACCAGACTTCTCAAAAGACTTTGTGGTCCAGACGGATGCATCCAATGTTGGCTTAGGAGCAGTGCTGTCCCAGGTTTGGCAGGGGGAGGAGCACCCAGTAATCTATCTCAGCCGAAAGCTAAAGTCTCACGAGGAAAATTACGCCACGATTGAGAAGGAGTGTTTAGCGGTAAAGTGGGCCCTAGATTCCCTTCGGTACTATCTGCTGGGCAGACATTTTGACCTGATCACAGATCACGCTCCCTTGAAATGGATGGCTCAAAATAAGGAGACCAATAGAAGGGTAAATAGGTGGTTTCTGGCCCTACAGGAATTTACCTTCACGGTGAAGCATCGCCCTGGTGTTCAGATGGGAAATGTGGATGCTTTATCCCGGGTACACGCCTGCCTGGCTACTGGTGTTACAACCCCAAGGTTGAAACAAGAGGGGGGGGGGTATGTGACAGTAGGCAGGTGAAATCACCTGGTTGCGTCCTGGATGGACGATATATTTGTCCGAGGTTCAGGGTTTATGGGGATTTGTACCACTAGAGGGAAGTGCTGAGTCCTTCAGCACTGAGATAATGAGCCCAGCTGAAGGTAGTGGGCTCATTAACACCTGTATAAAGCTTCCCAGAGTGCTTAGGGAGTTGCTCCACCCTGGAACCAGATCTGTGCCTGAACTGTCTGGGGAGCTGACCTGTTATCTGTGTGCAGAGAGACCAAAGCCTGTGTGGCTAACCTCCCAGTACTAGCAACTAGGTATAGCAGCAGGCTGTACCTAGTGGGTAGCTAGGGAAAAGCTGTTGTTGCAGTAAGTAGCCAAGTTGGCCAGGATTTATTTTGATGTTTCTTTTTGGTTTATCATTTTTTCTGTAAATATTGTAAATAAATTGCACCTGTTTGTTTTCACCTCCACTATTGTTGTGCTGTGCCTATCTTTTTGTGTTGTGCACCCATCCAGGGGGTCACACACACCCGCTGCCGAGCTAACCTTGTTACAATATATATATATATATATATATATACATACAGAGCATAACAGCACAGCAAACAGATAACAGAAAAGAGTTTAAAGGGTTAAAGTACTTGCCAGTCAGCCTTGGTTTTAAGCAGCTTCAAGTTTCATGAGCTTAAAAGGGATTTCTGGTCTCTACTGTTAGTTCCATTGGTTCATCGCAGGAGACTTAGCTTTCTCTCGGTCTACTAGATGTTAAAACGCAGACGGTCCTCACTTCTCTGTCTACACACAAAGCATAACAGCTTCTTTTCTACAAAAATCAATTGGTATCTTCTTACAAAAGCAAAGCCTATCTGTCAGGAATGGACTCAGCACTGGTGGTGGGACTCACCTGCCGTGTGGGCTGCAGTACCAAGGCTGACCAGCGGGTGCTCTCAGCAGCCAGAAGCTCACTCCTGCAGTCAGCCAACACCTGAGGCTGATTGCAGGAGGTGTATTTAAGGAATGACCAGGCCTGTGATCAGTGCCTTGGTGTATGTTTCCCATGAGCCCCTGTACCTGGTATCCTGTGTTCCTGCCTAGTTGCTGACTCTGCTTTGATCCTGACCTCTGCTGACCATCTCCTGTTGAACCCCAGGCTTGCCTGACCATCCTTCTGCCTGATCCTCTGTACTGTGCTGCCCTTGAGTTACTGAACCCAGCTTGTGACCCTGACTATTCTCTGCCTGCTCCTCCGGTACCTCACTGCCCACACATTGCTGACCTGGCCTGCCTGACTACGCCTGACGCTACCCAGACAATCCATCCATCCCGCACGGATCCAGTCACTACTGTCCAAACCTGCCAGCCCCTTCACATCAGACTTTCCCCCGGTACATACCCTCGGCAGACCCCTCTACCACAGTTGGGTGCACTCAGGGGCCGCGACCTGGTCTCAGTCCTGCGCCAAGTCCATCCCCACCATCAGAGGCTGTGGTGAAAAGGCAGACTGGGGCTTAGACTCCGTGCCTTGGGGAATCCTGTTCTGTGGGTCACTAGAGATCCCGCCGGGCGATGCCTGACAGTACCTTACGGCCTGCCTGACCATTCCACCTCTCCAGCCTGACTACGCCTGTGTTCCTGAAGCCTGCTACTTCCCTGTGTCAGTCCACACATTTCTGGTCATACCCGGATCTCTAACACTATCACCTTAATTGGCGAAAGATTGGTATAGACAGCTACACTGAAAGCATTCCTGAGGGAGGGGGAATGCGAGGATACATGAAAACTTCTTAATACAGTGAGAGCCGTGCCTGGCTCTTGTATGCATGATTACTACACCTCCCCCCCCATCAGGTGATGGCATATGAGTTTATTAGTAATACCAAAATGTAGAAGTTTTAAACAAAATGGAGAACCGCACCTCTCCCTGTGGGCATGATTGTGACATAAGTTAAGTGTACAATCCAAATGCACACGTTCCTGTGTTGAAAATGGCTGTGTATAAGTGGGTGCTGCAGCGACCTTCGGCTGGAACCGAGCAGAATCAGCAAAGGGAGAATGTCGCCAGCACACCGAGGATCACCAATATGGCTCCAGAGGTTTCAATGAATGATCATATAGTTACAGCAAGGCAACCTTTCAGAATCTCACAGGACCCCTTCATCAAATGCCTGTTGAAGGGGTACTGCGAGACTCTGAAATGTTGCCTTGCTGTAACTGTGATTGTTCATTAAAATTTCTGGACCCATATTGGTGATCCTCGGTGTGCTGGTGACATTCTCCTTTGTATATAACTTATCTCTTACAATAGTTATCAAATTCAGATGATTAAACATAAATATGATCAATATGTAAACAAAAAGGTAACATAATAATTATAATAATATTAATAATAATTTACACTATATAGGTAACTCTTTAAATTTTCACATGAAATATAAAAACATGATCACAAAAAAAAGCTTTAAAATCTAAAATATCAATATAAATATGTGTCCTGCATAACAAAAGCGTAATTATATAGACCATTATATAGAGATGATAAAAAAAAGTAATATATATTATTGTAACAATTTTTTTGCTTATTTCATAATTCTGATTATATGTCTAAAAACAATGATACGTGGTTGCATGTACTGTTAAGCTCCCATGTTGCCAAAGGAAGAAAAGAAAAAAAAAATATTTAAAAGTAAATAAAAAAATAATAATGATAAATTAATACATTTGTATTGGGGATACAGTCAATATTTGTGATATTTGTGATAAAACTTATCATATCAAAGACTTCATAATAAAAGCTGTGTAAATAGTTTTTTTTTTTTTTTTACCAAATTGTAACTATGTAGATAGAAGTTCAGGTTACCTTTAAACAGTTGTGATCTGTCTCTCATGCTGTTTGTGTGTTGGCGTGCTCTGTCTTTGAATTTCTTCGTACTAATTTAAAGATGTTTTGGATACACCAAAATGACTGAAATGCTGCAATACATACAATGTGCAGCATTCTGTAATGGCCCATACAGGTATTTATCACAGGAAATTTGATTGTTCAATATATTTATTTAAAGGTTTAGCAATGCAAAGTGGAAGTATAAACTAAGAGCAATAATAAACCAGTATGCATACATATAATGTCTAAAAACATTACATAGTTGAAGGGACCAATTTTCAGAGAGTGAAATATAAAGGAGGGCACAAAATGTGTACATCATCAAATGTAAACCAAATAGCCACATCATGGAGAAGTTAAGATACTACAGATCAGCAAGAAAATTTTGTATAACAAAATATATATGAAAAAGGGTGGATGACCAGAGTAAATTCACTGCAGGCTGTGTATAAGACCTATGTGAGCTTGTGTCAAAGTCACTGAATTTCCTATTAAAAAAGAACAAAAGGCCACGACAAAAGCTTTAGAACACAGAAAGGATAAGGGAAGAAATATGAGAAAAAAAGAAGGGGAGATGAAAGTGGGCCAGGGAAACTACAAAAGGTGGGGAGAAGATAGGCCCCCTCATCTTTGGGACCGTAGAGCCTCACATACCTATGAAAGAATTTGCGAGTTAGAGATGTAATGCTCTCTGATCAGGCTGGGAGTAATTTTTCCATGGAATCCATATTTTTAAAAATTGACTGTGTTTGTCTTGCCAAAAAAAGCAGTCTATTTGTTATTGATCATTGTACCATTTACCATTCAACCTCCTGGAAGTTCAAAAAAGGGATCTCCAGAAGCAAGCTATAGTTTGGTGGCATTAAAAAAGAAGCCAATTAATTTGGAGTTTTTGTGATGTGGGACTGGAGGTGGATAATTCAACAAGGCCTCAACTGGGTCCTTATGTAGGCTTCAGTCAAGAACCTTATGTATTAGAGAATACACTCTAATCCACAGCCTCTGTGCCTTAGGAACATTGCTCTCTCCTGCCCACAACCTCGAAAGCAAAGAGAGGCATACAAAGGAATGTATTTGGAAATTTGGGAGGGAGTTAAATACCAGTGCATAAAATTTTTTGGGGAGTTTGCCAATGCTAAGACATTTTAGGAGCTTGTAGCAATAGAAGAACAAATGTTCCTTCAGCCTTCCTTAGGGATTGTAATGATGAGCTTCTCTTTCCAGTGAAGCATGTATTTGGCTTTCTGATTTATTTGAGGAAAGTATATATGAGAAAATGAAAGCAGGGAAGTGAGGATGGCACTTGCATTCAAAACAGGTAAGATCTGAACGGGATCATTGTGTTCAACGGGAGGGAATTGATATAATGCCGAGTTTGTATACAGTGAAAAAATTCCCGTGAGGGCACCTTGTATTTTTTTCTGAAATTATGGGCATCTTATCAGAGTAAGTAATGGTAAATGAGGAGAAATAAGCCCTCCCAAATATATTATGGAGTCACAAATTTTAAGGGAAAGTACCAAGGACAGGCTGAGAAGTGGGTGGAAGGTAAATCAACAAGATGGCAGTATCATTGCAACCTACAGCAATCCAGTAATGCCCAAATAGGGATTTCTATAGTAGCATGAAACAGAGTGAGCGGTGCTATTTGGGACAGCCTGTAATATTTAAGCAAGTGGGGGACCCCAAGG
Source organism: Staurois parvus (assembly GCF_062004578.1). NCBI lineage: Eukaryota > Metazoa > Chordata > Amphibia > Anura > Ranidae > Staurois > Staurois parvus. Next base: position 240,443 of record NW_028317942.1, read on the forward strand.
ACACTGCTGAGTTTGTTTTGATAAAGGGTGTTTTTTACCCGAGACCTTACTACACACAAATGTTAATATTTTATTTTGGAGGATGCACAATACTACCATAAGCCCAAAAACAGGAGTTTATGTGAAAGAGTTTATGTAGGGTGTACGGTAGAGAGCAGAGCAGGAAGTGCAGCTTGCAGAAATTAATGTTACCACCAGGAAAATAAGTGGCAAAAACCATTGTAATGGTTAGTATAATGTCTATAGCAGTTTTAATAACTGAAGGATTTATCCATTCTCTACTATGTAAAAAAAATGTTCTTGCCAGATGTTCACTATAAGAAAAAAGAAACTTTGCAATACATAGTCTACGAACTACAGTGCACAATGTTTCTTAAATGCTGCCTGTCTTTTTTCAAGTCTAACTTTGTCATATCTATAGACATTCTCCAATATCCCTGAAAATACTTAATTCTTGTTTGTGTACACATGCTTGCTTTCTTGAGCTCTTTGAAAAGTGATCATATTCTCATACATGTTAGCTTCTTGAATATATGGAGAAGAGTCTAGAATGTTTGACAATGTTTTTATTTCTGCCTGTGTCTTCCTGTTGCATTCACTAGTGCCTTCTCCATTTCTCTGCCTAGTGTTAGGCAGCTCATAGATTAGTCATTTTACAACAATAACAAAAAAAAAATAAAAAAAAACTTAAAAAGACAGCACTTATATTTGAGCTGCTTGTATGAGTATTTAATTCCTGTATATTTATGTTGAACTTATACAGGTCACATGTATCTTAGTGATTCAGGTTGGGCCCATTTACACGTACTGTATGTGTTGCTGTAATCAAACACATCCCAACACATGTAATACACCAACTCTGCAGGGCAACACAACACATATACACTGCACTGTAGTGCGCTGTCATAAAAAATGGTGGTTGTCTGTTTTTGCCAGCATTGTGGTTCATTAGTAGCTCATTAAAATGAATGGGTTGTGAAACAAAATGCAAATTAATGTTCATTTTCGCATGTTAATGCTGCTACACAGTGGTAACATGAATGAGCCATAAATTACTGTCATGTTTTCTCGACTAAACATTTATAGCAAAAGCCCAACTTCATTCTAAACATATTTTTGGTTTTAGTTATAGTAGGAAAGTATTATAACAACTGTCATGTTTTTATTGCTGTACTGTGAGACCTTACTGTTCCTATAAGGGGCTAGTGAAACTGGGAGTTTACCCTTATCCAAAATCTAGACAAATTCAGAAAGATTTGTGTGAGATTGAATTAGAGTAAACAGGAATGGCACAATTGTTGTGTATATACACCACGTTCCAAATTATTATATAAATTCTATTTAAGTGTCACAAAGATGAAATATTTTGTTTTTCAGTTTAACTCATGGATGGCATTGTGTGTCAGGGCTCTTTTGATCACGGAAAACAATCTCTGACACCTGTAATAATTAGATTGGCCGGAGAGCCCAATTTAAGGAAAAACTACTAAAGGATGGTGTTCCACATTATTAAGCCATTTTCAAGCAATATGGGGAAGAAAAAGATTTTAGGAAGGCTTTCTTAAAAAAAAAAAAAAACAGCTGTCACCTTTACAAAAACATTTTAAATACACTTAGAAAGAATTGCAGTGACAGCTGTCAAGTAAACTATTAATCACCATGTCAGTTTTACTGACAAAAAATCTATGTCATCAAAATCACTATATGCTTTTCAACAAAGCCATTATCTGTCACACACACAGGCTAACAAAGCTTTGTTTATAAACACACAGTCACACAGTGACAGGCCATGATAAAGTTTTGTTTATAAACAAAGCCATTTCACACATTTCAGTGGGATCTTTTTCTAGAGCTTGTTTGGTTTATTTAGTAGAGTATGGAAGGATAGAACCCCTGTAATATTTTCATTTCTGTCAGTGTTTCTGTTATCAACTGAAGTTTTTCTTATGGAGCCCCAGATAGTAGTAAAAAACCCAACAGAAGTTTTAATGCTTTGGAATTCCATTCAAAACTAGATAAACAATGTTTATCCTAAAATACACTTTATTTTTTTTTATTTAGATTTATATGGATAACCTGGAATTGCTATGGAAACCTTCAAATATTCTTTAAGGTTGATTGAAAAAATAAAGTTGTTTCTGACTATGCTCAGTCACAAAAAGCAATAGGCTAGGGACAATCCTAATTCCACAAATGTTTTCCGTGACAGCAGGGCATACAGTGATGTTTCTCCTGAGGCCTGATACTTCTAACATTCATTCATAATGCAGGATAAAAAAGACAAAACAATTACATTAGGTCCCTGTAGATTTGGGTACAATTCAATACAATCTTTTCTGTATGTTTAGCATGATACAGAGAAAATTCTAATGCTTTGGAATCTATGTAGGAATAGAAAATCTCCTGTACTTAATAGTTATGTCTATTTCCTTATATCTCCCTATGCACTCCATTCAGTGCATTAACAATAAAATGTTACCATATTTATATAAACAAATGTTTTTATGGACAAAGGATTATTCACATTTTAGACAAAATCTTTTCTAAAATTAAGATGTGAAAACATTTTTTTTAATTAACTAGGCTAGGTCTTTGAAGTAAACCTACACTGGATAAATTGGTAGGAAACGGTTTGTTCATAGTGTCCACCTATAAATTGTGATAGCTTTGAAAAAGTATAAACTAAGGAACTAAAATATACACTAATAATTAATAAACTATAATGTATTTTCAAAATGCTTTTTTAATTTGAATAAGAATTGAATGATTTCTATCAAAACTATGTGAAATTAGTTGTGGCTCGTTATCATAATAAAACACAGATTAATTTTAGTGACTGATTTGCCAGTTCTGTAACTAACCACAAAATAACAGCAGCATTATAATTATATTGCTATTTTTAGTGCATTAGGGTGTAATCGATCAGAAAAAGAGCTCTGTAACTATTATTCCTGTATCATTTGGCAGGAAAACCCTTCAAAAGCGGATGCTGTAATTGTAACACAACTGTCACTGATGCTGACTCAGGTTCCCTTTGCATAAACACCCTGCCAAACATAGCATCACATCCAAATGCACAATTGGGGGAACAACATTGATAAACCTTTTAGCTTTAGTAGGAAAAAAGGCTTTAGAAACACAGGACAAAATCAAACTGTGCACGTAGCATAAAGAATGCATATTAGGGGGAAATGAATAAACACTGTCAGATAAATACAAAAAGTAAATAAATTATCTATGCAATATTATGCTGCATGATTTTATTTTATATGAATCTATTTTTTCTTTATAACTTGTAATGCAACCCAAAATCTTGGTCCCTCGGACTGAAATCTGTTTTCCAAAAGGGTTAAGTAGCAGTCATAATAAGTGTAATATCTGAGGGCAATACAGGTTTTGCTCATGAGGGTCGATTCAGATTTCAGTATGCTCTGTCACTTCTCCATCCACCTTGCATAATTGCATACCTGCAAAAAGAGTTTCTATATGCACATATCTGCTAACATACCTACTTTATTATTTAGTTCTGAACACCATTAAAAAGTTTCTTGTGTAAGAACAACCTCCACTCTCACACACTAATTCTCATCTTCTCTGCATTCCTTTACTGCTGTGTTGGAGTCCTCAGAAATACCCGGTTCTCATGCATATGCAGTGGCATGTGATCTTCACCTCTTCCTCCCAGGATGTGCTGTTCGGGTCTGAGCAGCTACTGACCAGGCCTGAAGATTGTCACATAAGGAATACAGGGAAGCCATTAAACTGCATCAAAAGCCAAAATGTTTTTTTAATTTTATGACAGAGTGGTGAAGGATTATAACTAGGTTTTAGTACCATCTGTGTTATAGCTGTGGAGAGCAAATGTATATATTTTGCCAGTGCACCACGGATTATCAAATAACTTTCAAATCTTTATTGGAGAATGATTACATCACAGAGGACGTGTGATGATGAAGGGATCCTGTGTGGCTCAGAAAAGCTTCAGTATGTCCTCTGTGGCCTAGTCCTAAAGCCTCCTCCAGGAAAGGATGGGAATATTGATACTAAATAGCTGTGGAGAGTTATTCTCTCTTCTTGTCCAGTTGACCACTGTCACTTGTACAGAAAGTGACAAAATGAAAAATGTTACAATTTTCAATGGAACAATAGGTGAGAGGAAATATGAGGTCACTTATTCTGGTGACTACTACCTGAAAGGAGATTTTTCCTCACTTTTAAGAAAATTTTACTCACTTTCTGTTGTGTCTCCAATACAGAAAGTGAAGGGAAATCCACCCAATAGTACAAAGAAAGAATAAGCATTGATATTAAACATTGAGCTTACTCAGAATTTATACTCCTAGCTCCAATGGAGAAAAAAAATGGGAAAGAGCAGAGAAGCTAAATATTTGTAAGTGTGGGCTGTCTTTTTCAAGAGAACTGGCTACTTTACTACGAAAGGGCAAAGTGACAAAGTTTATTTTACCTTCAAATTAAATGTAAACCATAAAAGCAATACTACATTGCTTCACAATGCAGATGCATTGAGACAAGAGAAGCAAAGGTCACTGTATCTCCCAAAAGGAAAAAAAAAACAAAAAAGCAATGCCATGAGGTAAGATGACCAGACATGAACACATTATCTTTCTAAATGTGTTTTTCTTAAATAGATCATATAACAGCAGCAGGTTGAAAACAAAACACTCTGATGAGTGGTGATGCCTGCTTTATTTGCTTCAGGCTGTTGCTGATTCATTCACAAGATCAGCAACAGCTAAATTAAAAGCTATAATATTACTTTTGATAATACATAGCCTTCATCAAGTATTAAACGTATTTAAACTATTGATAAATCCTTTTGTTAACAACATTCCTACACTCAAATGGCTATAAGAGTATTCACATATACACAGCCAGTTCTGAGGATTCTTGAGCAAAAGTATTAGTTTGATCTGCAATCTACATTTATTGATAGGGTTGCATAATATATACAAATTACAGTATTTACAACACAACGTACATTATAATTATGGTGGAATACGTGATATTCACAAATTACAGGCAGAAACATATTTGCAATACAATATAGAGTTTACAGCTCAGCTTCAGATCTGGTCATGCTGACACAGAGTACACAGCTTGGTAACCATGCATTATATCCCCCTTTCCTTTCTGTACAGTGGGTAATGCAATGCACACTAATTGGTCACTGCACCTAGCAAATGTATTGTGGAAGCAGCCTAACTGGAGGATTCAAATAAGGCTTCTGTTTACAACTCATGTGAGATGTGAAAAGGAAAGACAATAGCCAGACCATGGAAGTAGAAAACCAGCAGGGAAGCTCAAACCAAACTGAGTGGTTTAAATATAATCCCAATTAGCTCAAATATGTTTTCTATTTACAATATTATTTAGATAATATTTTCCATTGTTAATGGAGACTTCACATAAACTCATTATCTTACATGTTTGTAATTCTACTGACCAGGGTATCATAACTATCAACAGTCCCATTCACCTATCAACAGTAGAATACTAGCATCATTCAAAGACAAAAGAAAATTAAGCTTTTCTAATAGCCCAACCCATCAACTAGCATATCTAGTTACCTTTATCTGGAGTGACTATGATTCATTTTAAGATTTCCATCTGTTTTACCAGATAAGGTGTACCTTGTGGATGTTATCTTGCTCAGTTCATACAGGATAGCTACATGAAATTAATATGTTTTTTATTTGGATTGATTCCCCCTAAGTTTTTGCCAACCAAAAAATGAGGCTGGTGATGAGTGTTATGATTATTTATTATTCAATTTTAATTTCACTGAAAATTGCTCTGCTTTTCTTTTGAAATGTATATGAGCTATGGCAGGAGGTCAAATGAGTCATGAAATTTGTACAGACACTGAAAATGTGTATATAGGACAAGTGTAGCTATGGTGAGCTTGTGCTGGGTAGAACAAAACGTGCTTTTTTTTTTTTTTAAATTAACTTTTGTCGCACCATACCTCATGTGCATTTCTGTTCCAGCCTCCATCCTATTTATTTTATGTGGCTGTCGGTGAGGAGAGTGATTGGTGCATTGTTGCATTCTAAAGGCTTGTATGCTGATCCTATTTAGTGAAACCTCATGCTGTTCTCAGGATAAGAGGACATTAACAGCAAGCTGATTGGGGAACAGCCACAAGTGGAAATGATTAAACAGCTATAAAGGGGGCTTAAAGTAATTTTTTCAGTAACATTTCAAGATTGTATGAATACATTCCTGAAATGCCAATGTATACACCAAATATATATATATATATATATATATATATATATATATATATATATATACATTTTTCAAATGCAGGTCTTATCTTTTTAAATATCTTGTGATTTGATCTCTTCGTGTCATTAGAACCTATCATAAGGTGTACCATGTAAAAGATTGCTATTCTAATACAAGAAGTGTAAATGGTGAATACCCAGTTTTAATCAGATCCAATTGAGTAGAGATACAGTATGTCTTTAAAATGTTCAAATCTATTTTTGTAGTTAATGTAACTACTTAGTTCGGACTATAGGGCGTTATTATATAAAAAAAAAAGTGTCACTCCAGTTTTGTTGAGAAAAAGCAATCCCTTCTTGGTGATCTATATACAGTAGATTGCAAGAATGCTTAACTGTTTTGCAGAATGCCTTTATCTGTTCTGATGCGGTTTGTTTCAAAATGTTCTTTCTCAGATTAATGCATAAATGGGAGGGTCTGCTTTCATTAAAACCACATGAGAAAATGGTAGAGTTTAAATGGAGAAAGCATCATCGTTTGCATCCCTTAAGATGAGGACAAGCCTTAGTGAATATATCACAAAAAATAAAGCTATTATTACAGGGGATATGTAATATTTGATTTGTAACTCCACCTTCAGCTTGCCATAATGGAAAGAAGCAACTTTTACTTTTTTGTACAATTTTAAAAATGTACGGTAGTTAAAAAATAAAATGAAAAGGCAATTTTTAAAACATTACACACATTTTGAATGCCACTGTAAATAAATTAGTAGTTCACATTCTTTAATATATTTACTGTAAAAGAAATTTAATGTTGACACATTTAGTGCTTTTTTTGAGCAACCTTTCTTCAACTCCAATAAGTTGCCTGATTCTTTTCTTTTTGATACTACTTTGCATGAAATACACAATGTGAAACATGACTGGCAGTTATATGAAGGTTGGGGTGAATACAGTAGCTGTTTTTTCTGAGTAGCTTTAGGGGATGTGTAGAGAGATCATCCATAACAAACAGCAAGGGCAGGGTTAGAAGGTCACATCAAAGTGAAGAACTGAGAAAAATGGGACAACCATCATTAAATATAACTGAGAAAAAGAGCAACAAACAACAAATATGTTCTTTGTAGTAAATATTATTAAGGTAAATTCTCAATTCATCAGAACTCCCCCAGGCAGAAAAAACTTTGTATCATTACATGACAACAGTGTAACACAATTTTCTTTGTGATGTGCCATTTATCTTTATTATTTTGATATTTGTCATCATATAGGGCTTGGTATATTAACAACTGAGGAAAGTGAAAGGTTGTCATATCTCTCTGTATAACTTGATTACTGGTTAGAGAAAAAATTGCTCTAAAAACAAAAACTTCAAATAAACATGAATAATCTAAAGGTTGGGGATCGTTACACATTTGGCAGTCTGAAGTTATAGACACCTAGCAAGGAACAAACACCCAGACTGCACACCACTGTGTTTTTTCAATAAACATTAAGAGGAACTACTGCATCATTACTCTTGCATCATTACTCACCCTCAGTCAGGGTATAATAAAAGGGACCATAAAAGCTTAAACAATTTAACTTATTTTTATTATACAAATTACATTTTGTTTAGCTCGTTCCCCCTTTTTCAAGGTTCAGGTCTGCCATTTTTCCATTTTTTTAGTTATTTTTAAAGAACCCCCACAAAAAACACTAAGTATTGCCTTAGTACACTAAGCATTTATTTCTTTAAGTGGTAGGTGATTGCATGCATGCTCTCTGTAATGCTGACACATGTCCAAATGACCTTTTAGGATTAAGCAGGTGCTGCAGGAGAGGGACCACAAAATTGGTATTTATATTGACTTTTCTTTGCCTGTCACAATGTTCCCTATAATTCAGTCAATCAGCACGGGGAAGGGAGAATGCCAAATATAATTGACATACATAATGGGAAATAAAACTGATATTTTTATACAGATTATATACTGTACATGCAGGCTTGCTTTATTTACAAGGATTTTTTGCAAGGTAGTGGTACTCACAACAACAGTTTCTGAACTGACTTCAGTAAACAGAAATCCACAACTTGCTACATATTTTCCACCAGATTACTATACATAACAACCTGTTTAGATTTTCTTTGGAAGTTAATTATTTTAATTATTGGTGCCATATATTAAATATGAAGCAGCCTACCTTGTCAAAATCATAGTATGCTGTTAGAAAAGGCATTATTACTCTCTTCTGCTGGCTGCAGTGTGGAATAAGTGTTGCTTTGTGATTTTACTGACATTTTACATCAGCAAAGTGAGCTAGAATCAGGAAGGGCCATGTATGAATGTTGTCAAACCAGATAGAATGAAGTTAGATCAATAAATCTAAGTTTACAGCAACATTGATCAAATGATCATGAAGAACACAGAGGGGATTTGTTGATTTATAACTAATAATTACATACAGAAATAAACATAATATATTATGGATATAAAAAAACTAGGATACAAAATGTAAAAAGGCAATTTTCAAATAGTGAAATTGATTTGAGATATGCTATCTCAGAAACACTGCAAATATATTCAAATATAAAGGTAATTCATTTCACTTATATGTATTCAACTGCAGCTAAATTCAAGAGCTTATTGCAGGTAGTGGGAGTGTTTCATATCTCTCTTTGCTTCATATGTCAGTAATCAAATTTAAATTTCAGGCATGTATGGATATGATTGGTGTCTGTGATGTATTTATTAGGCTTTCTCAAAGTGAGAGACAAAAATAATCCCACAGTGAATACATTTGTCTCTACCACATCACAAACAAATTTTTATAAGTGGTCCCTAAATCAGTAGATAGCAAAATTGGCTCATTGGGAGCACCACAAAAAGGTATGGGTGTGAACCTAAAGCTAGAGCAAGAAAGCTATACTCCTGCTGTGTTTTTCAAATTAAACATTGATTAAATACATTTTCAAATTCAGTAATTGTATTAAAGGTTAACTGCAGGTGGACTGAACAACTATTTTAGTGATATTGCTGATATTGAAAATATATGATATTTATATTTTATGACCAGAAACCCCAGTTCCTTCCAATTGTTCTGACTATGAAGTCAAATAATGCTGTCAAACTCCTCCCATGAATATTGCATCATAGGAACTGGGATCTCAGTTACGAGAAAGTGGAACATCTATTCTGATCTTGTCAGAGGGGTTGGAAATACAAATTACTATGTTTAGAATATTAAGGAAGCTAGTAGGTTAATTAAACTAGCACCCTTAAAACTGTCCATATTTTATTTTCTATGTATATACAGTATTTTGTATTCGACTAAGAAACAAAGTTTCTCCTGTCAGAAATACAGTATATAAGCAATTGTGTGAGATGCAACAAATCTACCCTGCACAAACAAATGTATTAAATAGCCTCTTCTTTTGATCTACAAATATACAGATCTGTGTCAAATCTTTACATAAAAAAAACTAAAAAAAAAACTATTTTCCTGATTTACATTTTAATGTGTTTTAACTTAACCCAATTGAGGGTTTTCATTTCCCTGAAATTTCAGGAAAAAGAAGATGGTTCAAGTGAAAATTTGTCATTTTAGTGAAATGCATTAGAATTAAGAGGGAAACAGAAATAAAGTAGTATTAGGTGGTTTTTAAGGGTGCAATGGAGGTTGAATGGAATCTAAGGGTTATAGCTGCTACTTTTACCTATACTGGACCTGTTTTTGTGCCAAAAAACAGGCCATCATTAGCCACATCAATTTACTTTGTTGTTTACTAAGAATGAAGAGCTCCCCGAAATAAACTAAGCTATACTTTAAAAAACACATGCTTTACATTAAAAAAAGAGATGGTGTGCGTTTAAGTGAATTTCTCCAAAGCATCTCAATAAGCAAAACTGATTAAATTTTGCGGACACTGAAATCAGTAAATTTGCAGTTAAATCAAGTTTACTAAAGTCACTCCACATCTCTACTCATGTCATTAAAACATCACTGGTAATGTTAAATTCCAAAATTATTTTTTATGCTTTGTATATTTGTTATTTAAACATATAACTTTATTAAATCTCAGCTTCTTAAAACCATTTTGCAAAGAAAAATATCTTCAGTCACTGAAACTTAAAATGTCCTCAACATGAAAATGTTACTTCATAGAACATCAAAGCTTATAAAATTCATTTGTATTTCTAAATAAATGATGTCTTGAACGGCAAGGATGGTATTGGAGCTTTCTTTTATTACTTCATCTTTTATTCTTGCTAATTGATAGTTTAACGATTTTCTTAAAGAAAGTATTTTAAAATCCATTAGTGTGTTTCTTAAAATGTCACTTACCATTAAAGCCATCATTGGTGGTTCATAGCGTCATGATCACACTGAGCTATATTTCTGGCTGAGTGAAAATCCACTAAACAATTCAATTTAATTAATGACTAGCTTTGTTTTAATTGTTTTTTCATACAGTTTATTTTAGCATTTAATAAAAAAAGTGCAGTCTTCTACCATAACTAATACCTATTTATTTTTAATTCTAGCCTAGTGTATCGATCACTGAAAATACAGAATTCTAAGTGAATAATAGAAGAAAATTCATATGATAAATTATGAGTACATATAATACAAAAAGGGAGGAGAAGATGCAATACTGCGAATGGCACATACTGTTATGTTGCATGATTCGTACACAGAGCAGTGTAAAAGATTAGGAATGTTTAAGCAATATAAGGACAACTTTTTTCTTAAAAAAGCAATTAAAAATAACTTTTATTACATAATATTTTAAAGATAACACATAATAGTTTCCACACATCAGTCAATTGTTACAGGAAACTGATGTACAACATTGTATTTATGCAAGTAGAGACTCTAGACTGAGTACCGATGCGTTTCGGAGGCAACACTCCTTCAGGGGTAACTCTGCATATGATATGATAAGATCTGTAGCAAAATTAACAATATACATTTTTTACATTATACAAAAGAAAAAAGAGGAAAAACTTTTCTCTTATAATATCAATACAGCTGGAATATTATGATACTCACAGCACCATCAGAGTGGGAAAGGGTTATCGGAACCAATGTGGCCATATATCATACTCCTCCTTGATTGGAAAGGGGGATTAGGAGAATTCTCCAAAAACCCCGAAAGTCACCCACAAGCAGACACTGGGATCACTGGGATTGCTTGTGGATGCGGGTGACTTTTGTGGGTTTTTGGGGAATTCTCATCATCCCCCCCTTCCAATCAAGGAGGAGTATGGGATAAGGTGATATATGACCACATTGGTTCCAAAAACCCTTTCTCACTTTGATGGTGCTGTGAGTATCATAATATTTCAGCTGTATTTATATTATGTGAGAAAAGTGTTTTCCGTTTTTTCTTTTGTATAATGTAAAAAATGGATATTCTTAATTTTGCTGCAGATCTTATGTATGCATAGTTACCCTTGAAGAAGGAGCGTTGCCTCCAAAATGCATTGGGTACTCGGTCTAGAGTCTTTGCTTGGATAAATACAATGTTGTACATCAGTTTCCTGCAACAATTGACTGATATGTGGAAATTATTATGTGTTCTCTTTTAACCTCCCTGGAGGTATTCCTGAGTGTAGCTCGGGGTAAAGTTTCAGCACCACAAGCGGTAACCCCGAGCTACACTCAGGAATACCTTGCAGAGCTGCTCCGGGAACTCTTCTTCACTTACCTTGTCATGCGCTCCCGCGATGTCCCCCCTGCAGTGTCCCCTACAATGTCCTCCGGCCGATGCCGACATCCGTCTTCTGGGATCCGTTCCCTGAAACGTCAGGACGTAAGGGGACGGAACGGCGGGGAATTTAAAAATGTGAAAAAGTGACATTCACTAAATACACTAAAATCACATAGTAAAACATTACTGTATCAAACCATTTCACATACATTTTTCCCCTAGTGCTCTGTTCTGTGCCCAGCCTGCATTTTTACCGTTCTTTCCGCCTGGAAACTGAGAAATGTCCATGGCGTCCAAAAAGCATCCCTTTAGGGAAAAGCGGTTTTAGATCAGCTAGAAAACAGCAATAGTAAATTAGAACCAGTTGCAGAATTAAGTGATAATGATTCGTGGGGAAATTCGTCATCAGACACTGAAAACGATTTTGCTCAGTGATGTGCGAACTTGGCGCTATATTTCAAATGTCAGTGTTTTTGGTTTGATTATATTATTGAATTAAATTTATTATAATATTTTTTATGATTATTTATTAAATTATATTTTATGATTTCATTTTTCAAATTTTTAACATACTTTTACTAGACTCTTGTTCGGACAGATTTCAGTGAGTTATTCCTAAAAATTACAGGCCTACAATAAAAAAAAATACATATTTCCATGCAAAAAAAGTACCAATATGAGTACAGGCATACTGACATAAGCAAACCGCTAGGGGGGTTAAATATCATGTAAAAGTTATTTTTAATTGCTTTTTTTTAAGAAAAACTTTGTCCTTATATTGCCTAAAAAATCCCAATCCCAGAGGGAGTGTTTGCTATGAGCGAATCTGATATTAGGGATGTTGGCAATCATGCAACAAACCTCCTATAACTTTCAGTTTAAAGATTAGGGCTCCAGTTTAGTTCTAATTTGTTTCTACTGATTGGCTGCCTATGAAAAACAGACCTGATCTTACATTTCCCCTTTACTAAAAGTTTAAAACTGAAAGAATCTGATGAGATTCTATGGACAACACTAACAACTCTTGTATTAAACCATTTGAATAATAAAGCGAATGATATCTAAACACATTTTAAATTTACTGTCAGCTATACATATGTTTCTGATTTACTAAAGAATTAATCTCTATTATCCAATCATGTGTTGAAGAAATAAGTTAATAGGATTTTCTTTTCACAAGTTGGGATAATTTAAGTGAATCTTCACACGGTTTATTGTAATTCTTTAGTAACTAATCTACACTGTGTCCAAGGCTTTCCTGTTATTCTATCATTAAATAATCACTAGTGGAAATATGGATGAAGATCAATATTGTTATTTTATTTATGTTCCTGTAGTATCTTGATGTATTTCTATTTAGTGAGCTGAACTGCATTAGGACAGCCTGTTCCATTTTAATGGGCTGGCAGAGCACCTTCACGCACAAAATGTCAGACATTATTTTTTATTTTTTTTTTAAGTCCATGCACCCCAGCACATGCCATTTGTATTGTAGTGCACTGCATTGAGTTGGCTGCTACCAGTAGGTGTCCATTCACAATGAATGGCACTGCAATTCATTGAACTGTAGTAAGCTTACTGTGTTAAAATGTACATTTTATGTTGCATTACCACAACACACTATTCTAGATGGTGCCCTAATCTTGCACATTGTATCAAAATACTAGATATGCTGACATTTAATTGAAAAATGCAATACAAATTTTACATTTTTTTGTCTGAAGTGGGCATGATAGTGCTTGACCAAAAGAAGTGAGAACATTTTCCTGACAGCTATATAGTAGAGTGCTTTTTCCTTCAAGGAAGCAGATCTGTTGTGGAAGCATAGTGTTTGTGTACCTTGGTCTGGTCCTAGGCAGCTAATGCTGCAAACATGACTAAGGCTGGACAGCATGAATTTTGGAATTTTTCCTTATTGGAATCAGAGTTTTTGAATTACTTTATTTATGGACACTGGTAAATAATTGACTTTTTTTAGGGTGGACATTGCTTGGAATTTCACATATATTTATTTACTTATTGGAGTATGGTTAGAGCATATTAGGATTAAAATTAGATTATGACTAGGGGATCACAGAGCAGATGATAAAGCTTTGGATATGGTATGTACTGAGGAGCTCCTAGTGCAAATATTTGTATCACTTAAAGGTCATATTAAAATGTTTATTTGTTAAGAGCATCAAATGCAGACATAAAGACTAGCATCTCATCTCAGCACTAAGGACAATCAACCATTCCTATACCATTAGGACACAGTTGTCTTTATTAAGCCTTAACATATGTCCATATGTAGTGCATGATTCTTTCTATTGCTTGGGTCCTGAAGAAGGGGAAGGCTTTTGCCCTCACCATGCATTTGGCTGCATTTGATGCCCTTAACCAATAAATATTTTTTAAAATGTACAAGAACATTTGCAGTAGGCACACTTCAGTGTACAAACATTTAAATTTTTGTGAGTTTTATTATTCACTGTATAAATTGGTCACTTTCTACAATTTGTTGATTTTCACAGATACAATAATAGGCAATTTTCTCTTACAAAGGTTACCAAGTACGGGTCAGAGTATTGGATAAAAAATATTTGACAATATTAGTCGATGGCAATCCTTAGTCCTATTAACAAAAAAACTGGAACTGGAGGATTTTGCAGATGCTTTTTTAGTTGCTGCTTTTCAGCAATAACTTGCATATACGTTTCACTAAAACAGGTTTATTGTAGGGGTTGATTTATTTAAAGTTTGCATTTGGCCATTTACATCTTCTTTGTGCAAATGGGGCAAAAACAAATGTGAAAGGCTATATATGGTGCTATTTGAATGTAAGTGTTTGTAAACCGAAAATACCACATTTTACTCCTAGGTAGAGCTAAATGTTATTGAAATTTTGTATAATACTTAGCTCCACTCCATCTGGGCATGTGTAACACAGCCAGTGTCCTCAACAATATGAAATCAAGTATTTACAGTTGAACAACACAATTGTTTTTTGCCCTGTTCACACAGAACAAATGTGTAAGCACTTTCACTGGGTGAATGGTTATACAAATTCTTTATAAATCAATCCCAAAGTCCTCAGTTATGTGAAAGCCAGAATTAGTTTACAACCTGTGCTTCTGGTCTTATGGGCAACCTGTGTTTCTGGTCTTATGGGCAACCTGACACTCATTTAAAAGCTAGGTTTTGTCCAGATACAATTAGGTACCTTCTTTTAGCTTATTATATAAACTTTTCATGTTACATGATATTTACCAAGAACACAAATATTAATATTTAGAAGACAATTTATGATGCAAGTTTGGTGTTATATTATCTCTCAGCTTCACACCTGGTAATGAGTGCATTTGTTCCAGGACAAAAGAGCACATAACCTGGTAATATTGCCTTATCTTTTCCCCTCAGTGGCTAATACAAGGCACCAGAATTGGTATAGGAGAAAATATGAAAGGGTTAAACTTGAATTGGCTGATGGTTATTTTTACTGTGTTCAGAAACTAATGAAAAACACATTCATTCATTACATATGAAAACACACATGGTTTACATCATGTGATTTATGTGATTGTTCTTTCTATAACCATTCACAGCTATCCTAAGGCACAGAGCAGTTCAGACCAGATATTTACACAGTGTCTGAAAAAGAGCCATCCAAGGATGGCACACTTGCCACTTGAGAGCTATTTCTGGAGTGGTGATTATAAACACCACTCCATTGTTTTCTTATAGTATGGCTGTAGTGTAGTGTAGTTGTTAAAAGATTTGTGTATTTTTAATGTTGCCCTTTATGCCTTATTCAATTCCCAGACCCAACTAAATGGTCATTTGTTTTGTTTGGTTTTTTTTTTTGCGTTGGTACTCGTTCCCATGGCAGTACCCAGCTATCTATGTTTTTCTCCAAAATTTTTTTATTACAGAATAAGGCATAGCAAAGCAAATACAACTATGGATTGCAGTCCGAGAATAGACACAATAAAAGGCGGCCCGTATCGCAGACGGGTCAGACATGTAGATTACAATACAATCATAGCGTAACAATGCAGTAAGACAGGTGTATATTACATATCTGCAGATATGAAGAGTTTACTAGACTAGGTAATGTAGATAGTATAGGGAACTGACCCATGTAATAATGAGCTTTTATGATGAGAGCTATCTATGTTTTTCTAATCAAAATCTTGTAATTGGCCTTGGAAAAGGCCAGAACTGAATTGAAAGATTTGGTTCCAACAGACTTCAGCAAAATTCTTGCACGATAATCAGTGTTTATGTATTTTTTAGTGACTGCCTAACTTTATTTGGTTCATTTATCACTACTTTCTAAATTAATTTTGCCTATCTCTATTGATCAGTAGAGGGAAATTAAGAGCTGTAGGGCTTTTACATAGTCTGGTTGAAAAAACACACAAGTCCATCTTGTTGAACCAATAAAAGGGAAAAAAAATATACAATCCTATATACATAAGCCTATACACACAGTTGATCCAGAGGAAGGCAAAAATCCCTAGCAAAACATGATTCAATTTGCTCCTGCAAGGGAAAAACAGTCTTCCTGATCCCTCAAGAGGCTATCGGATATTCCCTGGATCAACTTTACATAGAAATGTTAGTACACAGTTATATTATTTGTATCTAGGAAATAAAACAGGTCTTTTTGAAAGCAATCAACTGAGCTGGCTAGAACCAACTCTTGACTGAGTCTATTCTTCATTTTTAGTTCCTCTAATCTTTTCTCATAGCTGAGCTCCTCCATGCCTCTTATCAGTTTGGTTGCCCTTTTATGCACTTTCTGCATATTCCAGATGAGGTTTTACTAATGATCTGTACAGCGATAAAATTAAATCTCTCTCTGAAGTCTTTTAATATACCTCTTTTGATACAAGAGAGGATGTTACTTGCTTTGGAAACTGCAGCTTGGAATTGCATGTTGTTATTAAGCTTATGATCTACCAGAACACTCAGATCCTTCCCCACTGATTCCCCCAGTTGTACTCCCCTAATATGTAAGGTACATGCATATGCTTGGCCCCCAAGTGCATAACTTTACCTTTATCATTAAACCTCATTTGCCACATAGTTGCCCAATTAAACAGTGCATTGAGGTTGGCTTGTAAGGTGGAGACATCCTGTAAGGATGTTCTTCCACTGCATAGGTAGGTGTCATCTTCAAAGACTGAAATTGTACTTTTAATCCCAGACCCTATATCGTTTATAAATATATTAAAAAGTAAGGGTCCCAACACTGAACCTTGGGATACACCACTAATAATCTTAGATTATTCAGAGTATGAATCCTTAACCACTACTCTCTGAATACGATCTTTTAGCCAGTTTTCTATCCATTTACATACTGATTTTTCCAAGCCTGTAGACTTTACCTTACACATTAGCCGTGTGTGGGGAACTGTGTCAAACGCTTTTGCAAAATTCAAGTAAACCATGTCCCCTGCCACCCCTCTGTCCAAGGTTTTGCTCACCTCCTCATAAAAACACATCAGATTTGTTTGATAACTTCTGTCTTTCTTGAATCCATGCTGTCTGTTGCTTAAAATATCTTTTTCCAGCAAGAACTCATCTATTTGGTCTTTTATTAAACTCTCCAGTATCTTCCCAACTATAGTTAAACTGGTCCACAGATCTAAAGTTACTTGGTTAACATTCAGAATCCTTTTTAAATTCAGGCACTGCATTGGCCTTACACCAATCCAGTAATACTATGCCAGTCATTAAAGAGTACCTAAAAATTAGAAATAATGGCTTTAAAATTACAGAGCTCAATTCTTTTAGGGTGGGTGTCCGGGTGCTTTATTCTGTCTAAATATTTTTGGACCATATCAATTTTGAGCCATTGTGGATCGTTTGGGGCTATGTCAATACCATCCCCATTATGGAGGTGAGCTCCCTCATGCTCCTTTGTATGCACAGAGCTGATGAAGGTATTTCATAAATTTGATTTCTTTGTCCCCAGTAACAAACTCCAGATTATTTTGTAAATGATCTACGTGCTCAGACATTACCTTTTTACTGTTAATATATTTGAAGAATTTTGGGGGGGGGTTTGCCCTATATTTTGCAATCTCTTGTTCGTTTTTAATTTTTGTGCTCTTGATTTCCTTTTTACATAGTCTGTTATATTCTTTGTAATATTTAAACAATGATAGTTTCCTTTGTTTTTTATTTTTAAAAGTCTCTTCTCATTATGTATAGCTTTTTTAACTTTTGCCATAAGCCACATATGTTTTGAGTTTAGTCTTTTAAACTTGTTGCCCATTGGAAAGATTTTTCAGCGTGTTTACATACAGTCTTTTTCAATATCTGCCTGTGAGAGCTGCCCCCAGCTCTGGAAAATTAGCTTTCTTAAAGTTGAGTGTTTTTTCTTTCCTGTATGTGCTTGTTGTATACAGCAAACATTAAAAGAAATCGTGTTATGGTCACTGCTACCCAGATGTTTTTATATGAAAATTAGTAATAATCTCTGAATGGTTTGAGATTACCAGGTCCAGCAGAGCATCATTTCTAGTTGGGGCCTCAATGAACTGTACCATTAAATTGTCTTGTAATAGGTCTATAAATGTTTGCCCTTTAACTGTTCCTGCAGTGTCATTACTCCAGTCAATTTCTGGATAGTTAAAATCCCCCACTATTATCACTGTCCCAGCTCTTGCAGCCTTTTCAATCTGCAAGGAGCTGAGTCTCCAACTCCTCATTAACACATAAAACTTCAATGTTTACCTTTGTAGTATGCACACCCATGTGCAGTTCCACCGATAATGCTTCAGCCTCCATCAACCGCGTCCTCTTTCACGCACACTTTTAGATCACTTCTCACATACAAACAGACACCACCACCTTTCCTTTTTACCCTATCTCTTTGAAAGAGAGCATATCTAAGAATATTAATAGCTAAGACATATTTATTGCAGAGAGCTGTATTTATTTTTCTCCCAGCATTAATATAGTGTTAAATGTGCCGTAAACCGTAAAGTAAAGCTATGTCTGAAATACGGAATCATCAGTATTGGCCCCATTAGAAGGCTGCATATCAAAGCTTTTATCTTTGTGAAAAATGCAGGTTTAAGGGAACAAGAGGAGAGCTGAGGAGAGGAGAAGGGATTTCAAACAGCCTTTATGAAGAAAATGTTCAACAAATTAGGAAATGTACTTTTTTTTTTCATTTCCAACAAATTTGAATAATACAATTTCAATCATCTTGAGATCAATGAAGTGCAATAAAATGATGAGAGAAAGATAAATGTACTGTTTGTCCAGAAAATATTTGCTCACTTTGTTGCATTACAAAATTCATATAGATTAAAAAAAAAGCTAATTTGGTAAAGAAATACACAAAGCCATCCCACTGCATAATTTAAAAAAAATAATACATATAGATCTTAATATAATGATACAGGCGTAATTATTTAAAAATAGGTAGTCCATTTAGATAAGTGACTGTAACATAGAACTATTTGAAAAGATAGATTGTTGCTTTTCTATTGATCTGAAAGTTTGCCTTATCTTCTAAATTTAGGAAGGGAGAAGAAAAGCAAACATCCAAATTGCTACGATGGCATGCAATTGTTGATCTTTTCAGATCGTTCAAGCAAGAGCACCTAAATGTCACATGAAATGTCCTGAAGCATAAATCCCACTGGCATATTTTTTTACTTTTCTTTTTACATAGCCCAGCTCTGCTGCTCTTTAAGTATATGTGTATATGTATGTATATATATATATATATATATATATATATCATTTTTTTAAATAGCTGCAATATAAATATCCCCTTACTTTATTTTACTGTCTCTTAAATGTCTCCAGAATTCTTGTTTTATGCAAATAATGTGTGTATAAGTGAAGCCGTATTCCAGCCCTTTTTTGTACTGGAAATCATTACAACGTTGTAGCTTTTCAGTTTTTTGCAGGCAGACATAAATGACTCCTAAAATTTAATAATATAATAATGATAACCTTTACTTTATATAATTACTTTAAAGGTAGCTTCTCAAAGCACTTTACAGAGGCAAGAGAAACAAAAACACAAGAATTAACCAGGGTAAAATAAAGGAAAAAGGGAAAATTACGTAAAAGCTTGTCTAAAGAAAAATGTTTTTAGATTTGATTTGAATGACATTAGATAAGATGTTTTTGGAAGTGAATTCCAGAGGTTTGGAGCATAGCAGGAGAAGGCTTTGTCTCAAGTACTGTGCCATTTATAGATAGTCTACCAGGACTATCCTTACATAATTGATGGGGGATGCCAATAAGCATGACTTCAGTCTTGTCACAGTTTAACTGAAGGAAATTGTGGGCCATTCATGGTTTTATATCACAAAAACAGTTGGATAGGAGAGAAGCAACCAAAGTAGAATCCTGCTAGTGGATGTATATCTGAGTGTCATCAGCATACAGTATAAGTGATAACTGAGCCCATGTGATCTAAGCAGTGGCCAAGTGGAAACATGTAAATGCTACAAAGTAAAGGGCCTAAGACTGAGCCCTGAGGAACACTGACTAGACCAACTTCAGACTGGAATCCGCCAAGAGAAACAAAGCAATAGCAATCAGTAAGATTCCAAATATGGTTTCAAGGCAAGAAAGTAGAAGATTTTGGTCTACATTATCAAAGGCAGAACTAAGATCCAGTAGAATAACAACAGCAAGTCAGCTGGAATCAGAAGCTAACAGAAGGTCATTATTGACTTTTGACCAAGGCGATTTCTGTGCTTTGCAGTTGCCAAAAACCTGATTGGAGGGGTTCAATTAGGTTATTTAACCACTTCAATAATGGGCACTGTTACCCCCATTCTGTCCAGGCAACTTTTCAGCTTTCAGCGCTCTCACAGTTTGAATAACAATTGCACGATCATGCAACACTGTAGCCAAACTAAATTTTTATCATGTTGTTCAAACAACTAGAGCTTTATTTTGGTGGTATTTAATCACCATTGATAAATAAATGAAAAATCCAACAATTTAAAAAAAAAAAAAGTTTTCTTCATTTCCTTTATAAAATTTTGCACGTAAATAGTTGTTCTTCATAAATTTAGGCCAAACTGTTTGCTGCTACATTTCTTTGGTAAAAATAACCCACATCAGTGTATATTATTTAGTCTGTAGGAAAGTTATAAAGTCGACAAACTATGGTATATATTTGAAAATCGATCAATCCTGCTGTACTGGTGACCTGAGGCCATTTCCTGAGGCCCAAGAATGTTAGGACTGTACAGATATCCCCCAAATTACCCCATTTTGGAAAGTAGACAATTTGAGGTATTTAGTAAGAGTCACGGTGAGTTTTTTGAAGTTGTATTTTTTTTTTTTTAGAAAATAAATGAAAAAAAATTTTTTTTCACTTTTTTTTTGTTTTACATACCGTCACCAGAACAGTACAGTGTCACCATAAACTGGTGTGGCCATGATCAGGGACACTGACTGGTGACAGTATGAAAAAAAACCATCAGAGATCCTGTCTGATTGAATGTATGATTATCCATAAAAGAAACACATATTAAAACAGAACACAAAGATATGGCCTAATGTGTAATCCACAAACCCAAAACAAATTCGCCCCTTTTATTGGGCTACCAAAGTCCAAAAATCTGTTGATAATTTAATATTAAACAGTTGTGTTAAATATTACGATCATTATTCAAAAATCTGCACAACAAACCTCATCATATCAAATAACCTTGTGTTTAGATGCATGACTAAATGAAGTAGCAATATTTCTTAAAGAGGTTTTTTGTTTACCTGTAAAAAGTAGAAAACCTTTTTGCATGCTCCCTGTTATTGGATGGCAGAGATTGCGCCAATTAGTTATTTTAACAATGTGGTTAGGGCTACCACTGGTTAGGGCAGCTCAGCAGTCTGGCCACAAGACCTAGTCATTTTCAGTGGATTTTTGTTTCTGAGAATTATATGCACTGTGCAGCCTAAAACTGAAAAGAAATTAATTTCATAGTGTGAGTCTCACTGAAGAAAACAGAACAGTTTTCTGATAAATGGAAACCATGAATGTCAACTGTGCCATAAAAGCAGGCAGTTGGCAGTGGGTTCTTTAAAGGTTTTCCCTTTTTTGGTCTATTCACACAATAGTTTTCTCAAAATAGATAAAACCTGCTATCATACATCAAAGTTATAATGCTTCAGTGTATTTAAGTTCGATCCAAAATCTCTCCAAGGTTACCTACCATTGTCCTAATGTATAGTAGTTATAAGTTTTTTGTGCAACAAAGCTTTGACTGCAATGAATTAAAACATTTGTAAGCAGCATGTAACCACACAAAACTGTTTTGCTTTCTCTAAAACAATTATGAAATTTTGTTGCAGTCTCTGCATTTGAATGAACATTTTTCTAGCATACAGTTGTCTCATTCTACAAAGGTCATGCATTGTCTCTAGAAATTTGACATTTTCCACATCCCATATGAATGCTGTATACCTTGGACTGCAGTAATAAACGAAATAATTTATCTCCATAATGTAAATGACCTTTTCTTTAATTTTTTTTCTATTTCTATCAAGTATTTTAGAATGGAATTATAGATCGTTGGCTTTAATAAAATATTTCTTATTCACAATGTTACATATTTAAATGTAATTCACATTGAAAGGAACTATCAGATATGCAAACAGCGAGAACAACATTGGAAAATTGATGAAATACATGTGTAATTTTCAAGGACTGTGAATTGGATCTTTACATTTATTACCAGAATGCTTGATGTTCATTAGGATTGTGTGGTCTCAAAAGGTTTAGCTGGTTAAGACAAATAAATAATAAACATCTAGAGTCTGACCATAACCTTTTAATCTCTCTGTCTTGCAGCTATATCTATGCAAATTAGTGGCCTTTAGATCTTGAAAGAGAGAAAACCAGACTGAACAATCTAAATATTTTAAATACAGTAGATGTTATGAAGGAATTTTTAGTTTTGTGAATTTCTGTAATATCTTTACATCTTTCTTGGTTTGGATAGGTTCAGCAATATTACTTGTAATGTACAGCGCTGAGTGAACTGTTGGTGCTTTATAAATACTGTATAATAATAATAATTCACTTTCATTGTGATATCTATGGCAATATCAACATCTGGACATACATTGACTAAAGTGAGAGCAAGCTTACCCCATGCCTTCCAAGGGTACACTATCATAAGTTATAATCAGTCTTCAGCTGCCCTGTCTATAGCTCTCCTGTGTATCTTTACTTGTGTAAATTAAATACATAAATATATCCTATCTCCTATCACTTTTGGTCTCATTGACAATGAAGAATTAGAGAGGGTTGATTTATCTAGCGGGGAGACAATAATGAAACCTTAAAAGGTATAATCCTACTCTACTCTAACCATAACAAAAAAACTAATAAAAAAAAAAAAACACTGGCTATGGATACACTCTAAATGTATTACATGTCCCATTGACAGTATTTTCTTATAGGATAGAAGAAATGGGCCAACTTTACAAAGGGGCCTTTACATAGCATGTGGATTCCAAATATATTTGCAAATATATACAATCTACTCTGTACAGCACTGAGCAAACTTTCTGGTGCAATATAAATACTGTATAATAATAATTTAAAGATTTATTTTTCTTAAATTGTTAAAAACATATTTTACTTGAATTATCTTTCCTGACCAGCAGTTTGAGTGCTGCTGAACTCTGTGTTGTATGTTTGCTTTCTCCATTCCCCATGTGCTAGTTATGAAGTAATTACAATTTTTTTTTTTTTTTTTGCTGTGTTTACCACAAACATCTAAAAGATCCCATAGGAAAGCAGCTGTGTCCAGGCTTCACAGGAAGTTCCTTCACAGGGGATATTTACATAGTGGTTTCATGTTTGATTCCTGCACACAAGAAATGCACAAAGGATGCAAAGATTCACATGCAAATACACATGGCTTCATGGTATTAAGACAATATTTGTTCTGATTACATTTTAGTTATAATTATTTGAAAACTATGACCTACCATGAACTACACATTAACATACTGTATAATGCAATTAATGCCATTAAGGAATGTAATCAGACTGATATTTTGTTAAAAAAGTTAATTTCCTGCAAAATGACATTAAAAAATGTTTTTAAAATGTATTAAATGTGAATAAACCACTAATTGAGGAGAATTTACTCAGACGGGGGCACACAGGATCTGGAGCAGCTGTGCATGGCAACTTCTAGCTTTCATTTTTAAAGCTTAACTGAACAAGCTGAGTCTAGAAGCTGATTTGTTACTATTCACAACTTCAGTAGAGTCTTCCCAGTCTTTGTAAATTCCCGACATTGTTTCTTGATGATTTTAACTACCTCAATGCCAGCATGCTATACCCCCCTCATAACCAGGCAATTTTTCAGTTTTCAGTGCTATGATACTTTGGCTGACAATTGCTTGGTCCTACAACACTGTACCCATATAGTTTTATATTGTTTTTAGACAGTTTTCTTTTGGTGGTATTTAAAAATCACTGTACAGACTCTATTAGAGGGACATACAGACCCTATGAAAGAGATGCTGAGGCTGAGTGGGAAACAATCCCACAATCATTGATGGTCTGTTGTATTTTAAAAGCCTCCACATCGTCATCCTCCCCCATAATTGGCAGCTTCTGGCACTTTATATCACCCTCATAACAATCCCACAACATTGGTGGTCAAAGGTCCTTTAAAATTCTCCCACTGTCTTTCACAGCCTTTTGTAATGCAACTAGTAGAATTTAATTAATAGATTCTCTTATTAAATCTTCCCCTTCTGCTGTTGTGAGAAGGGGTCGGCTTACAGAAAACCACCTAAATCAGCTAAGAACAGCAGCACTCCTGACTATCCATTTTATTACAATGTCTGCTCAGAAGGTGGTTAAATAATTAAGTTATAAAGAATTCTGTTTAGGAATTGTTTCTTGTTAAAAAAAAAATAGCAATTTAAATTGGTTGGTGGTAAATAAACCATTTATTAATGTGTTTCTTTAGTATCTTAAATAATGTAGGTGTGAAAGATTTTTTTCTATTTTCTTAGTCCATAAATAAGAAACAATCTCAGTAACATTGAGAAATAATGTAAAATGTTACATTGTCTAACAGCCTGTTAGGGGGATGTGATTTGTGTTATGGTGTTCCTCTTTATGTGTTTTTTGTGTTGTTTTGAATGTGTTACTTTTTTTTTATTGTGTCTCTATCATACCAAGTTCCCCTGGGTAAGTCCTGGGTAAATAAACAATGCATAGGAAAAGGACAGGACATTACACAGGAAGGGCAAAACTCACAATAGTGCAACAGAAAAATTTAAACATCAACATGATAGGGATTAAGAAAACTTAAAGACGGCCAGAAGGGGAGTTTGTGTATAAATTGGTGATTGTACTGGTCTCAAAAAATAATTTATCACAATGGAGAATAAAATGGTGAGCCTGATTTGGTTTCTGTGGAAAAATATAGGCAGTTCTTATGCAATACACTTTTATAAATGAGCTCATTCAGATAAAGACCTCCAAAGTCAGATAAACAAAACATGCCTAGTAGAAAATAGGCAGATCCTGCTAAGAAATGCATCTTCGTGTGTTTGCTAGATTTATGTAATTTAAGACATCAGCATGTTTGTAATATAATCCAATATACATCTCAGTCTCTCATATTGAAGGACCCATGGAGGGTGTGAAAAGCCTGACCGGTTTCACCAGCTCCAATTGGCTGAATCAAAGGCAAGATGGAGAGACTGATAAGTATTTTGAGATTCTTCTACAGTAAATACTACATTTATAACTTTACTCACTTTACCTGCTTTATATGCTTCATGGGCACTATGAGAGACATTTATGGAGCCCAACACTTCACTATATGCTATGGATGAGGCTATGTATATGTGCTGCATGTCTGTGCGAGGGAGGTATGAGGTGACCATACAATATAAGAAACAAACATTGTTTCTTTATCAGCCCATCATTTCCTCCTCTGGACCACAGTGAATATTTCTGCTCACAGTGGGTGTTTATAACTACTTCAGTCTTTGTCTCATACATAATGAATAAGATTGTTTATGTCTGTCTATGTGGGATATCTATGTGAAGGAGGTATGAGGTGATTATAAAGGAAAAAGATTTCCTCCTCTGAACCATAGTGATTATCCCTGTGTGATAATCAGGGCTGGATCTTCAGGATTACATCTACATCCATGATGTTAAATTACACCCCTCTATGTGTTATGAAACATTTCCACTTTTCTAGATCATTTATATTGCTGAAAATATTGCAATCAATCTAAAGATAAGGATATTCTTCAACAATGATGATATTTACATATATGTGCAATTGGGGACATGATGGGTTCTTTTTGTGTATATTTTAACTCGCTAGGTACCATTTGTTACACGGTTTCATAATGATTCCTTTTAATGAGTAGGGTGTCACTAAAGATTTATGAGGACATCTGTAAGGGATTAATCTCTATTTTGATCACCTTTACCATCAAATTAAAATTAACATCAGTATAGAGTTTGGAATTGGTTTGA
Source organism: Staurois parvus (assembly GCF_062004578.1). Taxonomy (NCBI): domain Eukaryota; kingdom Metazoa; phylum Chordata; class Amphibia; order Anura; family Ranidae; genus Staurois; species Staurois parvus. The sequence continues at coordinate 266,892 of NW_028317942.1, forward strand.
GCCATGAGTCCATTTTTTTATGTTTTCTGGACTTCTGCTTCCATTCACTTAAAGAGCCTCAATCAATAAAATCTTGTAAAACTAGTTTCAATAGTATAATCATACAAAAATGACCAGAGCAGAGCACTCACCAGTCACAGTTCAACATTTTTTGTTAACCTAGACTACTGATTTGTAAGCTTTACTATTGCATAGTGAAACACACTACCTGGCAGGCATAGCAGTGATATCCATCTAGAACCAACATACTGCCATCTTGCAAAGTGTTAGCAGTCAGTTAACTCCTTGGCATTTATAATCTGTATATTACCTTTCCCCAGCATCCTGGTATGTGCTGGGGAACATGTTAATAAACTTCCAGGGGCATGGTCACGCTATAGCGGAGTGAGGATACGTCTCTCTGGAGCTCCGTACTGACCCGACTACAATCTGGTCACCCGCACTCACCCAGGACTACTAACATGCCAAAAGGGGCCAGGAAGCCTCAGGGTACAGGTCCGGTGACTCAGAGCTCCTTGGTATTGGATTTCCTCTCTCCTAGAGTGGCGGTGAACGGAGCCCAGGAGGACCTCAGCATGGCGCCCGGACCTCATGGTGCTGCAGATGCCACATGGGCAGGAGAGCTCACAGATGATTCCCTACCTCTACTATTTCCTCCAGCACCCTCAGACCTCCTCCAGGTGGACTTGGCCTTCCAGCCAGTGGAAGGTGTGTCCCCCTGGCCAGGTACCTCAGGTCTTCCAGCCGGTCTGTCAGATCCTGAGGTGCAATCATTTTTAGCTACCCTCACCACTAAAAGGGATATTCAGATGTTAGCTATGACCCTGCAGCAGGCTTTTAAGGAGGAATTTTGGGAGGTCAAAGATACCCTGGACTCTCTCAATGTGAGGGTGGATGGGTTAACTACAAGTCAGTTGGTGGAGGAGCAGAGGGTCACAGCCCTGGAAACCACAGTGCCGCAGTATCTGCATCACCTGTATACCCTGAACCTACACCAAGATCTTGAAAATAGGAGTAAGGGGAATAACATTAAACTGAGGGGTATTCCAGAAGTTAACTCCCCTAATGACCTCCGTACCACTGTGGCAGCCATACAGAACACCCATCGCATCTAGGGTCCTGCTCCCATGGATGAGGGGTGCCCATGAGATACCCTGTGTAGAGAGGATTTTTACAACATAAAGGAGGAGATCCTATGCAGAGCATGGCATAGGGATCCACTGGACTTTGATGGGGTGACTATAAATGCACCCTACAGCTGAGATACAGCCTGAAGCCCCTTTTGGACAAGATCCGGGAAACTGATGCTACCTATAGATGGGGATTCCCCTTTTTCCTCTCAGTTCAAAAAGGTGATCGTTCCCTGACAGTACGCACTCCAGCACAGTTGCCGGATCTCTTTGCTTTGCTGGGGGTCTTGTCCATCTCGGTCCCGTATTGGACTGCCCTGGACTTACTTGTGCAACCTACTCTACTGCCACAGTGGCCTAGTGCATCTTCTTCAAGGCAGAACAGGCCTCGGCCTGATCGGTCGGATTCTCGAGGGAGGGAAGTATGACTCATCTTGCTGTGACCTCTAGGTTTCCCCATCTTGGCCTTGGGTTGGTGCTTGTCAGCCTGGTCATGCATCATATACCTTGTACTGTTCAATTGACTATGTCTGCTTACTGGAGCTATAGGGTCTGGTTTTACTGTCCTGTGGTGTTGAGGTCCGGATGCCTGTCAGCTTGAATGGGGAACTTTTTGCTTTTTATGTCCTGGGTTTCTGGATGGACCGGTCAGATATCTGATGGGCTTTGCCCGTGGTTAAGGCCATCAGTTATTGTCTTTCACTCTCCCTGGTTAAGGAGTGGGTTGGTCGGCTCCTGCTGGGGGCCATTTCCGTGGGTTTTTCTGCAGGGGGGCCAGCTGAATTTGGGTCGACTGGCTTGTGCCTGCCTATATATGTTTAAAGTTCTGTTACCTTTTGCCTTCTCATCAGGAGGCCTCCATTCCTCTCATTTCATTCTGTTTGTTTAGCCTGAGGTTTGGCCCAGGGGTGGACTGACCATTTGGAAACTCGGGCACTGCCCGAGGGCCCGGGGTCAGTAGGGGGCCCCATGAGATGCCCCTGGTACCTTTTTCATAGGCCTTTTTGAGTTTGGGCAAGGACACAGGAGCCCCATGATACCCCATTGCCCGGGGGCCCCATGAGTTGTCAGTCCGCCCTTGGTTTGGCCTACTAATGCTCTTTATGTCTAGCCTGCCTTGGGCTGATCCCGGATGAAAGTGCAACATTTGATACCCATCCGGGAGTACTACCGTATTTGTCATGTTGGGTGGTGGGTTATATGTATTATAACATGCTTCTTTTTTGTCTGTACGCTGAGTTATGTGCGTCTCCATCCCTTCTGGTGTGTACATATCCCCCCAAGTAGGCTTTATTTCCTCCGGTGTTCCCCTTATTGTTTTTTTATTAGTGGGAGGCCCTGGAGAAGTTGGCCCGTTTGAGGCCACTTATTAAGAGTGTCACTTATATTTGTGATTGCTATTGTTTTCTTCTCTTCTGTCTGCTTCTCTTGCCTTCTTTGACCTTTTACTACTTTTTCTTTCCTCACTATTTTCTCTGTTGTAGTACTTATTGCCCCCTTCGCCCCCCCCCCTTTTTTTTCTTTCTTTCTTTCTTTCTTTCTTTCTTTCTTTCTTTCTTTCTCTTTCGCTCTTTCGCTCTCGCTCTCTCTCGCTCCCTCGCTCTCTCTCTCTTTCTCTCGCTCTCTTTCTTGCTCTCTCGCTCTCTTTCTCTCTCGCTCTCTCTCGCTCTCTCGCTCTCTCTCTCTCGCTCTCTCTCTCTCGCTCTCTTTCTCTCTCTCTTTCTCTCTCTTTCTCTCTCTCTCTCCCTCTCTCTCTCACCCTCTCCCTCTCCTCTCTTCCTCTCCTCTCTCTCTTCCTCTCTCTCTCCTTTCCTTTCCTTCCTCACTATTTAGATGTGTATCTTTTAATGCGAAGGGACTGAATAGCCATGAGAAGCAAGCCATGGTCCTGCAGGAATTCTGGCGGCTTCAAGAACAGATTGTGTTTGTACAAGAGACCAACTTTCAAACGGACAAGTTCCTAATTTCTCCGATTTTCGATTCCCCCTCTCTTATCATAGCACTACTCCTGATTTGAAGATGAAGGGGGCGGGAATCCTGTTTTGCAGATCGGTCTTTCATTAAGCAGAAAACCAATCCAGCGTCGCTACATCTTTCTTAAAGGAGATCTGGAGGGGCATAGAGTTACCCTTGCGTCGGTTTATCTTCCTAATCAGGCTCCACTGACATTTCTAGAAGACATACTGAATAATCTATAGAATTTCATGGAGGGAGGTGTGATTTTGGGCAGTGGCTTAAACTTGGCTCTTGACCCCCTTCTTGATTTGTCGCGTTCTTCCTCGCATCTATTCTACCCTTGTCTTTGACGTATCAAAAGAGCATTGGCATCTCTTAGAATAGTCGATGTCAGGCATATTATACATCCTAATGACCGGGACTACTCCTTTCATTCTTTCCCATATGACAGTTATTCCAGGATAGACTACCTTTTCCTTTCCCAATCTTTGTTTCCAGAGGTACTCCGCGCATCGATAGCTACCCAAACTATCTTGGATCATGCACCAGTTATTCTGGACTTGTGGTTGGGGTCAGTGCGTTCTAAAGCCTGATCATGGAAGCTTAATGAGTCTCTGTTGAAGGAGGGCCCTCTTTTAGATGAAGTTAAGTGATTCCTGACTCAGAATTTTTTAGAGAATGACACCCCAGAGGTTTTTCCCACTCTTCAATGGGGATCGCACTAGTGTGTCATGCGAGGCATACTTATTCAAAAATGTTGGAGCTAAAAAGGGATCGACTGGCCCTGCTTCAGCATCAGTTAGATGTGGTGGCTTCCCTGGAGCAGACCCATAAAAAATCCCTGTCACAAGCGGTAGCGGGTGAGCTACATGTGTAGCAGAGTTAATTGGCATAAACCGCTTCTCCATGACACTAAGACAAAATTAAGGAGACTCCACCAGTTCTATGAGCATGGTAATAAGCCGGGGCAGATTGTTGGCGTGCTCCCTGCGTGAACTTTCCCTTAGAAGCTATATTCCTTTTATTGACAAGGGGCAGGGACAGCGAGGTTATCCTCACCAGAAATTGCAGAGGCCTTCTGCTCTTATTACTTGATGCTCTATAATCTGCTTGCTCCACTTACTTGCCACCAAAAAGAGGCAAAGTGGGGAATATTTAGCTGCTTCAGGTCTTCCTACGATCTCTTTGGAAGCGACAGTTTGAGTGCCCCAATTTCGACTGATGAATTGTTAAATGCGATTAAGCTTCTTAAGCCCCAGGACCTGATGGTTTCACGGGGGTGTATTATAAAGCGTTTGCTCCCATTTTGGCGCCTAGATTTGTGGTGGCCTTTAATTCTATACTTGAGGGACACTCCTTGCCTTTGGCCTCTTTGCGGGCACATATAGCTGTCATCCTGAAGGAAGGTAGGGATCCCACCCAGTGTCAAAATTACAGGCCCATTTCACTTTTGAACATGGACCTGAAAATCTTTATGAAAATCCTCTCACTTCGGCTTCTGCCCCTTCTTCAGGAGATAGCCTAAAGACAATACCACTGGGGTCCTGAATGTCATTCATTGGGCTCATTCCTGTAAACTCTCCATGTGTCTACTCTCTGTGGACGCGGAGAAAGCTTTTGACAGGGTGGACTGGCTTTTCCTAAAGGAGACACTCAGACATCCAGGAGTGGTATTGGGATTCCTTACTTGGATCAATGCTGTCTATTCTCACCCTTTAGTGGCAGTCATAAGTAATGAGGCCACCTCCGCACATTTTTCCTTGTCTAATGAGACCAGGCAGGGTTGTCCCTTGTCGTCCCTGATATTCATCTTGACTCTTGAACCCCTTTTTCAACATGTTCGTATGAATCAGAATGTTAGGGATGTACCCATGGGCCGGACGGAACATAAGGTGGTGGCTTTCACCAATGATCTTTTGTTCTTTGTGGCAACCCCCGAGGTTACACTGCCCAATCTTTAGGAGGAGCTTAATTGTTATGGATCTCTCTCGAATTTCAAAATTAATAGTCATAAATTGGAGTTTCTGAATGTCTCTATGCCCGAGTTTAGATTTTAAGCTCTGTGCCTCCTTCCCTTTTCAGGAGGCTACCTCCTCCTTGTCTTATTTAAGGGGCAAGATCACCCGCACTCTAGATCAGATATTCAAAGCCAATTTCCTCCCTGCCCTAAGTGCTATCTCGGCAGACCTTCTCAAATGGGCTGATCTTGCCCACTCTTGGATGGGCAGGAATGCAATAATTAAGATGAATATCATGCCCTGCCTTTTATATCTTTTTCAAACACTCCCAATAGCACCCTGAAGAAAGTGCAGGGTGTCTTTTTGCAATTCATTTGGGCAAAATCTACTCCACGTATTTCTCACTCCTACTTGTCATTGCCCAAGAGCCAGGGAGGGATGGCCTTCCCAGACCCAGTTCGATATTATTCTGCGATACATCTTGCTAGGATCCTTGCATGGTATAGAGATGGGGGTCTTAGAATGGGTAGAGATGGAGCATGGATTTCATGGATTCATGGATGTTCCTCTTAGCTGTCTCCCGTGGATGGATCCCAACAAAATTCCAGCCATCAAAACCCACCTTTTGCTGAACGGTTCCCTAGGGTTTGTGAGATGTTGTGTAGGGGGTCGACTTGTGCGTACCACGATTTCCCATTTATATCCAGTATTGGGTAACCCTTGTTTTCCGTTAGGGATTTCAGATGGGAGATTCCTGTCTCTCTTTTTTCAAGGTAGATCCCATCTCCGAGATTTCATGGCTGGCCAGTGGATGAAATCCCAGGTGGAAGTACAGAGGATGTTTGTTCCACCTTTTGACAGTTGAAGATTACAGCAACTCGTGCATTTCTTGTTCTCCCTGACTCATAAAGGGTTGGACCTGGGTCCTAGTACACCTTTTGAGGATCTTTATATTAACCCTGATCCCACCTCCCATGCAATCTCGTTAGCCTATAATTTGCTCAGCCAACCGGCTGATTCATTTGTGCCACCGTATCTTCTAAACAGGGAGGAAGAGCTGGGTAAGACTTTCTCAACTGAGCAGAGGGACCATATATTGTATTTTGCCCATTGCTCTGTCGAGGAAATACCAGGAGTTGGGATACAAATTGCTCACAAGGTGGTATCGGGTCCCAGTCATCTTACACAAGATTTACCCTGAGGCAACAAAGGTATGCTGGCGATGTAAGGAGGAGGATGGTTCATTCTTACATATATTTTGGTCCTGTAGAAGATTGGCAACTTTTTGGTCACAATTTAGTTACCTTATTAAATGCTTGACAGAGTTTGATCTGGAGGACGACCCTGCTAGGTATCTACTGCTCCACTTCGACCTCTCCAGAAAACGTATAAAAAAACTCCTTATTGGTGCACCTGATCAATCTCTCTGGAAGCAGGAGGCTCCTCCTTCTGTCTCCATGTGGCTGTCTAGGACTCAGGACATACACTCAATGGAAAATATTATGGCGGCAGTTCACGGTCAGGAGGATAAGTTTCATCAATGATGAGTCCATTGATTTCTCTTTACCTGTTCCAGTGAATATGAATCCTTGTTACACTCGATGGTTTGAAGTCCCTTCTCCATTCATGCGTTGCTATCTGCTGTTTCTCTTCTCTTTTCTCTTCTTATTTTTATTTTTGTCTTCTGTGACTTGGATGCTGCCATCGTATGTTTAGTTTCGCAGGCTATTCAAGCTGTAATGACTCTCGACCCAGTGCATCACACAATGCTGTTTTGATGTTGCAATTGATTTCTTATGTATCTTGACTAAACCTGGTTCGATGTGTTCCAGTGGCATCCACCTAATTGACTCATTGTTTCCTGTACTTTTTCCTGTATAAAAGTTTCATATAAATAAAGAATGCTCAAAAAATAAACTTCCATGGAGAGCCTTCAGCCTGCAGATGCCACTGCAGCCTGAAAGTGGCAGTGTTCGGCTGTTTAATACTGCAATGGCTACATGCAATTATATTACTTTAAAATAATTAAAAAGTAAATTTTTTACTTTTTACATTTTTGTGCATTTTTCAGGCTACCATGAAAGATGTGTGCCAAATTAAAAAGATATGTTATCAAAGTGCACCTGTGCCAAGACTATGGACATTTAATTATTTACAGTGCATATTCCTAACAAGCGGTAATATAGCTTTAACATAAGCCATCCCTGACCCTTTTTGCTGCTTTCAATGTAAAGTAATTCATTTTTAAAGATCACAACAAACCCTTTAAAGTCAGGTTTCTGTTGGTTTCTAACATGCATAGAAACACATGCTGCTATTTTTCATTAGAGGACTTACAAGATTCCAAGATGTTGCAATAGAGATGAATAGGAAGACAACTAAGATTTTAGTACTTCTTTTGCAAATTTTAAGGTGAATTTCTCCACAATAACTACAGCTACAAATGTGAATGATGGCCTGTTTTACAGTGCTTTTACTTTTGGTTCAGAATGTGTAAATTGTTAGTGTGCAAATCACACTAACAAATAACATAAATACATTTAATTTTATAGGCAAACTAGTCAAAGAGTTTTAATCCAGCTAACTATTGCCAAAGCTTAACTGGACAAGCTGAAATTAGAAGCTGATTGGCTACCATGCACAGCTGCACCGGATTCTGAGTGTACTGATTTTAGTAAATCAACCCCAGTATGTCTTAGCGAGCAATATGTGTTAATGTGGAGCTCATAATGAGTGTGTGGAAGCAGTCTTAGAAAATGTCCACATCAATCTCTTTAGCTAAGTAGCATTCAGAAAATGATCTGTTTAAGTCTGATTTTCAACCAATAGACTCATCAGTTGTAACAGAAAGAAGGCTGTTAGAAAGGCTTGTTTATTTCACTGCAAGATTTGCTGTAGAATATGCCTTAAAATAGTGCTTTTGACTGTGATGTTTTTCAAGCAAACTGCAATGATTTGCTTTTTTTTCTATATTTTTGAACTGTGTGGATAACAAGATTTATTTGAATGATAAAAATCTTGTGAAAAAAGTTTCACTCTTCTTGTTCAATAAAGTGTGACACTGCTTAAAAAATATAAGAAGTGCCACTACTCACTCACAATAAAAAAGTAATTTTAGTATCTGAAAGGTGGCAAAAATTGAATTTGGAATCCATAACAACTTTTCATGCATTAGCTTGCACATATAGCAAATTGGTAGAGAAGATTAATCGGGCTGAAAAGAGAAAGCGGTCTCTGTAATTGTACCAGGCAGCAGTATTTACCTGAAGAAAATTATCCTCTAGCCTAGGTCTCATCTGTTTGACTGAACAAGAATGTCATAACCCCAATTGACTGAAACTGTCAAGGTGTCCTATTGAACGAAGCAGATAGAGTTAGCATCCACCTGGGAAAAGAAAGACATTGTTCAGCTTGAGAAATAGAGTGGGGCCTCTGATCTGTTGGTAAATGAAAAGCCATCATAAAATGGCTAATTATAAAAGAATATAGGTAATAATTGGGATTTTATGCAAAAATATCTACTTTACTTTGTTACTGAATTGTGTTTATAATGAATTCATGCTAGCAGCAGATATGTTTCAAGATTTCAGTCATTTTGATTTTATTACATTTCTGTATTGTAGTACATGTAAAAAGAAAAGGTGCATAATTAACCACTTGCATCCTCTGGCCTTTTTCTCCCTAAATCCACTCCTGTCAAGAGCATTTTTTTCATTTTGGTGATGTCTCTTTTCCACACGTTATACCTTAGTATACTACCTTTTATAGTGTTTCTAGTTTACACCAAAGCATTATACATAGTTTATTTCTTTTTTTTTTTTCAAGATGAAACTTTAATTTGGTATCAAATTTAGATACCTATATTTTTATTTTCTTGTTTTTTTATTAAGAGTAATTAAGAATAAATAGTAACAAAAATAGAAAAAAAAATTATGTATTCTCCTGTAATTTTTCCCAAGGCACCATTTAGGAAATTTGCACACCCCATATATTTATTTCAAAAATTTCATCAACAAAACTTACTGATTAAACCCTTATTGTGGAAAGCAAAACAAACGTTACCACCTGAACCCAGTTTTCCAACTTTGGCATGTTTTAGTAAAATTTTACTTATCATTGCTACTACTAAGTTTATCCAGGTTATTTATATCTTTTTTTCAGGAAAAATGTGGCCTTCAAAAATAGATATCTCCTGGTGTTATCAAAGAAAAAGTTAAGCTATAGCAGTATGTTTCTTGATGTTACCATGATCCACCACCAAAAAACAACTTAAAATACATGTAATACTCTTAATGTGCATTGGGAATACTAGATATGTGTGTATTATTTTAAGCTTTATCCCTGAAGTAGGGTCCATAAACAATATGTGCATTTTGCCTTCAGAGAGGAAGTATAGTACAAATCCAATTATCAGGTATGATTACATGATTGGGAGAACATCCTATTAGCTACTCATCATCACTTGAAGCTGTCAGTGACAGTGCAGTCACAGAGCAGGGAGTGAACAATTGACATGGTGTGTAGAGAACATTGAGCAAACAAGCAAACACTTTGGAGGTTTGAGGACTGTGAATACTGGGTTTGATACACCAAAGTGAATATTTGATTTTAAAGGGAATTTTTCTTTAAGTTTAGTGAATGTGGCGAAGTGCCTATGACTTCAATCATCCAATCATTAACTAAAAAAGGAAACACAACACTATCATTGACATGTATCACAATGCATAAAATTCTGACCCACTGCTTCCTCTTGACACCAACATAATATAAATAAACTGAAAATACTTAAAGTAAAAAATCTTATGAGTTGGTGTATAACGACCTATATACATTGTGTATAATGTATCATGCTCCTACCATCATGGGTATAAATCCACTACACTCTTTTCAAGTTAATATATAACCAGTCCCACACTACCTTTAGCAGAAATACTGCTACAGGGTGACAGGGGTGCACAAAATCACGTACATATATATATACGTGATTTTGAGGTTCCAGGTAGCCCTACCCGTGCCGCCATTCATGGCCTTGGCTGTCAATCACTGGGTCCCGGCTGGTGATTACTCAGTTTTGATTGAACTGACATTTTAAATCTAAAATGAACCCCCAGTGTAAACCTGCTGAATATACAATTCCAGATGGATCAAGGCAAAAGGCATTCAATGTCATACAGTTTGAATTATTTTCAATGAGTTGACCCAGTGATCGCCGAGTATCTCCAACAGGGGGAGAGACCTGTGTATCAACAATATAGATCTCTCCCCTGTAAGCTCATGCATAGCAGAGCCATACAAAGCAGTGTGCTTACAGTGGAAAGCACTCACACAGCATACTGTGAAACAGCACACAGTTAACCCTTTGACCGCCCCACATTTTAACCCCTTCCTGCCCAGTGCCATTAGTACAGTGTCAGTTCCTTTTATTAGCACTGATCACTGTATTGGTGTCACTGGGGATGTCAGTGACACCAAGTCAGTTCCCCCCAGTGTCAGATTGCCCACCACAGTCCCGCAGTCCCTCTATAAGTCGCTGATCATCGCCATTACTAGTAAAAAAAAAAAACATTACAGTATCTATACCGCCATTTGTAAATACTATAACTTTCATGTAAACCAATTATTTACATGTATTGGGATTTTTTTTAGCAAAGACATGTAGCAGAATACATTTTGGCCAAAATTTATGATGAAATTTTATTTTTTTATTTTTTTTACTGGACATGTTTAATAGCAAAAAGTAAAACAAATTGTGTTTTTTTTTTCAAAATTCTAAAAATTGCCAATGGTTGTTAGTGACACAGGAAATTCCTTAGCACCTACCATCGCCTCCTCCCATCTTTCCCTATTCCACACTCCATTAGTGTCTGACCCCTTTTCTGTTTATTGACCACGTCAGACCAATCCTTTGCCTGTTCATTGGCCACATTTCTGCCTGCTGCCTGAACTGACTGTCCCACTGGCCCATATGCATGTCCCACTGGCTATGTTCTTGCAAGACACCAGTTCCAGCCATCCCTGGCAGACAACTGTACTTCTGCAACCACAGGAACTCTTTTGTTCACTCTTTATTCAGCCTCCTGTAATTCCTGGCCAGTGAACAAAGCATTCCTGGGGGCAGCAACCTACCATTTGGCTAAACTTGCTTGACTTATAGGAATTGGGGCTGCTATAGGTGATGCTACTCTAAGATATATTCCCTGATCACTGAAACAGAGACGGTCATTACAGTACATTGTTTTGGTACAAAGTTGTTTGAATTTTATGATACAAAACTGTGATGCAATGCCATGTACATAATCAGCCCAAACAGTGAAAAAGTCCCACACATGTGGTATCCTCATACTCAGGAGGAGTAGTAGAATGTGCTTTGGAATGTAATTCTAGGTACATCTATGCTATAGCTGAGATATAGGTGAGATACAGTGTATCTTATTAAATTAACAACTTTGTGTAAAAACAAAATACATTTCAATTTTATTTCCATATTTTTCAAAAACCTGTGGCAAAAAAATGCAATCTTCAAAATACTCACTGTGCATCTTAAAGAATCCCTTGGGGTACCTTGATGCTCTAGGGCCTCCAAAAATGTGATAAGTAGTCAGGAAGTTAGATGCATAATTTATGCCAATTGAAAGCCTGAAGGTGCTTCTTGAAATTTAAGACCTGTCTATATGGCTAGGTTGAAAAGAAGTCTCACATGTGGCATTCCATTACTTGGGAGAATAGCTGAGAGTGTTTTGAGTGTATTTCTGAGTATGCCCATGCTAGGTGTTAATAATATCTCATTGTGAAAAAAGGGGGTGCTAGTGATTAGAGATGAGCGAATTATTCAAAAATTCGATTCGGCTGATTCGCCGAATTTGAGGAAGAAATTCGATTCGATGCGAATTAATTCGCTACAAATTTAACTTATTAAAAGGGTTTCTAGGCTTCAGAGAGCCTTTAAATTAGTGCAGAACACTGTACCTTTAATTTAAATGCCCTTGGAGATGAGGAAGGAGAAGGAGAAGGATGAGAAGAAGGAGAAGGAGAAGGATGAGAAGAAGAAGGAGAAGGATGAGAAGAAGGAGAAGGAGAAGGATGAGAAGAAGGAGAAGGATGAGAAGAAGGAGAAGGATGAGAAGAAGGAGAAGGATGAGAAGAAGGAGAAGGAGAAGGATGAGAAGAAGGAGAAGGAGAAGGATGAGAAGATGGAGAAGGAGAAGGATGAGAAGAAGGAGAAGGAGAAGGATGAGAAGAAGGAGAAGGATAAGGATGAGAAGAAGGAGAAGGATGAGAAGAAGGAGAAGGATGAGAAGAAGGAGAAGGAGAAGGATGAGAAGAAGGAGAAGGATGAGAAGAAGGAGAAGGATGAGAAGAAGGAGAAGGATGAGAAGAAGGAGAAGGATGAGAAGAAGGATGAGAAGAAGGATGAGAAGAAGGAGAAGGATGAGAAGAAGGATGAGAAGAAGGAGAAGGATGAGAAGAAGAAGGATGAGAAGAAGAAGAAGGATGAGAAGAAGGAGAAGGATGAGAAGAAGGAGAAGGATGAGAAGAAGGATGAGAAGAAGGAGAAGGATGAGAAGAAGGATGAGAAGAAGGAGAAGGAGAAGGATGAGAAGAAGAAGGATGAGAAGATGGAGAAGGAGAAGGATGAGAAGAAGGAGAAGGATGAGAAGAAGGAGAAGGAGAAGGATGAGAAGAAGGAGAAGAAGGATGAGAAGAAGGAGAAGAAGGATGAGAAGAAGGAGAAGGAGAAGGATGAGAAGAAGGAGAAGGATGAGAAGAAGGAGAAGGATGAGAAGAAGGATGAGAAGAAGGAGAAGGAGAAGGATGAGAAGAAGGAGAAGGATGAGAAGAAGGAGAAGGAAACAAATAGATACAATGTTTCAACCGCTGTATGGAGGGAATGTCACAGAACTGTCAGAAATAGCGGAGCTCTGCAGATACACTTAGCGGAGCTCTGCAGATAGATACAGCGGTTGAAACATAGGCTATGTTTCAACCGCTGTATGGAGTGAATGTCAGAGAACTGTCAGAAATAGGCTATTTCTGACAGTTCTCTGACATTCACTCCATACAGCGGTTGAAACATAGCCTATGTTTCAACCGCTGTATCTATCTGCAGAGCTCCGCTAAGTGTATCTGCAGAGCTCCGCTATTTCTGACAGTTCTGTGACATTCCCTCCATACAGCGGTTGAAACATTGTATCTATTTGTTTCCATTTATGGAAACAAATAGATACAATGTTTCAACCGCTGTATGGAGGGAATGTCACAGAACTGTCAGAAATAGGCTATTTCTGACAGTTCTGTGACATTCCCTCCATACAGCGGTTGAAACCGCTGTATGGAGGGAATGTCACAGAACTGTCAGAAATAGCCTATTTCTGACAGTTCTGTGACATTCCTTCCATACAGCGGTTGAAACATTGTATCTATTTGTTTCCATAAATGGAAACAAATAGATACAATGTTTCAACCGCTGTATGGAGGGAATGTCACAGAACTGTCAGAAATAGCGGAGCTCTGCAGATACACTTAGCGGAGCTCTGCAGATACACGTTTTGCCGGCTTGGAATTCTTCTTGTTTTCATCCTACTTCTTCTTCTTCTTCTTCATCCTCATCCTCTTCTTCTTCTTCTGAGGATGAGGATGAAGAAGAAGAAGAAGTAGGATGAAAATAAGAAGAATTCCAAGCCGGCAAAAAGTGTATCTGCAGAGCTCCTCTAAGTGTATCTGCAGAATAGAGGAGCTCTGCAGATACACTTTTTGCCGGCTTGGAATTCTTCTTATTTTCATCCTACTTCTTCTTCTTCTTCTTCTTCATCCTCATCCTCAGAAGAAGAAGAAGAGGATGAGGATGAGGATGAAGAGGAAGAGGAAGAAGAAGTAGGATGAAAATAAGAAGAATTCCAAGCCGGCAAAAAGTGTATCTGCAGAGCTCCTCTATTCTGCAGATACACTTAGAGGAGCTCTGCAGATACACTTTTTGCCGGCTTGGAATTCTTCTTATTTTCATCCTACTTCTTCTTCTTCTTCTTCATCCTCATCCTCAGAAGAAGAAGAAGAGGATGAGGATGAGGATGAAGAGGAAGAAGAAGTAGAAGTAGGATGAAAATAAGAAGAATTCCAAGGCGGCAAAAAGTGTATCTGCAGAGCTCCTCTAAGTGTATCTGCAGAATAGAGGAGCTCTGCAGATACACTTTTTGCCGGCTTGGAATTCTTCTTATTTTCATCCTACTTCTTCTTCTTCTTCTTCTTCATCCTCATCCTCAGAAGAAGAAGAAGAGGATGAGGATGAGGATGAAGAGGAAGAAGAAGAAGAAGAAGTAGGATGAAAATAAGAAGAATTCCAAGCCGGCAAAAAGTGTATCTGCAGAGCTCCTCTATTCTGCAGATACACTTAGAGGAGCTCTGCAGATACACTTTTTGCCGGCTTGGAATTCTTCTTATTTTCATCCTACTTCTTCTTCTTCTTCTTCTTCTTCATCCTCATCCTCAGAAGAAGAAGAGGATGAGGATGAGGATGAGGATGAAGAGGAAGAAGAAGAAGAAGAAGAAGAAGAAGAAGAAGAAGAAGTAGGATGAAAATAAGAAGAATTCCAAGCCGGCAAAAAGTGTATCTGCAGAGCTCCTCTATTCTGCAGATACACTTAGAGGAGCTCTGCAGATACACTTTTTGCCGGCTTGGAATTCTTCTTATTTTCATCCTACTTCTTCTTCTTCTTCTTCTTCTTCATCCTCATCCTCAGAAGAAGAAGAAGAGGATGAGGATGAGGATGAAGAGGAAGAAGAAGAAGAAGAGAAGAAGTAGGATGAAAATAAGAAGAATTCCAAGCCGGCAAAAAGTGTATCTGCAGAGCTCCTCTATTCTGCAGATACACTTAGAGGAGCTCTGCAGATACACTTTTTGCCGGCTTGGAATTCTTCTTATTTTCATCCTACTTCTTCTTCATCCTCATCCTCATCCTCTTCTTCTTCTTCTGAGGATGAGGATGAAGAAGAAGAAGAAGTAGGATGAAAATAAGAATAATTCCAAACCGGCAAAAAGTGTATCTGCAGAGTTCCTCTATTTCTGACAGTTCTCTGACTTTCACATTTACAGCGGTTGAAACATTGTATCTGTTTCCGAATAAAAACATCTGTATCCTAAATGGAAACAAATAGATACAATGTTTCAACCGCTGTACATGTGAAGGAACTGTCAGAGAACTGTCAGAAATAGCGGAGCTCTCTGCAGGGACACTTTTGCCGGCTGATCGGGAAAAATCCGATTCGCGCACCCAAAGTAGGCTAATATTCGGATTCGACGCGAATCAAATTTTTCCTGAAATTCTAATCGAATTCCACTTCGCCTGGTTCGATTCGCTCATCTCTACTAGTGATGTATCAAATAATTCCAATAATCATTCACAGCAGTCCTAAATTGTGAACTTATACACACAAACAAATAACCATATGGATCGTGCATAAATAGTGCAAAAATCAACATAAACAAAGTAATAAACAAAATAAATCAGTCCCAATATATGAAAATATGGTGCAAAGCGCTGATAATCTTGATTGCGAACTCCTTTTACAATACAACAGGTGGTCCACTGTGCTCAGAATGGTGCCACACATGGACTGACACTCACCATCATCCAATGACCACCTATCTCTAGGATGGTCGTTTGCACTTTTGGGCCTATCCCAGTGAAACAGTGTTGCTAATGGTAACCGCTTGTTCCTCCAAATGAGCTGTATCAATAACAACTCTCTCCTCTCCTTAAAGAAAAACTTCATTAAAATAGTTAGAGACTGCTTGGGAACCCACAACTCTTTGCTGCTGTACTTTTCCTGTCCTGATTCCTTTTACATGTGTGGTTTGTCTGTTCTCACCTGTTGCAATATTTATGCCTCCTGAAAAGCCTGAAGGTACTCCTTGGATTTTGGGCTCGTCTATACTACTAGGCAGCAAAAAACATCTCACACATGTGGTATTACCATACTCAGGATGAGTAGAAGAATGTGTTGTGGGATGTAATTGTAAATATGCTTTTGTGAGAAATAACTTGTTAAAATGACAACTTTGTGAAATAAAATCACATTCTGGAAAAATATTATAACCTTGATCACCTCCCGGTCAGCTTAAAAAAGGCTGAGCATGAGAATTGTTATCCTGGAAGGATGTCATATAAAATCCTCCCAATTGTGCATCTTGTGTGCTCCCTAAGGGGCGCACAGCAGTGCAATCTGCGACCTGTTGTGTCCACCTGACACAGCAGAACACAGATCATTGTACCGGGCCACTGTGCACTGTGACTGCTCTGGTCACAGTAAGTAAAAAAAAAAAAAAAGGCGGTCAGAACATCAGAGCTAATAATATTATACTAATAATATACATATCAAAGAAATGCATCAGAATACATTTTGGCTTACATTTATGAAAAAAAAATATTTTTTTAAACGTTTTGCAATGTTTAGACTTTTTCTCTTTATAAAACAAAAGTTTAAAACATCCAGTGGTGCAGTGGTTATTTAACACCACTAAATAAAATCTCTATTTGTCTCAATGTATACAAAATTCATTTGGATACAGTGTTACATGGCTGAGTAATTGTCAGTCAAAGTATCACAGTGCTGAAAACTAAAAAAATGGCCTGAACAGGAAGGTGATTTAACATGCCGGTCTTCCGGTTATTAAAAGACAATATTTTTCATGATAGTGGTCCTTTAACTAGAATTAGCTTTCTAACTCTATCCATATTTTTTTCTCTATTCTAAAGTCCAAGAGCGTATTTATTAACCAACAAATCTGAAATTTACTAAGCATTCAATGCAGGTGAACCTTCCAAGTGCATGTGTTATAAATCATAGTGATTGATTCACCACCAGTGAATACTTGGTGAATGTACATGGATTGCCTAAAAAATTTGTTCCAAATGATGTAATATTTCTTATTTTTTTTATATTAATCTTTAGTACTGTGGTGAAAGTATCTAGTGCAGATAGTTAAGCAGCTCGAAAATGTATTTGACATTCTTAGGTAAAGTGTAGTAAGTTTTAGAAAGCATTTGAAGTCCGACTGCAGTTAAAGTAAAGACCAGTGTATAGGCATTGGAGGTTGGAAGAGAAACTCAATGTGCATTTGGTATTGTAATCAAATGCACTGTTTCCTAGGTACATTTTCAAATCTGTGATGGTATCTAATTGAGCAGTAAGCACTGTTTCAAAATGACGTTTTCACTTTTCTAAATCATGCTGGCTTGTGACATCTGTCCTCCATGCTTGTAGAAAATGTCTACACAAATTGACCAGAAAATAGATTCCTTCTAACTTGTTTGTGAGAAAAAAATCAAAATGCTGTTGCCGAAACAAAACCAAAAATACTATAAAAATTAAATATAAAAAAAATTAAACCATACCATTTCTGTGTCATGCTGTGTCTCCTGATTCTGATTAAGCCATGCCAAATGTGAACGCATAATAATAATAATATTTACCATATTTGTTTTTTTTCCAAACAATATGGTATCATCTCAATGTCCTAGGTGATTATAGTTGATGTGTAGCCACTATTGTTCCTAAAATTTCCATAGGTTAGCAGTTATAATCCAGGAATAATAATCTAATACTCATCATGAAATGTAGCGTTCCATCTCTAATCCTACATTAACTGTTCTGCAAGTATCACTTATTACTAAGGTTCTCCTCCTCCATCTCTAAATGCTGCATAAATGCTGGATGGGGGGGTGGTAATTAACATTCTAACTTTATCCTGATTCCTGTATTCCACTTGTGATGCCTAGGCAGGGGTGACAACTTCCCCTTCCCCCATCCTGAAGGATGCTGATAACTTTTTTTCCTCTTACAGGATTTTTTTGCCATTTTTTGTCAACCGTTATATGGAGTGCAAGATCCTCGTTAAGCAAAGGTGACGAGTACAAACCTATATGTAAATGGTGATTGACAGCTACTGAACCAATTCCATTGAGGACAAACCATGAAAAGTGTTACAAGCTCAGTAATGTGAAAAATCCTGATTTCAAAAGCTGCATAGTTAGAAAAAAAAAATACATTACAAACTTTATATACAGAACCTTATATTCACAGTTGATCCAGAAAAAATAAAAAATAACCCTAATAAAATAATGCCTAATTTTCTCCTGTAGGGAATAAAAATGACAACCTTATCCCTTAAGGCAATTGGATATTTCCTGGATAAACATTCAACAACAGCTTATAAAGCAGACTGGATATTTCAGCTCAACCCATTCGAGGTTTTAAAATATGTTGTTTTAATTTTAGCATGTAAAATAAAGCTGATATCCACTCTATAAATGTTAAAATATAAAAATTAAGCATTGTATTATTAATATGAAGTGTATTTGTGTCTTACAGTAGGAATGTTCCTGTGCATATATACCGGGCAGCATTAACAAGCATCCATAAATCGCTGATATAAAGGCAGATACCTTTTCCCCTGCTCTTTACCATTTCCTGCACATAATAATGCATAATTCACCAACATGTACTTAAATATTGATTGAACACAATTTATGGAAAGTTTATCTTGATTTTCTTTTTAACATATGCTTCCCATTTTCAACTCTAGATTACCATTGAAATCTCATTATACATCATTCACATACTGAACAATCACATGAGATTCAAAATGATTATATTGTACCTTACACAAACATTATAAATCTTGAAAGTTGGTATATATTTAAGCAGTATACGGATGACAATTCCTGTTGTAACAAAGAATAGAATAATGAGACCAATCTTATACACTGTGAGTCATCAGTTCAAAATAAACAAGACAGTGGTAAAAATTATGCCAGTGTAAACTCACTTTCTAAATATCATGAAGACCTTTTGGGTACATGTTGGCTACATATCAATGACACTGCAAATATTGAAAATAAACTTTGATTTAAAGTATATGTACATCCTCACATTGTAAAACAACACATTCAGTTTAACATAGAAATGAAAGGCAAAACATCTGTGCATACATATAAAAATACATTAGAAATACCTTATTTTCCCCTTTTATATAAGTGATCACATAACCTCTGTTCTCACCTGCATAAGGAGCTGGGGGATGAGAAACGGGAGTACACTAAACGTCCCAGTTAATGACTGTGCAGGGTGGGGGTGGGGGGTGTAAACAGAAGTCTGACCATTGGATGAGAGCAAACTGAGTTCTGAGCACAGCCAGAACATTGGCCATGTTGTGCTTTCATGCCTAGTGTGGTCATTTTTTTTATAGGAAAGCAGAAAGACTGGCAGGAACACCAGGTATTTCACACAAAAAAGCAATGCAAAGAGAACAGGATAATTTTTCATACCGATACATGATACAGCAGGCACATATCAGGAATTTGAAATGGTGGGTTTACATATTGTTTGTGTGTCATATGTGTACCTAAAGCTAAACCGTTTTTAGTTTTGAGGGTTTAGAACCCCTGTCAAAATTTTATTGACATCTGTGTTCCTAGAAAATCATTCTCTCTATTTGACCTGGTGACCTGTGCCACTGAGATAAATTAGCAAAATCCACATTTTTGAGTTGTCGCCAAAACAGAAATAGAGACAATATCTTCCAATAAGAAAAAATGTTCCCATGGCAATTGTTAAGGTGGTTATTTTCCTCTAAAGATATTCCCTCCCACTTTCTGTTATAGCTATGTAACAGTAATGGAAGATAAATTTCTCTCAAATGAAACACAGATGGCAGAAAAACCCTTAATAGAGGTTTTCATTATTCCTTACATTATCCGAAGTTAAAAATGGCTTTTATACTTTATACTTTAACAATTTATATTATTCAATTGATGTACCAATTTGATTCACTTATGGTTCATATTTTATTTTTATGCCAAGTGTTAGAACAAGTGATTTAGTTAGCTAACATTGCAGGCAACACTTAATAGTAGCAGTTACATTATTTCTACAGTGTCAGTGGTGCTGTTGTACAGTTTTAGATTTGATTCATTTCAAGGGCATACTGTAAATCTGCTAAGGGCTATATTACAAGCAGAAATGTAAGGACTCCATATTGTTTTATTTGAAATGCTCAAGACAACTAAATATATTTTAAAGGGTAATTCCACTTTCGTGGGAAAAAAGACCCAAAAAATAGCGTATACAATTGTAGATCAAGTTATATTGTAGTTGAATGTTATTAAAAATTACATTTCCTTTTCAGTCTGCAATGCTGTAATTCTCTGTAAAATGCAATAGCATGACCTGGAGGCATTCTATACACTGGTGTACAGAATCCCCCCCCCCCAGTAATAGTTACATATAGTTACTCTGGCTTAAAAAAGGCAAAAGTCCATCCAGTTCAGCCATTAACCACTTGCCGCCCAACCACCACATATAAACGGTGGCAGGGCGGCGCTCGTAGGCAAAAGCACGTTTTAAAACGGCTGCCTTCAAAACAGGTAAGGGGCACGCGCCCGCCCTACCTGTCCCGCGGGTGTCAGCAGCGGGTGTCAGCCGATGGGTCACAGCCAGTTTTTACCGGCCGTTTTCCCGCGATTGCCGGTGATCGCTAACACAGAGCAGGGCTGCATTGTTTACACACAGCCCTGTTCTGTGTCAGTTCTCTGACAGCTTGTGAGAAGCTGCAGAGTTTCTCTCCCTCGATAAGCTCCCCCCTCCCTCCCCCCCGTCCAGTACACACCCCCGCCCCCTAGTAAAACACTCCCCTTACACTGCAAATTCTAAAAATGTTAACCCCTTCCTCCCCAGTGACATTAGTACAGTTTCAGTGTTTTTTTTTTCACTGATCACTGTATTGGTGTCACTGGGGATGTCAGTGACCCCAAGTCAGTTCCCCCCCAGTGTCAAAATGTCCGCCGCTGTCCCGCAGTCCTGCCATAAGTCGCTGGTCGCCGCCATATGTCGCTGATTGCCGCCAAAAGTCGCTGATCGGCGCCATTATTAGTATAAATAAAAATTAAAAATTCCAGTATCTTTCCCGGCATTTGTAAACGCTATAACTTTCACGTAAACCAATTAATTTACACGTATTGGGATTTTTTTTTAGCAAAGACATGTCGCAGAATGCATTTTGGCAGAAATTGAAGACTAAATTTGATTATTGCATTTTTTTTTTACTGGACATGTTTTATAGCAAAAAGTCCAAAATATTGTTTTTTTTTCCTCAAAATTGTCAGCCTTTTTTTTTATAGCGCAAAAAATAAAAACCGCACAGGCGATCAAATACCACTGAAAGAAAGCTCAATTTGTGGGGAAAAAAAGGATGTAAATTTCATTTATGTACCCTATTGCATGACCGCGCAATTGTCCATTAAACTAGTGCAGCGCTGTATAGCAGAAAAATGGCGTAAATTGCAGTATTTATACCATAGTTTGTAGACGCTATAACTTCCACACAAAGCAATCAATATACACTTATTGGAATTTTTTTTACCAAAAACATGGAGCAGAATACATTTTGGCCTAAATTTATAACAAACTTTGAGTTTACTATATATTTTTTATAGCTGAAAGTAAAAAATATTGTTTTTCTTCAAAATGTTTGGCCTTTTTTTGTTTATAGCGTGAAAAATAAAAAGCGCACAGGTGATCAAATTACACCGAAAGAAATCTCTATTTGTGTGAAAAAAAGGACGTAAATTTCGTTTGGGTGCAGCATTGCATGACCGCGCAATTATCAGTTGAATTAGTGCAGCGCCGAGTAGCAAAAAGAGGCCTGGTCATTAAGGGGGGTAAATCCTCAGGTGCTCAAGTGGTTAAAAAGAAAAAGTTATAATCCTACACACACAGTTGATCCAGAGGAAGGCAAAAAACCCAGCGAAGCATGAACCAATTTGCTTCTGCAGGGAGAAAAAAATCCTTCCTGATTCCCCAAGAGGCAATCGGATATTCCCTGGATCAAGCTTACCTATAAATGTTCGTATCCAGTTATATTCTGTGTATCTAAGAAAGAATCCAGGCCTTTTTTAAAGCAACGGCTGAACTGGCTAGAACAAACTCTTGAGGGAGTCTATTCTACATATTTACAGCTCTTACTGTGAAGAAATCTTTCCATGTTTGGAGATTAAATTTCTTTTCTTCCAGACATAGAGTGCCCCTTTGTCCTCTGTGATGGCCTCAGGGTGAATAACTCTACACCGAGTTCACTATATGAACTACTAATGTATTTATACATGTTGATCATATCCCCCATTAATCTCCTCTTCTCAAGAGAGAATAACTTCAGTTCCTCTAATCTTTCCTCATAGCTGAGCTCCTCCATGTCTCTTATCAGTTTGGTTGCCCTTCTGTGTACTTTCTCCAGTTCCCCAATGTTCTTTTTGTGAATTGGTGCCCAAAATTGAACTACATATTCCAGATGAGGTCTTACTAATGATTTGTACAGGGGTAAAATTATATCTCTCTCTCTGACGGCTATACCTCTTTTAATACAAGAGAGGATTTTGTTTGCTTTAGAAACCGCAGCTTGGAATTGCATGCCATTATTAAGCTTGTGATCTACTAGAACCTCCAGATCCTTCTCTGCCATTGATTCCCCCAGTTGCACCCCCCCTAGTATGTATGATGCATGCATATTCTTAGTCCACAAGTGCATAACCTTACATTTATCAACATTAAACCTTATTTGCCACAGTTTCCAAATTAAACAGTGCATTGAGGTCAGTTGGAGACATCCTGTAAGGACATTATTCCACTGCACAGCTTGATGTCATCTGCAAAGACTGAAACAGTATTTTTAATCCCAGGCTCTATATCGTTTATAAATATATTAAATAATAAGGCTCCCAACACTGAACCTTGGGGTACACCACTGACAACCCTAGACCATTCAGAGTATGAATCATTAAAAAATACTCTTTGAATACGATCTTTTAGCTAGTTTTCCATCCATTTACATACAGATTTTTCCAAGCCTGTAGACAATACCTTACACAAAAGCCATGTATGGGGAACTGTGTCAAACGCTTTTGCAAAATTTATGTATACCACGTCCACCGCCACCCCTCTGTCCAAGGTTTTGCTCACCTCCTCATGAAAAGAAATCAGATTTGTTTGACAACTTCTGTCCTTCATGAATCCACGCTGTCTGTTGCTTAAAATATTTTTTCCAGCAAGAACTCATCTGTGTGGTCTTTTATTAAACTCCCCAATATCTTCCCAACTATAGAAGTTAAACTAACAGGTCTATAATTACTTGGTAAATATTTTGACCCCTTTTTAAATATTGGCACCATATTGGCCTTACACCAATCCAGTGGTACTATGTCAGTCATTAAAGAGTCTCTAAAAATTAGAAACAATGGCTTTGAAATGAGAGAGTTCATTTCTTTAAGGACCCGTGGGTGTATGCCATCTGGTCTAGGTGCTTTATTCACCTTTATTCTGCCTAAATAGTTTTGGATGATATCAATTGTGAGCCAATGTGGATTATCAGGAGCTGTGTCAATATCATGCCCATTATGGATAAGAGCTCCCCCATGCTCCTTTATAAAATACCTTCTTCAGTTCTGTGTATATAAATTTGCTTTCTCTTTGTCCCCAGTCACCCACTCTAGATTATCTTGTAAAGGGCCTACATGCTCGAACCAAACCTTTTTACTATTAATATATTTGAAGAATTGTTTGGGGTTGGTCCTGCTATCTTTTGCAATCTGTCGTTCGTTTTATATTTTTGTGGCCTTTATTTCCTTTTTGCATATTCTGTTATATGCTTTGCAATGTTTAAAGGATGACAGCGTTCCGTCATTTTTATATTTAATAAAAGCTATTTTCTTATCTATAGCTTTTTTTAACTTTGGCCGTAAGCCACATAGGTTTGATTTTTAGCTTTTTAAACATGTTGCCCATGGGCATATTTTCCACTGTGTTGACGTACAGTCTTTTTGAAGAACTCCCATTTCTGTGTTGTGTTCATTGATGCCAATATTCCCTCCCAGTCTAAGTCTTGGAGAGCAGCTCTCAGCCTTGGAAAATTAGCTCCCTTAAAATTGAGCGTTTTTATTTTTCCTGTACGTGCTTGCTTTTCACAGCTAACAATAAATTTAATGTTATGGTCACTGCTACCCAGATGTTCTTTTATATGGATATTCATAATAAGCTCTGCATGTGCATGGTTTGAGATTACCAGGTCCAGCAGAGCATCATTCCTAGTTGGGGCCTCTGTGAACTGTACCATAAATTTGTCCTATAGTAGGTTTATACATTTTTTGTCCTTTAACTGTTCCTGCAGTACCATTACTCCAGTCAATTAGTTAAAATGGTAGTTAAAATCCCCCATTATTATCACTGTCCAAGCCCTTTCAGCTCTTTCTATCTGTGCAAGGAGCTGAGTCTCCACCTCCTCATTAACACTGGGAGGCCTAGAACAAACTCCAATGATTACCTTTGTAGTATGCACCCCCATGTGAAGTTTCACCCATAATGCTTCAGCCTCATCACACTCTCCATCAACTAGGTCCTTTTTCACACTCGCTTTCAGATCACTTCCCACATAGAGACAGACACCACCACCTTTCTTTTTTACCCTGTCTTTCCAAAATAGAACATAGGCAGGAATATGAATTGCCCAGTCATGTGAAGAATGAAGCCAAGATTCAGCAATACCAATTAAATCATAGTTCTGTTCATGCACCAAAGCTTCTAACTCACCTATTTTGCTTAGCAAACATCTGGCATTGGTGAACAAACACTTAAATCAATTGACACCTTGTGCACACGTATTTTCATACAAGTGGTACCAATTCTACTGGTTGTTTGTAACATGGGAACCTTCTTCTCATCTGCAATAGCCCTCCCCCATCTTTCCTCATTCCACCCACCAATAAGGACTGACCCCTGTCTGATCTGTCTGCCCCATTATAATATAATTCACCCTCCCCCCTCGATCCTAGTTTAAATACTCCTTCAATATTCCTATAAACTTCTCCCACAGCACAGCAGACCCCCTTCCATTTAGGTGTAAACCATCTCTAGCATATAGGTTGCACCCCAAGTCAGCACAGTGCTCTAGAAACCGAAATCCTTCTCTCTTACACCATGTATTGAGTTCTGTAATCTCCCCCTGTCTTTTCTAAGGTGCGCATGGCACAGGTAATATTTCAGAGAATATCACCTTGGAGGTCCTTCCCTTCAGTTTATAGCCTAGTTCTTTAAATTGATTCTTAAGGAACCTCTACCTTCCATGTATTCTGTCATTGGTTCCAACATGGACCAATACAGCTGGGTCATGCCCAGCCTCTCCCAGTAATTTATCAACCCTGTCCACCACATGCTGAACCCTGGCACCAAGGAGACAGCAAACCATTTGGTTGAGACGATCCTGGTGATAAATTATTCTATTAGTCCTTCTGATTATATAATCCCCTACTACCACCAGCTGTCTAGGCCTTCCTGCACTACCCTCACCACCCTCCCAGATGGTCTGCCCTCCTAACTGTTAGGGATAGCAGTGACACCTAGGTCTGCCACCCCTGAGCTTGCCACCCCCACATCTTCACCCAAATTGGCAAATCTGTTTTGGTACACAAACCCAGGGCCACCCTTCCTTTTTTGTGAGCCCCTACCACTCCTTCTCATTACAGTAACCCATCTTCCTACCTGATAATCATGATTAGCCCCCCGTCCTCCACATCAGTCTCATTAGCTACCTGCTTAGAGAGCAGAAGACCCATTTCAAGGTTGTCGGTTCTGCCCAGTGTTGCAACTTGCTCCTCAAGATCTCTAGCGCGAGTTTCCAGAAGGGCAACCCACTCACATCTGTTGCAGTGGTATTCGTCCTGGAGCTGTTGCTCCATTGTTGCATACTTGTGCACTGCACAAAACCTTCCACCCTGCTAGCACACATTATCCCAGTTACAATATTAATAGGAAATATCAGTTGTCACTTACAGGTTAGTAGACTCCTGCTTTCAACTCCTGTTTTTTAATTCCACTTATCAAGTGTCCACTTAGTCAAAGGTCCAGCAAGAAAAATACAGGCAAGCTCAAGAATGAGCAAGCTCAGAGTGAGCTCCACAGCAAGTTATATAGTACCCAAAGACCAAAATAAAACAACTACAAGCACCAGCAGTCAAAAGTAAAACTTTTTCACTCTCCACTCAAATGTCCCACTCTTTTTAGCTATCAGCCAGCAAAAAATGCCAGACACAAATGTGTGCTCTACAGTAAGTTTTATAGTACCTGTTTCACCTGTAACCAAGTAACCCCTTCCCTAAATTTACAGACTAAAGGAAGGTCAGGAAAGAAAAAAAAAATTTTATTTAAAAATTGACAGAAAAAGTGATTTAAAAAAGTAAAAGCTTTTAGCAAGACCCCAAGAAGAAAATAAAACAACTTCAAGCACCAGCAATCACCGGCAGTCAAAAGTTAAACGTTTTTACTCTCCATTCAAATGTCCCACTCTTTTTAGCTATCAGCTATCAGCCAGAAAAAATGCCAGTAATGTTGCTTTCTGTTTGTGTGATTGGCCTACTGACTTTCTCAAAAGTCTTTACTAATATACAAATCAGATTTTTGGCATTCCCTGCAACAAAAATGTAATTTTGGTGAGATACTCTCAAGCGGAATTTATATCTAAAGGAATGCAGACCTTACCAACTTCCTCATTAGAGCCCTGCAGGTGCAGAAGCTAATTGGTAATTATAAAACCACTCCCATAGAGATTCATTTTGTACATGGAAAGAGACAAACAGCTATTTCTTCAGAATAACAAAAGTAGGAATGTGCAGCAAAATTGGTAAAATCCTTGCAATGTAAATAGATCACCTAGAGGGGAATGTTTTTTCTCAACAAAAGTGGAGTTTAGAATTTGAATGTAGAGGCAAAAAGGGCCGAGGAGCAGTGTGGCATTTCATGCCAGGGCTGACGCTTCTCTAGTATGTCGGGATGCCCCATACAAACCTCAGAGGAGTTTGCAGCTTTTTCTTTAGATAAGATAGAGTGGGTATGAAGAAGAGCTGATTAGGAAAACTACTGTATTGAAAAAAAAAAATGAAGTAAAATAAAATTACTACAATAATATTAATTATTTTCATAAAGGTATTTCATATTATTATATAAAATTGTATGCTCCTCCACACAAATACTCTATAATTTTAACTTTTGTAAAATGTATTTGAAGAATTTTCAAACCTCGGTTGTCTTACCAATCTTTAGCTTGATTTATACTTTGGGCCTTTTTTTTACAGCCCAAGAAGACTGAAGTAGCTGTACAGAGTTATTTCACAGTGGTTTCTGGAATAACAAGAAGCTCTTAAGACAATAAATATACTCATAGACAGGGAGGGGAGAAAGCAAAGGAGAACTTGTGACTAGGGACACCACAGACACCATGACCTCAAAGACTCCTCTTGTACATCTGACTTTAACTCTTCTCGACAGGAAACTTCACAAAAGATAAAGTTTGCATGGATTGCAACTTCTTCATTAATTAATGGTACAGTACTAGATCTATGTTATCTTCACATGCACACAGATTGTCTGTTAAATTTACCCCAACAATCTCCCTAGTGGGGTTCCTCCCACACCCATGCTGCATAGAAGCAATGTGGATTACTACTGCTATAGGTATGTCACAGCCAAACCATCCTGAAATTCAAGCTAGCTATGGGCTTAGTAGGAAAACTTAGCTGGAGGTGTTTGCCATATGTTGCAAACAAACATTTTTGTCATTTTTTCTGAAAGTTCTATTTAATAGAATCAAACATTTTTAGTAATTTTTCTTCTTAAGGGATTATTTAATATTTGAATCTCTGGTTGGTATTAGTTAATATTGGTGTTGGAATATCTGATCTTATTTGGTATAAGAGGCCATGATCATCAAGGCAAGGCATGGTGTAAATAGGCCTGGGTCTGCCTGGAAGTAGGTATTCCTGTGAAGTGCGTAGAGATGAGTGAACCAGATAGGACAATTACCAATTTGCCATTGACTTCATTTGAATTCTTAATAATCAGGGCTGGAAAGAAATTTGCTTTTACCTTAAATTGTAATACAAGAAGAAGCTAGAATATAATGACATTTATGTGCAAATAGCTGATTCTTAAACTTATGTGACCATTGTACAATGACTAGCAAAACAGTAATGATCAAACAATTTAAGTACAGTGATTTTACTATAATCATTAGTGTGACAAATGCTTCTTGAAAACAGATCTTTACATTATTGTCATTTTATTGTAGTGGATGCAAGATTGTTATTACACTGGGTACAAAGTTATTGAAAGCATGCAGTTCTGGCATTGCATAGCAAAAGTAAGCAGTCCATAGCAATCATAGAATAATTTCTGTATTTATAAAGCCTGTTTATTAAGCATACACTCCCTTATTAGGTAAAACTAAACTAAAAAAAAACCCTCAAAAAAAGACACCTCATATAATTATATAAATACTTTTGATTTTGTTTTTGGGTTTCAATACGCAGTAAAAGAATGAAATTGTCACCTAATAAAGTGTTGAACCACCTTTGGTATCTAATACAGCCTAAATAATAAAAAAATATAAGTGTTGGATAGTGGATAATGGAATCTGATACCACTGTTCATGAAAAAAAATCATTCCAGTTCTCACTGAGATGCCAGAGGAGCAAAAACGTGCCTGAACCTTGTTCTCCAAAATTGACAGTAGTGGCTCTATGATATTGACAAACAGAGATTTTGTTGCCCAGGAAAGATGCAAGACTTCATCTGCATGCTTGTCAAACCACAATTTGACAACACCAACTGTGTGAATCAGAGCATAATTGTCTTAGTAAATGGCGCTGTATTGCGGAAACAATGGGGGGTGCACATGGTTGGCCAACATTTGAACATAGTTGCTGGCAGTGACTCTACCTTTCAAGGTGATGTTGGGGCCTGCAGAATACCAAGATATGGCTGTCCAAACCATGATTGCACCACCACCATACTTTACCATTGGAACAAGACAGTCCTGATTGTAAGCTTGGGACAGTGTTCGCCACACGTAAACATATCCAGTAGTTGGGAACAGTGTGAAAGTCGATTCATTGGACCATATTACAGTCTTCCAGTGATGGCTAGTCCACAATTTATGGGTGCATCACTCACTCCTCTTCTGAGCATTAAGATCAGTCACTAGTGGTTTCGCCCTTGAATGTTTTGCTTATAGAGTTCCCTTTACACAGTTTTTGTGGACATCGGCTTTGGAAGACTGAGATTGAGTTCTATATTCACTTTTGCAGCAGTTGTTTTTCTATTCTGGGTCACAGTCCTGAGCAATGTCCTCTTGTCTCTTTCTGTCAGTTGTCTGATAAGCATAAGCGCAGTCGACATCGTCAACATTTTCCTGGAAACTGTCATAACCTTTGATGCTGTACCTCATGGCACCACAAATAAATTGGCAACTTGAGCCGCGGGCACCAACAATTTGCCCTCATTGAAACCCAGTAAGTTCTGACATGACTCCATATTACTAGCAGAACATGCAGTAAATGAGGAAAATGAGGCTTCCCACTCATTAACTAGGTGTCTTATTACACAGCAGAAGCAAAAGAATTTTGCATCACTTCCTCTTTCAACATGAAACATGCTGTTACTTTCACACCTTCAAATCGTGTAGTATATCCATATTTTTGTCCAACCCCCATATCAGGGGTGGACTGACAACTCATGGGACCCCCAGGCAATAGGGGATCATGGGGCCCCTGTGTCCTTGCCCAAACTCAAAAAGCCTATGAAAAAGGTACCAGGGGCATCTCATGTGGCCCCCTACTGACCCCAGGCCCTCAGGCAGTGCCTGAGTTTCCAAATGGTCAGTCCGCCCCTGCCCCATATATATGCTGTAAGCATAATGTAAAGATCAACAAATGAAAATCTTGAAACGTACGTCATATTTTCAGTAGGTATGTTATGCAGTTATATGATGTAGTTATACTATGTTGTGTAGCTATGTGCTTCATTATTTTAAGATGTATTACTACTTTTTATTGGATTAAAATGAAAACATTCTCTCATTATGTTGGTTGCCTTAAAAGAATATCACAAATTCTGTCCTACTTCAGATGTGCTTCCTCCAGACAGAGTTTAATTAAATCAGTAGGGTTTCCCAAAATTAGCATGGAATTGCTTGAAATGCGTTGCAGATTAACATAATTTTTTTCATTCCCATAGATTAATTAACATTACCTACATGTTTTTTGAGGCAACCAAATTATCATCAAGATTTTTTTTAGTTAAAAGTTTTTTCTATTATGCTAAAGAGTATTACATTTGGCTTAATTGGGTAATTATTATTCAACTGGAGCTGACATTACCAATAATTAGGTTGATGTATACGTCTATTTTTGTTAATTAGTGTTATTGACATTTCCCCAGATGTAGCATTAAGGTCATAAAATGCCATAAAACAAATGTGTATTTTTTTTAGAATGCAGGGCTTTGTACAGCTATCCTATTGGTCAGTCTACATAGTTATTTTGCTGTCTTCTTATTTTGTAATAACACTTTAATTGGTGTTAACATATTTTATATCCTTTTCAGTTCAAGCTGCACTCTGGATAGGATGAAAAGCTTGTATTTCAAATGCTGATTTCTATAATATTACAGATAAATGAGCAGTTTTATAAGTGGGAATTCTCCGTCTGTATTTAAAAGTTCACTTTACTACACATTAACAGTCCATTGTCATGTTAGCTGCTTGGTCTAAAGATCACCCCTAGAACAGGATAGTTTTCGTTTGAGGCTTGTTGAATATTTTGTATGTTCACAGACCTTGTATACAGCTCATTAGCCCTTCAAGTAACACCTGACTTGGATATATAGCTTATTTGGATAAAGGATCCATTATAACTATGAAGATGTTCAACAATGGTTAAATAGTCTATAACCTTACCAATGTATGTAGTAATCTCATGTGCACCCAGGTTATTTTAAATGGTTTTAAAATGTGAGGGTTACAGAGGGTTTATACAAATTAATTACGTTTTTTTTTTGTTTTTCGTAATAAATATTTTTCATATTTTTCTTTAAATCTAAAATATAATACGAACGGTTGATTATAGTTTTCTATATTGCTTTACTTATACAGTATACAAGCCTTTTTTGCATTAGTGGTCCCATATTTAATAATTTGCATTTGAGTCTGCCTATTCACACCCTTACCAATATAACATGGAGAAATATAGGATCATAAAATATTACATTGAGTGACTAAATTCTAGATTTATTCTTTTTCACTGGGTGAATGTCCCCTTGTTATTATTCCCAAACCTCGAAAAATGCATATAGTATAGTATAATTTGCCTATTGTATATACTACATATATGGAGGACTGGAACACCGCATGATGCCCCCCATGAATTGTACATATGCTTAGTCCATTAACTTTCTCCTGTTCAATAAAACACACATCTAGAAAATTTTTCACAGAATATACAATGTGATTTTGATCATTGTAGATGTCTCATGTTGTGCAAAGATCCCACATTGTTGCACCTTAGAACGGCACTAGGGTCTGATGTAATTCATTCTCTGAATGATGTAAATAGTGGAGGATATTTCACAACTATTTATTAGACTCCTCACCACTGTGTTAGACCATGATCAATTGATCTATCTATCTATCTATCTATCTATCTATCTATCTATCTATCTATCTATCTACAGTATCTATCTATCTTTATACACATGAATTGGAAGTCTATTATACTACTTACTAATACTTTTATTAGACTCAAAAAACATCTCTCATCATTTGTGCACCTACAAAAAGCTTACCTTCTATTGTTACATTTACTTAAAATTACCCTAAAGTGAGCTAAAATATAGTTAACTAAAAGCCAAGCTGTGCAGAAGACCACAAGGTGGTCAAGGTTGCCTACAGCTGAATCCTCTTTAAAGCACTGTTGGAGCCTCTAGAAGAACCTATGAAACTTCTGACTTTTCTGAAAAGTGTATGACTCTCCAAGTGACACTGCTCAGGCCATTTACTGACATCCCTACAAAGTCATTGTGATGTACAAATGATATTTCTTTCTTTCTTTGCTTTTCAAAGACCTCTCTAAACTAAAGATCAAATTGTTGCATCACCTTACCTGGAAAGATCTTTAAATCTAGAACTGTCATTTTGCAGTCTGCTAGCATTTAGAAAACTTGTCATATAATGAGATGATGAAACATATTTAACATAGATGTCACTCTTTTCTTGAGTTCTCAGGACTTGCCAATTATATTTCTAAAACCCAGGCTAAAAATAAAACTTTCCATACTCATACATCAGTACTAAA
This sequence comes from Staurois parvus, assembly GCF_062004578.1. NCBI lineage: Eukaryota > Metazoa > Chordata > Amphibia > Anura > Ranidae > Staurois > Staurois parvus. The sequence goes on from NW_028317942.1 coordinate 299,154, forward strand.
CAGGTTTTTCTGATCTGAATATATATTTAATCACTTTCAGGCAAATCTATCAGAACTGTAAATATCAAGTATAATATAGTTAGGGTTTAGCAAGCAATATCTTTGAAAACAAATCTCAAAATCATGTATTAAATTTATGCGTTCACAAATGTACCCTGAGAACATTTTAGCAGCAGTGCAGCATGCTTTTTGGGAACTTCTTAATGATATGTATAAAAAAGAAGTCTGAAAAAAATCTTTATTCAGCCTCCTACCATTTGTAATGATGTCGCTGTTTTTAGAAATAAAAAGCAAATACGTTATTAGAAAAATGTACATTAGAAAGAAAATTACAAAATGTAGCCTAGCATCAGTTTATGATACTCTTCATGAGTGTATTTTATTGAGCTATTATTATAAATGCATGACATCATTTTTTAGAACCATATGTCTAAACATGATCAGTTCAACTGTTTTCTACTGCAGACAGCATGTTAACTCTGTCATTCAAAAAATAATTCAATTTAACTGATGCAGGCTGTTTGTAATTTTATTTGCATTGAACAAATTTCCTGATGGCCCCAATGTCCCTGGAAGGGGTAGGGGATAGGTTGTGTGGATGATAAGGAAGGGCAGAGGGGAATGGTAGATTATAGATGGGGTGCGAAATGTTGCATCTATGCTGTAGAATTATAATGTAGGTTACTGTAGAAGTTATTTGTCAGCAATATGATTGGTAGGGGATGTATTAACTTGAAATGTGAAGTTATTTGACACCATTTTGGATTTGTATTTTCTCATACTTTGGAAAGACCAGCCTGACCATGTGTTTAGATGGTCATTTGCAGAGTCAGTAGCAACAGTCCTGACTTCAACTTGGTGTGGAGATTTCCAGTATAATGGTAAAGGTGTCTTATGATTGCAGAGTCAGGAGAATAGGCTTTTGTAGAGATGTGTGTTCATGTGAAGGAGGCAGAGATCTGGAAAGAGTTTGTTGTTAGTGCCTGTATTATCAAATAAAGTTTGGGAGATCTCAGAGGATTTTTTCAGGTCTCAGTTCCACCAAATGTGGAGAATTACTTCCTTTATCAACAACATAGATCGGATGCTGAGGGACATAGCCTGTGCAATTTGTATGAGGTAGCCTTTGGATAGTAGTTTATAAGAAATGTCCTGAATGTTGATACTGATGGAACATTTGTGTGCTAGTGGGCAGACATTGTTTCATTGCTGATTTGTGAACTTTTAGCAGAGTAATCTTTCCCATGATTGGAGTTGGTATGGTTGAGAATGGCGTGGTGCCATTTGTGCAAAAAAGTAATCAATGGAGGAGCCACTGGCATTTCTAAGTTACAAAAATCTCCAAAAACACTAAAAGCCTGTCTTTGACTACAAATCCCCATATACCATATGGAAATAAAGCATAACAGAACACTGAAGAGAAGCAATGTTACAATATAATCATAGGTACTGCATGTATACAAAATTCAATGTTCATTTTCAAGTAATCAAAAGAAAAAGAACAGAAAATATTTTCAATACTTGGCCGAGAATAATACATTAAAAGTGACACCACTAGGTCTGGTCAGCATCTATGCTCCTCACGAAAACAAACCGCATATTCAGATGTATAACTAAGCCCACTTCAGACATCCATCAAGATTTATACCCTTGTCTTCAAAATATTTAAAGTATAAAAAGCTCATATATTACTATTCAGACTGAGAATCCAGAACAATAACCAACAACCATGGCTAATAAATGGGGGTAAAAGGTGTTCGTAAGTCCACAGATGGGACTATACTGTAGTATGCATGAATGGCTCCTGTATAAATCTTGTATTTATAGTCCCATAGCTTGAACTAAACTGCATACTTGTAAAATGGGTAGAATAACAGATTTTCACACAAACATTGTCCGGTGTATAGGTCAGAACTCCACAATGAGGTGAGACAGACTCTGCATCAAGACTAATATCCACAAAGCTTGCCTTACGTATCAGAATAAGCAATGAAATGTCCCCCCAGATATAGTGATGAAGGAATCCTGCAAAAGTATGAACTGAAAGTTCAAAGGTCAACTACCCAATATTGTAAGGTATAACTTACTCTATAAACCATAGTTAGGTAATTAGAGAATAAATATTTATTAATCCATATCTTCCTTAATATGGATGGGTAATGGGGCCATCAGAATCCATACAGTGAAATAAGTGCCTGACTGGTTTTGCTTGTATAACACCAGCTGCATCAGAGACAAACTTACCCTATGGATTCTGGAGGCCCCCTTACTATTAACATGTTTTTAGTTCAGGGTTTCACTTGATTAAATATTACATTTTTCAAATAACCTCTCATCCATAATGAAAAGGAAACCTGTTTCACGACTCTGGGAACATGCCTATTGCTTCTTACAGTAATATGCACTTGATCACCTTTCATAACCGGACTGGCTATTACTCACCAGATGATCAACAACTCACATATATAATTTACCCTACATTCTTCAGAATGTTCCAGCGTAAATATTTGCAGTGTATTAACTCTTTCATTGTATGCTTAACGATGCTTGCTTTACCTTTCCTGCAATATAATGTCTGAGACCTGCTATAGATTGCACATGATCTCTGTGTCTGTGGTATGACCATTAGCTCAAATATCCCTTTACAACTTACTAATAACCTACAATTTAACAGTTATCCTCTGAGAATATGCACAGTATGTACAATCTCTCTTCCTACTCAATAACACTTTAAATGCATTTATGCTAACTTCCTTTTACTCTGGTGCTGAGTCAGTGACATGGACAGACAGGGAATCATTACATGATGTTAACCACACTTATGCTGACTTTCTCTTAGTTGTACATGTTTAACCCAATGTGTCAGACCATTTATTGACTGCCAATTGGCTAGATACTATTTGTGCTTTGCTTAGATTTCTTATGTGTTGGACATATACCCCTTAGGAGAAACTGCTTGTTTTTCAGAATTCTTTCCATTACTGCTTGACACCTCCCTACCTAAGTTGTATTAGTTGTAGTTGGATAGACCGTACTTCTGATCTATGTTGGTTGGTATTTACACTCTCTGGTACACCTCTTACCCTGACACAGACAGCAAATAAAAAAACAAAATTTGATTTAAAAGAAAGTTTGACTTTACATATGCTTTCATACAGCAACAAAAGTGTTAAAGATCAAGCATGCAAAACTATGAATTATAGCAGGGCTTAAAATTTCGAGTCTAGACCTACTAACCAGGCACAAACCTTACTCTCCACCAGCTGCCCCACCTAACTTTGCCCAAGTCCGCCTCCAACCCCTCCCCCGGCCCGTCCCCAGCCCTGCCCCCAACCCCTCCCCCTTAAAGCTTATAAAATTACATTTTTCTTTAGAATAAAGAGTCCAAAATATAAAACTGTATACTGTAATGTACAGTATATCCCAGCTCCCCTGTACTCCATTATAGTGATATGACATGTATACAGTAATGTATATCCCAGCTCCCCTGTACGCCATTATAGTGATGTGACATGTATACAGTAATGTATATCCCCCCTCCCCTGTACTCCATTATAGTGATATGACATGTATACAGTACTCACTCCTTGAGTCCCCCGTGGTGGTGGAGAGGGTGTCTCCTCTCAGCGGAGGATAGCAGACCTCTCCTGCACCTGTCACCTCAGCGGTGATGCCGAAGAAGCCAGAAACCGGAACTCGGCTTCACAATGAGGCTCGGAGCGCAGCCGCTCCATCATCTGTGCTCACTGCTAGAGAATTTCTCCTCGCATTTGGCAAGCGGGCGAGCTGCTTTTTCAAGCCCTGAATTATAGTAATAAGGGAAAATACACAGTTACCACAGTATGATTAAGCAACGTAGTTTGGAATGGGTGTAAAAGAAATAAGGTTTTATAACACACGTTCCGTAGTCAATTTTTTTTATTAGTCCTATTTCTTTAATTCTAATACTCTGTACACTGTATACAATATTTGCAGAAAAGCTCTTTAAATTAAATAAAACAAGTACAATAAATAGCATGTATTATGGAAAAACCTGAGCCAAAGTTAAATATAAGGCACATTTTAAATTCAAAGCACACAAAAACATTAATTAGAAAAGTGTGATACCATTTTTAACATGAATGATTGCACTAACTTGTGCTTATGCCTGCAAAATCTATGCAGAAAATTTCAAGTGCAGTATAATTTTAATTTGGATCTTTATGAGACAGATTTCTAATCAGGTGTAATGTATTTTGAAATATGCAGTGAAACTTGTTTGATTTATGTTCCCCTTCAAAGTACTTAAATAGTTCACATTTCATCTTTGGAATTCAGTTTTGACTCCTTTATGTTGTAAACATGAGCTTAAGTAAAACCGCAAAGTATAAGCTGTATTGACATCCTGTATAGTAAAAATACAACATACATATAAAACAAATCTTATTATCGTCTTTAGAAAATAGGGATTTTTCAGATTAGCTTCATTAGATACTGTCATGTGACCAATAACATTAAATAAAACAAAATCATTGGAAAGGTTTATTTTTTCTTAACCATCACACTTGTTGTCATTTTACAATAAATTCATAATTATTAGAAACCTCTTTATTAATGTGTAGCTAAACTAAAGAACAACATTAAATATATTGTGGCTTACCAGTTCTTAGGTTTGGTGGTTGCATTGATCTTTTTTTTTTTTCCAGTTATTTTCATCTAGTGATCCTGCTAGTGACACACTTCTTGTGCTAGTTTGACAAGGCTCACTCACTATATCTATATCACTCTAGGACAGGAAGTGTTATAGTACTAGTCAGCACCGACCTCTCTCCTCATCTGCATAATGTAGGGGGTTTTGCTCTATAGTCCATATGGAGAATGCCATATAGAGAACTGAGAACTCTGACAACGCTGCAAACTGATAACAGGAAGTTCCAAGATCACTAGATTTCTGTCTAGATCAACAGGCATTTTTGCAATTATCAAACATATATACCCAACATTTTAATGTTTTGTATGTTTTAAAGACTAACAAGCCAAACATGTGTTGATGTGAGTTATTACAAAATGGAAAATGTGATAAGCTTTTATTGGATTTGCAACTCCCTTTCTTGCCTAATTTGAAATTGTAAAACACAATTAACCACTTCCATACAGGGCACATTTACCCCCTTCCTGCCCAAGCCAATTTTCAGGTTTCAGTGCTCTCACACTTTGAATGACAATTGCGCGGTCATACAACACTGTACCCAAACTAAAATTTTATTATTTTCTTCACACAAGTAGAGCTTTCTTTTGTTGGTATTTAATCACCACTGGGGTTTTTATTTTTTGCTAAATTAACAAAAAAAGACTTAATATTTTGAAGAAAAATTGTTATAAAAGTTTGCAAATAAAAAATTATTCTTCATAAATTTATGCCAAGATGTATTCTGCTACATTTCTTTGGTGAAAATAACCCAAATTAGTACTTATTATTTACTCTGTAGGAGAGTTATAGATTTCACAAACTATGGGATATATCTGAAAATTGATCAATCCTGAAGTACTGACGGTCAATCTAATTTCTTGAGGTCTAAGAATGTCAGAACAGTACAGATATCCCCCAAATGACCCCTTTTTTGCAAAGTAAACAGTCCAACGTATTTCATAACTGGCATGGCAAGTTTTTTGAAGTTGCAATTTGTTTGTCACTTTTCGGAAAATGAAGACATAAAATAAATGATTTTCACTAATTTTTTTTTTTATTTCCTGTCAAATGCAGTACAGCATCATCATATAACTGGCATGGCGGTGATCAGGGACACTGACTGGTGAAAGTACGAAAAAAAAAAATTTTTTTTTAAATTTTTTCTTTATTATTTTTAATTCTGTATTACTTTTTTCTCCTTTTTAAATTTTTTTTTGCCATATTGCACTATGACCAAAGTAGTATAATGTTACCATAGTATCGTTGTACTACTTTGGGGAAGCGATCAATATTTTTTTTTTTCTTTTACACAATTTGCTTATAGCAAAGAATTTCTTTGCTATAAGCAAGCATTTACCTGAATGAATTGATTCATTCAGGGGTTTTTTTTGTGATTAGCTGTGATTTGGCCACATGACACAGCTGGGCAGTGATTGACCCAGCTTGTGCATGTGATCGCTGTGACCATTCACAGCTAGACACACTTGTATACAATGGATGGCATGAAAAGAAGCCATCCATTGTATACAACTGTCATGTGACCTGCTGTGATTGGTCACAGCAGGTTACATAGTACTGGCAAAGGGGTCGGTACACAGATCTGTCATCGGCCATATAGAGGTACACGGCCAGTGACAGATCGCGCTGCAGTGTGGCCATGTGCATTCTGGAAAGGACGCTAAATAGCGTCCACCCGAAGGGAAGAGCTGTTCGCCCAGCCGCCATCTGGCTATAGGCCAGGGGGCAACTGGTTAAGCATTTTATTAGTAACATATCTAATGAAGAAATCTGAACTATAAAACAGTCATTCTAGTAGCAGTATTCATAGTCAAGCACATTAACTTTCAGGCTGGCATGCTTTTAACCCCCTTCCCCTTTCATACCTGTCCAACCGCTATGAATGAGAACAGTTTTTACATTTCTGCTGTGAACCTGTTTATGCAGTTGTCACTACTACAAAGTAATACAGACACAAACACACACACACACACACATATATATATATATATATTTATTTTTTTAATCTGTTTTTTGTTTGTTATTTTTAGAACAAACAAGACTTTCTTTTCATGATATTGTCTTGCAAAAATAATTTTTTTGCCAATCTTAGTCAAAAAAGTATAAAAACTAAAAAAAAAACCACACTTTTTTATTTTGAATCAGTGTTAATTTAAAACAGTGTTACTGTAGAAAAAAAGTGTACCTTTTTATTTTACAATTTGTCCTGTTTAAAATGACACTAAAATTGTTATTCTGGTACAAAACGAAACAAAGCTATTTACAAATGAAACAAAGATTATTTTTTTCACTTTTGAACTTTTTTAAATGTGCCACTAATAAATGAGCAAACAAAATAAAGAGAGGATTAGGGTAAACTAGAGGATAATAAGAGATTAAATAGACAATTTGTATTTAAAAAAAATTCTTAACTTGTCTGGTTGCTTTAACTGACATCTCCAGATCGAAGCTCATCTCTTTGATCACCAGATGAATGAAGCAGAGCAGATACAAAAGTAACCCTGTTACTCAGCATCTCTTTACTTCATGTTTGAACAGTGTCTGCCATGACATAGATAATTCTTTTTTTGATAGCAACAGCTGCTGGATCTGTTTATTGTACACAGCAACTTCTGGAATCATTTCAGAGCCAAGATTTGCCAGCAATTAGGAGGCAGCTGCTAGATATGTCCTGTGTACTTATGTGTGTGTGTATAGCACATCCAGGGTCCTCAATTGGTTAAACGAAGACTATGTATATGGACAAGAATGGCACAATCATTTTTAGACTGCATTCTCAAATTAGAATAACAGCAAAAAGTTTACATTTATACATTATAAACATTATATATGATATTGTTCCTTTAAAGTATATGTAAACCCTCACCTTGTAAAACAATCTCTTCAGTTTAAAATAGAAATGAAAGGCAAAACATTTGTTATGCATACTAAAAATATAAATACCCTTTCCCTCCTTTTTTTTAATAAGTGGTCAAATACCCATAGTTCTCAGCTGCATAAGGCTCTTAGAGAGGTGTGGAAGTAGAAGTGATAAAAGTTGAGAACTCAGCTTGCTCTCTTCCTTTGATCAGGCTTGTGCTGATACGTCCTCTCTGCAAAGACATTCACTTGGAAGATCAGTGTGCTAACAGGAAAGCAGAGGGACTGGCAGGAACACCAGGGATTTCACACAAAGGAAGCAATACAAAGAGATCAGGATACCTTTTCTTGCAAGTACAGCAGGCACATATCTGGAAAATGAAATGTTGGGCTTACATATTCTTTAATTGTCTATATCAAGTTGAATACTAGGGTTTAGCCTCTAACAGGCTGCTGTAGTTATTGTTTCAGGCTCTGTAGGTTGACATTAATGATCCTAGAGGCATGATTTTCACACAAGTTAAGTGTCATGGACATTTAATTTAACTCAATTTAATTTAACAAGGACATTAAAACATAAACAAACTAATATATCAGAATATGGCTACTAGGATTTAAAATTATTTAATGGAAAACATGTACTTGTCAGGCAGTATCTTACTGGTACATTGCACCATTGTCAATATTATAGTTTTTAGAAAGTCCACAATAAGACATTGCTCTAAATGAATAAAATGACTGTGCCTCTCGATAGCGCACCTGAGCCCTCCACTACCACATTTCCCACCAAAACATACACACCAAATAATGCTACTTTGCTGCTTACCATAAGATCCCTTGCTCTGTTGGGCTAATAAAGTACTTCTTTCGAGTATTGAAGAGCAAAATTCTTCCCCCTGTGTGACAATACTTAAGACTTGGGAGCAACAGTTCCTTCATAAATATCTTGGAAAATTAAGAAGTGTGGTACTATTCTATTCTATTCCTGTTCTGGTGGCAACTCAAATTTTTAAACTTTCCTCACTTTCAGTGTTGTGACAGAGGTCACCGGGACAAAAAGAGCAAATCTCGGGGTCACAAATGATTCTTACTCTTTCCACTCTAACCAAAAAAAAAGCTTTAGATACACATTAAATAAAGTACAGACTTGTATTTATTTTTGTAGCTAATATCCTACAGTAAAATATTAGCTATTTCATGCATCAATATACATTATTATTTTACTACAGATCTTAAAAGTTTTTCTTATATAAGTAACATAAAGTTAGACAGGAAATGATGTAAAAGTGACATGGAGTATACCTAAATAATGGTTTTTATTGTGATGTCCTTGCTATTGCATTTAGTAACCAAAGAGGAAAGTCATGGAAATTTACATTTCATATTTTATATAATACATACTTTTTAAAAAGACCAAGCAGGAGTCTTTTAAGTATGTTTATGAAATGTAAGCAATGTGAAGGCTACTACCAAAACATCAAAAGAAACCTCAGTACATAACACTAATCAGAAGCATTGAAAATCTTCAAAACTAAAAAAGTTAAACAAGGCTTCAGCCTACTGACAATGAAAGTATCACACACTTCTTTGTAAAGGACCTTTCGAAATTACCAGCAGTAGACAACACCACTTAATATACTTTCATAAATGTGCTACTTATATTTTCCTGCTTTATACCATGAAATAAACATCACCAGGTTATATAGTGTGAAATGCCAATTTCAGTAACTTATGCTCTACTATGAATCTGAAATCATGACAGGTGAATTTTTTTGTTAGGCAAAATCGCCTTGCTAGTCAGTTTTCTTATTTTTGTGCACATTAGGAGTTTCAAAGTGTCCATGTTTGACCATATACAGACAGACTTTCAGAGGTTAACATTCCAATTGCCAAGGACAGTTTCATGCTCAATTTAAAACTGTGCTCCTCAGCAAAACAATTTGTCAAAATGTCAAGCTTTTCTATAACAGAAATAAGGCACTCTGGAGGTTTCTGACCTTCCCTTGCTCCTCTGGGTTGAGATTATCTGGCGGAAATCCAAGTGATATTGTAAAATATTGGCAGATTTTTTTGTCAACTTGTAAAGGTTTTCAACGAAGTTGCCAAGTCATAGGTTAGCATAACATTAGCCTATAGAACATACACTAGATACACAGTACTGTACATCACAAATTACCATTACTCAGCCAGTAGCATTTTCCCAGAAGTCCTTTTGCCATTTTATGGATGGTTACTTGCAATCAGCGTTAAAGTAAAATGATTTATGGAATAACTTTAAATCTAGACATGAATTTTATTTAAAGAAGTCTATGAAAATGATATTATTGCAGATGTGTGCTATATCGTAAGCATATAAAATTAAACCTTGTAACTATATACATCCCATACTGTATATAGCCATCTTCTAAATCAGATATACATATCACATTCAATTTGTTGTTATTTTCAAGCAAATATAGTTGACTGTCAGCTTAGGAACTTACAGTAGATAGGGTTCACGAAGTGCCAAAGCCCTCCTTTCTAGGTGCTGAAATACCTAGAGATGTCTTTTTAAGGGTGCACTTATACTATATCAAAGAGCAATTACTGGCTGCCATCCGGAGAGCTGACCGGCTACCAGATAATATGCAACACTTCAATTGCTCTCAGATCTGTCTAAACGCACACTTCAATGCCGTCAGAACTTGGAAACCATCACCAAGGCCCTAAGGAATCATTGAATTCCACACGAGTTGAAGCATCCTGCCACATTCTCCATTACCCACAATGGAATCACTACCAAAGTGTCCATGACTGAAGTTGGCCTAACCGCTCTCCGCCAATGGGACATAGTCCCTGACACATCTCCCATTCTTTCACTGATCAAGCCATTCGTGGCATTACAGTTCACTAATCTGTTTTTTGGAGGAGAGCTTATATGACACAACTTGCCAACTGGAGGCTCCTTACTGTCCACACTACATTATCATTGTTTAAAAAAATCCCCTTTTTTTATGGTTCTACTTTTTTTTGTTTTCATTAACTATTGTTTTGCTTCATCTCCCTTTATCCTTGTTTGGTGCACAAAGCAATAACAGAAATACCCTGCTTAAACCCCTTGAAGACCAGCCTTCCAGAGGATCCCAACATGGCTTGAAAGCCTAATCATTTTTCTCCCAAATGACAGGTATTCTCCTCTAAAGGGACTCTCACCTGGAGTCGACAGACCTCTTTTCCACCTGCCTCATCCAGCTATAATGAGTAATTCAACCTTAATCTTACCTGATTTTTTTTTACATCTATTATTTATTACACTCAATCCTATGAGCCTATCAATTGATATGCCTATCAATCAATGCTAGGGATTTAAATCACCCTGCTAAACGTTTCTCCACGTAGAAAGAAGCCTACAAGAACAAAGCTGATCTAATAGGTGTACAGGAAACCCACTTCCAAGCCTCTAAAGTTCAGAAGTGTTCACATATTGACTATCCGCATGTATTTCTAGCATGCACTTAAAGAGCTTGCATAGAAAGTGGAGTTGATGTATGTTGGGTGTGTAGATGGACAGCAAGGTGTAGGTCTGTGTATTGATGTCACAGGTGATGATGGCATAGCGTCGTTCATTATCCAAAAGGGAGTTTTATAGTTGTAAGGCAATGGTATTGTGGATGGCCAGGAGAACTCCTTTTTTCTTTTCTTAAGTACATAGCCTCCATCAAATATGGCCACTTTCTCATATGCGGGGAGTTCAACTTGACAGTGGACACCCACTTGCATTCCACCTCCAAAAAAAAAGGACATACCAACTTTCTACATCAATTATTCCATTCAGAGAAGGTATATGATGTCTGGAGGTGCCAGCATGCAATTTAGAGGGATTACACCTATTTCTCCTCCAGACACCATACTTACTCCCACATTGATTTGTTTGGTACAGATCAGTGATTGTTACAGAGAGTATCTTCTCTTCTTCTAGTATTCATGAAATGACATGGTCTGACCATGCTGAGATTTCTATGACAATAGAAGAACATAATGTCTCCCCCTCTGTTTCCATCTGTCTAAAAATTCTGCCACTATCTCCCAGCATCTCTCAGACTTTTCAATAACAACGCAACCTCAGTTGATGATCCATACACTCTATGGAATGCCCATAAGGCATACATAAGAGGCATCTTGATCCAACAAGGAGCAAGGGCAAATAAATGCTATAACCTTAAACTCAATACCCTTATTTCAAATATTCACAAATTAAAATCCAAAAGAAAACCAAAACCACATCCATCATCTCAAACACCCTCAACAAACTCAGAGAGGAACTACAAGAATTACTGATACATCAGTACAACAAACATCTTAGTCACTTGAAGCTGCAATCATATGCGCATAAAAAACAAAACAGGCAAATACCTAGCCAACTGACTAAAGACAGCATGAACCAAATCTAGATTCACCCATCTAATCCATCCCACTCTTCAACACAAAATTACCAACCCTCAAGAAATTGCCAATCAATTTTCCGATTACTATGGCGCACTATACATTCTAAAAGAAAACCCCAAACACCCCAACACACAGTTGAGAACATACAACATTTCTTTAAAAATGTGCACCTTCCCCCTCTCTGTGATTGATAACTCCAACAGCTAAATGCTCCTTTTACTACCTCAGAAGTGGGAAAGGTTATAGCATCTTTGCCCAATGGAAAATCGCCAGACCCTGATCGCTTCTCTAATGAATAGTTCCGTACAACTCTATCTCATTTGAAAGATGCCTTCTCCAAAGCAACTCTTACCTCATTTCCCCTCATTTCATTGAAAACATATGTAGTGACACTAGTCAAACCTAGGAAAGATCCCTCCACACCAGCCTATTTCAGGCCAATTTCACTCTTAAACACAGACATTGAAGTGTATGTCAAAACTCTAGCAAGATGCCTCACAGATATCATTGTGCTGCAAAGAAATCAGATGGGATTCGTGAAGGGGAAACAAACATCTGATGCTACTAGAAGAATATTGACTATCGTACATAATGCTGAAAAAACCTGAACAACTTCTGTGCTGCTATGCATAGATGCAGAGAAGGCGTTCAATAGAGTCCATTGGCAATATATGTCAATGGTACTATCCAAGTTTGCTTCCAAATTTCCATCCTATCTGCAATATTAACCTAGTACTCTCAACTAACCGCACAGGTTTATACCTCAGGCCTCCTATGTAAAACATTCTCCTCCATATCCAATGGGCCCTGACAGGGCTGCTCCTTATCCCCCACAATTTTCGAATTAATGATTGAACCACTTGCAGAAGTAATCCGCTCACATTCCCAAATTACAGGATTTCAATTTAACACCAGACTGCATATATTCAATCTATTTGCGAACAACATTATAATAGTCCTAACCAATCCACAATCTTCATTGCCACACGCCCACCAAGTTTTATCACACTTCAGTGAATTCTCCTATTATAAAGTTGACTTCACAAAATCACTAATTCTAGACTTAGGAGTAAAAACAGATACTAAACAAACACTTCCATATTATACCATATTTAGGTATTACACTAACAGCCTCATCCTCATCCCTTGTAACATCCAACTTTGAACCCCTTACTGTAAAAATCAAGGACCAATTGATGTAAATATTACAACATGAACAAACCTGGTCAGCAAGGTTAGTAGCTTTTAAAATGAATGTGCTACCTCAACTTCTTTATGTATTCAGGGTTCTACCCACTGCCATACCTACCCATTAGTTTAAAGTCTTGTCGAGTCTAATAGGGAAATTTATTTGGAAAGGCAAAAAGCCAGATGCCCACATGCAAACCTGATTCTACACCAGTCAATACCAGGTGCAGGACTGGTAGCTATTTGTGACTACTACTGGCCAGTACACATGGACCATATCAAATACTGATTCAGGAGCAGATATGAACCACTGTGGCTAGATGTAGAAACTTCCCTAAAGCCTACCCCAGACCTATACTCCCTTCTAATCAGTGACTTGTGGAAGCCATGGGAGATATATAAACTATCCCCACCCATACAAGCATCACTACTACTACTACTACTGATAGGTAATCAGGAAGCGTAATGAGGAAATAAAGCCCTTTAAAAGCCTCAAGGTGCTTATTGGATTTTGGGGTTCTGTACTTGGCTAAACTGCCAAAAAGTCTCCCACATGTGGTACCCCCATACTCGAGAGAAGTACAAGAATGTATTTTGGGGAGGAATTCCACTTATACCCATGGCATGTGTGAGCAATAAATCATTTAAATGGCAATTGTGTAAAAAATTTTTTTTGTAATTTTCCAAAAACTTGTGGTAAAAAAATAAATTCTTCTATTGACTCAACATGCGCCTCTGAAAATAGTTTGGAGTGTCTACTTTCCAAAAAGGGGTCATTTTGGGTGGTGTGTGGCACAAACTTCTAATGTTGGGCATAAAATGCCCCCATCACTCATTCTTCTAACCACCTGAAGACCAAGCCTTTTCTGACACTTTTTGTTCACATGAAAAAGTCAGTATTGTTTGCTAGGAAATTACTTTTAAACATGATATATTTTTTTTAAAACAGACATCCTAGTGAATAAAACGATGGGTGCTGCAATTTTTATGTCACATAGCACTCGCGCAACAATTTTTAAAAATCTAATTTTTTGAAAATAATAAACTTTTTTCACTTTTAGTGCACAAAAACACAATATATTGGCCAATTATGTGGTAAAATATAAGATGATGGTATGTCGAGTAAACCGATGCCAAACATGACATGCTTTAAAACTGCACATGCCCTGTGCATTGGCGACAAACTGCATACATTTTTAATATCCATAGGCAACGCTTTAAAAGCCTTTACAAGCTACCATTTTAGATTTACAGAGGAGGTCTAGTGTTAGAATTACTGTCCTTGATATGACGTTTATGGCAATACCTCACATGCATGATGCTACCGCTGTTTACATACCAGCACAGGGTCAACACTCGAACATGCAGGTGCTCGCACACGCAGGTGCGCGCTTGCGTGGGGGGGCGAGGGTGCTTTTTTTTTAAGTTATTTTTATTTTTTTTAATTATTTTTCACTGTCCCTTTCATTTTTTTTAAATCACGTTTAGTGCTATCACAGGGAATGCAAATATCCCCTTTAACTTCAATGGGCATTGTCATACATTCATTTTTGAGAAATCTGGTGTCTATCAGACTCTAGATATCTCCTCTGCCCTTACATTATCTAATCTCACCAAGATTGGTGTGATCAGATGCTTTCCCAATTTACAAATGGTGGTGTTTATATCCTGCGAAACTGAAGTGATGAAATGCTCATAACTTCCGATTTCTTAGACTATAGAGATGATTGGCACCACTCTGGTCTCCAATCAGCTCTATGGTCAGCTGGCAGAAACACCGACTGCATTCTCAGTTTCCCCGATGGCACGAGACTGCCCGAGAAGGCCGTGGAAGGCAGCGGGGGAGGGGGGCATCTTCTCCCGCTGCTTGTAAAAGCAATCCTGCAGCTAGTCACTAGGATTGTTTTTATAACCATTCAAAGTCCAGTGATGTACCAGTACGTCGCTGTTCCTTGTTGGGTATATATGCTATGTACTTTGTTTTTTGTATGCAGCCTGTGGGCTGAATGAAAAAAAGAGAAGAAATCTCTGCCAGAAAAAGTGTGTGGTATGCCCACCATTAGAATATACTGCCCTGCATCCACCCACTTCTAATGGTGGGCACACATTAGGTCGCACAGTGCCATATGCGCCAATTCCAAGATTGTACAAATGTCTAAATAGTGGCACGCTTGAATAAAAATTGTCCCGCATAAGTGGTACCCCATACGGAAAAAGGATAACACCAAATCCCAAACTAACTTGCCACTGCTCACCATGTAGTGTGGGCATCCGGGGGGCACCATGTGATCTTTTCCCTAATAAATCCAAAACTTATATGTATAGCTTGTTACCCTCTCACAGGTCTTATACATCTTGACCCTATATCTGGCTCGCTTACTGGGGAGAAATTGTTTGAATGCAAGGCAGCCAGAAAAATGAATGAGAGACTCATCAACACAGATTTTTTGCTGGGGAATATAAACATCTGCAAATTTTTGGTTAAGGTGATTTACTAGGGGCCAAATTTTGTGGAGCCAGTCAAATTCAGGGTCACCCCGGGGACAACAGAGTGTATTGTCATTGAAATAAAACTCATTATACTCTCATATCTATGCCTGGCCATAGCAGCAGAGAACATGGGCATATGATGAGCGGTGTTTGTGGGCCTATACATCTGCAATTCATTTTTTTTAGTAATGCCCATGTTGAGGGTTAGGCACCCAAAAAAGTTTAATTCGGAAACCGTAATGGGTTTCTATGCAAATGGTCTGGCAAGGTTTGAATTTACGTTGGTGGTGATAAATTATTGTGCATATAAATTGCTTTGATCCACAATAATGCATACAGATCTGACAGCGTGAGAGGAGAGACAGTAATTGGCATTCCTTGGAGGGGACATGTACACTGATCATCAGGGCACTGATAGCCAGTGTGCCCTGATGATCAGTGTAACCACAGCAGTGCCACCTGTCAGTGCTCATCAATGCCAGCTGTTAGTGCCCATCAGTGCCTCATCAATGCCACCTGCCAGTGCCCATCAGTGCCTCATCAATGCCATATATCAGTCCCTACCAGTGCACATCAATGCCACATATCAGTTCCCATCTGAGCTGCCTTCCAGTGTCACTTATCAGTGCCAGTCAGTGCTGCCTATCAGTGCGCATCAGTGATGTCTATAAGTGCCCGTCAGTACTGCCTATCAGTGCCATATATGAGTGCTGCCTTTCAGTGTGCATCAGTGATGCCTGTCAATGCCCATCAGTGTTGCCTACTAGTGCCACCTATCAGTGCCCATCAGTGTCGCCTACTAGTGCAGCCTATCAGTGCCCATCAGTGCAGCCTATCAGTGCCCATCACTGCAGCCTCATTAGTGCACATCAGTGAAGGAGAAAAATCACTTATTTATAAAATTTTGTAACAAGAACTAAGAAAAATGTTTGTGTTTTTTCAAAATTTTCAGTTGTTTTTGGTTTGTTTAGCAAAAAATAAAAACCCAGAGGTGATTAAACACCACCAAAAGAAAGCTCTATATGTCTCAAAAAAATGATAAAAATGTAATTTGGGTAAAGTGTTACATGACCGCGCAATTGTCATTCAAAGTGTGACAGTGCTGAAAACTGGCCTGGGCAGGAAGGGGGTATAAGTGCCCTGTAGGCAAGTGGTTAAATGTGATTACTGGTGTACTGATGGGAAATCTGAAGCTATCTGGGAGGGGCGTGATTTTCATCACCCATGCCACCCTGTAGCAGTATTCCTGCTATAGGGCGGTCAGGAAGCCGTTAAAAAATGTACAGGAGATCAAGTACCACCAAAAGAAAGCTCAATTAGTGGAAACATAGGATGTAAATTTCATTTGAGTGCAGCGTTTGTTGACCGCGCAATTATCAGTTAAAGTAACGCAGTGCCATAATGCAAACCACTTCTTTATTTTTTGAGCTATAGAAAAAAAGACCGACAATTTTGAGAAAAAAAACTATATTTTCGACTTTTTGCTATTAAACATGTCCAGTAAAAAAATGAAAAAAATCTACTTTTGTCATAAATTTAGGCCAAAATGTATTGTGTGACATGTCTTTGCTAAAAACAAATCCCAATATGTGTAAATTAATTAGTTTACGTGGAAGTTATAGCATTTACAATTGGCAGTATATATACTGGAATTTTTTTTTTCATACTAATAATGGCTGAGATCAGCGACTTATTGTGGCGATCAGCAACTTAGACTTATAGTGGGACTGCGGCAGGCATTATGACACTTGGGGAAATGGTGTCACTGACATCCCCAGTGACACCAATACAGTGATCAGTGCTAAAAAAAAAAAGCACTGGCACTGGGCAGGAATGGGTTAACATGAGGGGCAATCAAAGTGTTAATTGTGCAATGGGAGTGGTTTACTAGGGAGCGGGGGGGGCTTGTGCTTCAATGCAAGTACACTGCTCTGGAAGGCTCTGCTCCGCCATCCAAAGCAGTGTGCCCAAACTGACAGGGAGGAGGGCTGTTGGTAAACAATGCAGCCCTACTCCCTGTCGGTGATCACTGGTAATAACTTGACACCGGCAGGTAATCACAGGCTGGGACCCAGTGATTGACAACGGAGCCGCGATTGTCGGAGCGGGTAGGGAGCACAATTGCACACACCCCCTACCTGGAAATGTAGAATCACGTACATATAAGTGATCCTGTGCACAGGGGCCGCCCTGTAGAAGTAAATGTACAGTGGGCGGTCCTTAAGCGGTTCACATATGAAAAATGCCTGTATTTATTGGGGTTAATTTACTAAAACTGGAGCATGCAAAATCTGGTGCAGCTCTACATAGAAACCAATTAGCTTCCAATTTTTTTGTCAAATATTAATTGAACAAGTTGAAGTTAGAAGCTGTTTAGCTATCTTGCACAGCTGCACCTGATTTTGCACTCTCCAGTTTTAGTAAATTAACTCTATTGTGTTGGAAGCATACATTTGTAACCAACCAGATTTAATCAACCTTTTTAATATTTTGTATTAATTTTATATGGTTAGATTTGTATTTCCAGTATGTTTCTCGAGTAGCTGAGCTGATTTTTATAAGCAAAATTAAAAGTCTACATATATGCAAACCTTTAAATGTATTATACACTGGCCCAGTACTGTATTTTAAAGATAAAACATCAAGGTATGCACTGTAAACTGATGTTTAAAACATAAATCTAAGTCAGAAATCAAAGAAATGAGTTATGTAAAATTATGCTAAAGCATTTTCCTTCCTTTGATATTTTTTTCTATGCCTGCTGAACAAAACAAATCTTGATTGCAGAGTTTCCACAAGTGAAAAGGTATTATTAGCAAAAAGATTTTACATTGCCAAGATAAATTATAAGTACAGCACATTCTGTTCTGGTCATTACCTTCTTTTTGTATTTTTCTTGCTGATTTTAATATTGCAAAACACACACATCAACAACCGCAATCATAAGTCTTTAAAAGGTATTGTTACATATGTTATCATAATGCAAAAATTAGGCAGGGTTAAAGGAACCAGGAATACTGAGGCAGGGTGCCAAAATTATGAAAAAAATATCTGTCTAGCATTTTGTTAGATGTTAAAAAAAATACATAAAAACAACCACCCTTGGTTAGTTGTAAAGCCAACAAAGAGTAAACAGTGGAAGGAAAGTATCACTGTGAATTGCCATGAACTGATTCCCATAGAAATATGGATGCTTTCATTAATTACTTTTTTTTTTTTTTAAACTGCTGGTTCTTTGGCTGTCAAGCCCAGCTTCCACATTTTTGCACGTTCCATCTTCACTGACTGTATATTGGGTCAGTGATGCACTAAATATCAAGACAGAGAATGAAGATGACTTCCATAAAACTACTGGTTTCTAAAACAAGTTAGCAGTGACAGCACTTGTATCCTTTTTTTTATATTTTTTTTATGGCAGATTCACTGTCAGGTAGAATGAATATTATAAAAGATTTACATTGACCAGAGCAAATAAACATTCAAGCCAAAATCCTTATAACGCAGGATTATGAAGATTGATAGCTAAACAAACTAACTTAGGATAGTAACTGCTGATAGCTAAACATGCTAACAGCAGAAAACACAAACTTCAACACTTCAATTTTGTGAAATTTTAATTAGGATGCAAATGCACTATGTGACCACATTGTTACTAATATATACAGTATTTGAGGTACATGTTTTTGCTTCTCAGTATTCCAGTCAATAGGTTTTATGTTCTAAACTATGACTGAACCATTATGTAAATAATAATAATTGTTTGGATACAATTTTGTCATTATGTTACTGATACATGTATTGTAAAATTGTATACAGAGCTCAAATTAATTAGGTAAAGCTCTGAGAGTGGGGTCAGTATTCAGTATATTGCTTTTAGTGTAGTCATTTAGTAGTAAATATGGTTGTTGATATATTAAACCTGGAGAGTGCAAAATCTGGTGCAGCTGTTCATGGTAGCCAGTCAGCTTCTAATGTCAGCTTTTTCAATTAAGATTTGACAAAAAATGCAAAGTAATTGGTTTCTATGCAGAGCTGCACCAGATTTTGCACTCTCCATCTTCAGTAAATCAACCCCATTGTCTTTCTTATATTCTAACTAACCATATTCAGTTCATGGTTATGACATACCAATGCCAATGGATAATACAGCAGAAGTGAATGGAATAAAATACTTCTTTCAACTCTGCTGTGTACAAAAACAGGGGATGTGCATCATGGAATGTATGCATAATCTGACTTCATGCTCTTTTTTTACTCTGGATAATTTTCATAAGGCATAACTGTGATGGCAAAGATGAACATTTTATATTGTGTAGAATACCTTAATGGGCATCTAAATCCAAAAGCAAACATATACAGTAATACATTGCAGCTTACCAATTCTTAAATGTATTTTTTTTAATTTTAGGATCATTCTGTTAATCAAATATGGCAGACTGAGGTTTGAGAAAAAAAAACATTTAACAATGAAAAGGTGCTTACAATTGTCAAATTTTATTCATTTAGTTTACAACCTTTATCCAAAAAAGAAAAAAAATCTGTAACCACTTAAAGCACGTTAGCTAGAGTTAGACTTTACGTTACTTATGTCAAGTCCATCTAAATCTATTGTCCTAGGGTGTCTCCATTGCTCCTCAATAGATAAAAAAAAGATGAGTGTTACTGGCTAGATTGCCTGATGAACATAAACGGAAAAGAAGCTTACAAAAAAGACAACTAAAGAGGCCATTACATCTAAGCAATTGGTAAACTGCAATATGTTCATTTTCTTGCTCTCAGGTTTAGATACACTTTAAAAGAAAAGTAGACATACGCTCCACTAAAATAAAGTCCTAGCTGTTAGTGCTCATATTCGGTGCTTTTACTAGTTTACTCAGTACTCAAAGTAAATCTGTGACCACAATAGACATGTAACCATTTATATATCATTAACAAGTAGTAAAGTAGCTTTCAAACAAGCTATCTGTGAAGCAACCCATCCTTAAAATGGACAGTAAAAGCACTGAATTTTGTCAAGTTGACCCTCTCTGCTCCCTGCTTCCTTCTCCCGGGGTCCCTGATGACAATGGAGGGGGGATAAGCTAATTAGAAAAATAACGTCATTACTTTTGCTGTGAACTTTGAGAATCATTAGCTTCACAATACCTGTAGTTACAGAGGTGAAGCTCATTGACTGCTTGCAGATTCTGGTGCACTCAGAATCTTGTGCAGCTGTTCATGGTAGCCAATGAACTTAACTTCCATGGTTTAATTGCCAAAGCTTAATTGAACAAGCTGAAGTTATGATTGGTTTCTATGCAGAGTTGCACCAGATTTTGCACGCTACAATGCTAGTTAATAAACCCCTATGTTAAAATTTGACTGTTCATGGACTCACCACATATTCCCTTTAAGAGTCATAAATGCTTATTAAGTTTACAAGCATGTTCATTGAGCTTTACTTTATTGTCTTATAAAAGTAATGAGTAATCTCTGTTTTTCTACTTTTCTTTATCCAGAATACTAAGAGAGCCAATGATATGCAGTATTTTATTCTCTTCAGTTGACCTTGACTTTTCAGCAATTTAGCAATAATGAATTTTACATTGCCTACTCTGCAGTGTTAGCTCTGTTTCACCTTTTCTAGATTCTATATATGTATGAACCAACAAAGGACAAAGAGAGATATAAAATATGCATGCATTTTTAAAAACAAATGTTGAACACATTTTTAGAATGAGATAGAATTTACTTTAGCATCTAGAAGAAAATGGTCACTTTTATCCTGTTCAATGCCATATTACATATTTTGTTGTGCCTTAATTGCTGGAAATGATAGGTGCTATCAATAGATGCAGTGACAACTGTACCTTCCTGTGCTGCACCTGGGTGATAATTGCATCCACAATAATGCCTGGTTTGTTTGCTTTTCACAAAGTTGTCATTGCTATTTTGCATAACAAGGCATGTAATCAATATACTTAGTGACATGTAGATCAAGAAACAGATAGGATACACTTTCCCCTTGTTTGGGCTTCAGATTTGCAGATGGCTTTATTGTTTAGTTAGCCACAATGATGACTTGGCTGTCATAAATATAACAAAATGGAGAGGATTAGATCAGTGTATTTGCTATCATTATGCATATGTAAACCTAAAGTTAGAATTAAAACAATAACATTTTGCTCTTTACATAACTGAGGATTGAAGAGAAACATGTATTTATTTTGACAGAGTATATTCACCTTTTTGTCTCCAAAAATGTTTAATTTGTTTATATAGAAACAGAATGACCATTCTAAACAATAATGACTTATTGTAGAATGCTTGATATTTTTGAAAGAAAAATCTATATGTAAGGAGTACTATACAGCACACCTAAAGAATTATGAAACTTTTTGTAAATTTTGCAGTGTCAGTGCATCTGCAGGTGATTTTTATCCTTATAGTTTTGGCAGAACTGTATTTGATGTTTGCGGTGGATTGCTACAGAGTTGTTACTGGAAATGGTAACACCAGGCACAGGAGATTTATGTCATACATTTGAACTGTGCATAACATCAGTGTGATTATAATACCCAGATTTATATTCATTAAGCACCATGCTTTGTTTTGCTTGCTTTGAGTGGAAGGGTTAATGTGGAAAAATAACCATCGGGGGGAATCGACTATTGCAAATAAAGGATAAAGTGTGCTGCTTTATCCCTTGGGTAAAATGATAAACAATTTTACCAAAGTAGAACATATCTGTGGAAGTGTAATTGTAAATCTGGGTGGAGTGATACACAGGATCCATCACATGGAAGAGAATACACAATTAATATGTTGTGATATATAACTGATTTTGGTGGAATTTTTTGGCCTTTACTTTTATATATGTGTAAAGAAATAAAATATTAAAAAAAAATAATCTTAGATTAGAAGCACTGTAATTTTGTATGACCTTATATTAGCTATATGGTGAGTGTTCTTCTCTAAACAGTGTGGCTTAATGGCATAAAGAGTGTGTAGATTGCAGCCGAGGATAATACAAATAGAAAGGTATTGGGAAAATTAATTTTCATCCCAGGCTTCAGCTTTAAATGCTAGGGTGCTGTACAGAAAATTCTTTATTGAAAAAGTAAAGTTAAAAGATGAAAATTTCCCTCCCACCTCCTCCACCATACCATTAGTTATCGATTCTATCCATCAAGTCTGTCAACCAAGAATAGGGCATATGAGGTGGCAAGAGACAGGCCAACCCTTGAATTTCCTTTTTCAAGCTAGTATTTGCATATTAGAATGACTCATAATTTGGGGTTCTTGGTACCCAAATGTCCAAAGTATGTGAAGGCACCTTAAGGTCACCACTTACTGGATATTTTTCAAGGAAAGGGTACCTTTTAGCATTTAACTTTTTATTTTGGTTTTTAATTAGTTTTTGTTATGCATTTTTCCTAATTACTTTATTTAATACTTCGTTTTTTGTAGTCTCTTTTATACCTAAAATGTTTGGGTGATAAAAATCAGTATTACCCAGTCTAGAAGATTTTATATCCCTACAGTACTGTACATTTATATTTTGCTGTGCTGACCACAACCAAAAACAGGCATACACAAATAAAAAGAGGACTACAGACGCCAGTACTATTAACAATATTGTGCAGATGCTCTAGATCCTCTAGTTCCTTAGTGGTAGGTGAGAACTGCAACTCTGAGAAAAATCACAGATGTACTCCAAAGATTAATGTATATTTGAAACTGCTTGTGATATCTATGGAATGTCATAAGTTATGTTCTTTTATTTTTTAAATCAGCACTTGTACTTTAAACCAATGTAAAGTTGTGTACCAGATTAGACATCAAACTGTAAAATGTGTCAAACAGGGTTTTTTTTCAATTACTTTAAAGTCACCAATTTTTTTTATCTAATGTGACTGAAGTTTTGAGAACTGCTCATATTAATTATGCTCTGGTTTTGTACCTTTGTATGTTTACATCTAAGAGCAGTCTTACAAAGGAGGAAGGGGAAGAAACAGGAATGAATGAATGACTAATTTATAAGTTCCTGAGTGGTGAACTCAATCATGGCAGCAGCAACTGCAAATAAAGTTTAACCCCTTGACCGTCATTATTTCCTTCACATCTGAGCCTCATTTTGTTCCTCTATATAACCATATATTAATCCCAAATCTACCTTTACCTGCACATCTGTACATTAACCCCTCATTTCCATTCTCCCTCTGTATGTGACCTGTACATTAACCCCTTCATCTCCAACCCCTCTCTCTATGATCTGTATTCGTTGGATCTAGTGCATCGTTACCAAGCTTCATATTTTAACCCCATTATGGCAAACAAATGAAAACACCTTGGGGTATCAACTTTCCCAAAAAGGGTAAATTTGTTGGTTTTGTATGGGAAACTGTTTGCAATGTTTGTTTTTTTTCTATTATATATTAAAAAAAATAAGTAAAAAAATCCCAATGGTTATTAAATACCTCAAAATGAAAGCTCAAAATAATTGTCAGTCAAATGTATTCTAGCAAAGGAAACTGAAAAACTACCAGGTAATTAAGGGGTATTGCAGACTGGTACTCAGATTCTTATACTGTAACGCCAGCCAAAACGTTCTCTTTTAGTTTGGGGAAAAAAGTGTGTGCGTGGGTATGCGTGCGCACTCGGTGGGGGGTTGTCAGATCTCTTTTGATGTCTATATCCCAAGTGGTCCGATTTTCCCTCCCTGTCCCAGTGGCACCTGGCATATAAGGACACAAACAGCAAAACAATTGTCAGAAATTCTAATCCTTCTCCATTCATCAAAAAGAAGTATAATTGCAAGTACCTCTCTTGCCATCTGAGAGACCCAAGATTCCTTGAAGACTGTTACCCTGTGGCATTTGCCTAGTGTACGTGGAGGCACAGCATAACCTCTTGAACTGTTGAGAAGCCTTTCCACTGTTCAGAGGCTACTGTAATAAGGGATGCAACTATTAGAATCCTTAACTTTCATGTACACATTTGGAGCACCGAGCTTAAGGGCAACAAAATAACAAAAGACATCTCAAGAATCAAGTCTTGAAAGGGGAAGATGGCACAGGAATTTTAATGCGGAGTAAGATGGATGAATGGCCCCTGAAGCAGAGTAAGAGTAGAGTACCTCTAGAGGCAACTGTTAGAAATTTACCATTTTCCTGTTTCTCCTGTTGGTGGCACTGCTCTTCTGTGGCCTCCTGTGGATAGCATGTCTCTGCTGTGTATGGACATCAGGGGAAACTAAAGTTTCCTCACGTTTATACTTAATCTGTTATCCAGACAACAAACATCAAAGTAAATGTGTAAATATACAATATGCTACAATAAGATATTTCTTATCTAAAATGTTGGAGTGTACTCAGATGTTGCGTCCACTCAGGGGATCATATGGGTCACCACTAACTTCAACTTTATCGTGTAGTACATTTTTGTGATGAACAGCTTCGTAAAACACATTAAAGATCTAAAGACTGTATTGGATGTTAAAACAATGTAAACATTAATTTTATATAAATATTTATATTTTCTTACTAAGGTTTTTGTAACCTGTTATTTTTATCTGATGTATTTATATAGTAGGTGTACCTTATGGTATGAAACTCTCTAAATAAGATCTGTTTGTGTTCACTATACATTTTATCTATGAAACAAGTCTGAGTTAAGTGTTTTCTATCTAATCCCTGATTTTATTTATGGCACCCTAAAAGTCCCATCCTGGCATGCACAGTAAAGCGTCTTCTATTTGTATTTTTTTTTTTAACTGAATTTTTCTGAGTGCACACCCCCCCCCCCCCTTCCTGACCATGCAATTTTTTGTGATACGTCGCTACGTTACTTTTAACTGACAATTGTGCAGTCATTCAACATTGTACAAAAATTAAATTTGTCATTTTTCCCCCCACAAATAGAGCTTTCTTTTGGTGGTATTTGATCACCTCTGTGCTTTTCTTTTGCGTTTATAAACAAAAAAAACTCAACAATTTTGAAAAACAAAAACAATATTTTTGACTTTTTTGCTATAAAACATATCCAATAAAAAATGTAAAAAATTTAATTTCTTAATACATTTAGGCCAAAATCTATTCCGCTACAAAAAATCCCAATAATTGTTTATTAATTGATTTACGCAAAAGTTATAGCATTTACAAATGGTGGCATATATACTGAATTTTTTTATTTTATACTAGTAATGGCGGCGATTAGCGACTTATAGCAGGACTGTGGGACTGTGGTGGGCATTCTGAGACTGGGTGGGAATGACTAACTGTCACTGATATCTCCAGTGACACTAATACAGTGATCAGTGCTAATAAAAAGCACTGACACTGTACTAATTACACTTGGCAGGAAGGTGTTAACATCTGGGGCGATCAAAGGGTTAACAGTGTGCTGTGTGTGTTTTACATTGTGTGTTGTGTTTTACTCTGGAGACATGCTGCTTTTTATCTCCCTGCTGTGCTCTTCTCACTGATTGTAACTTCAGCTCTCTGCTCCCTGCTTTTCAGAGCTGAGAGATCCTGTGTAAATTCAGCAGTTTGAATAGATGTAGGGGACAGACCGCTGTAGATAAACAGGGAAAACTTATTTGTTTAATCTAGGATTTGTTTAATCTCTATGTATCACCTGAGGCCAGCCATTTCACTAAGTATACTGTATGTAAGGGTTTAGACCACTTTAATATATTTAATTGAGCTTCAAAAGTTACAAAACAGGAAAATAAAAGTGGTAATAGAACCATGTCACAAAACCATATTCATTCCACTGTAAGTACAATATTTATGGAATCACATTATTAAGAAATATGGGGCAGGAAGTGAAACAAAGATAACATAAAAACATATAGAAGAAACAAATAATCAGTAGTTTTGGTGAGTATAATGCATTTTATTTATCTTTTTTAAGAGATGCATTTTCCGTGCTGAAATCTTAAGGTTACAGCCAAAAATTGCTGAATTCAGGCAGAACATCACTGAGAGCCTATGTGTAAAATGCATGGCCTGCCACTGTACAAAGCTAATCATATAATATACTCCATAGAGAACTTGTGCATATTTTTTTATTTCTTAAGACCATGGCTTAAAAATACATTTTCCAAAATACTAAGTATTTAACATTTTTGTATATACTGCTTGAGCTTGCAGATGGTCATGATTTAAAAAAAATAGCTGTTGTTTACAGAGCTCAATAGCTGGAGCTTAATGTTTGTTGATGAGTATCAGCAATAACTCATCCCTATCAGGTTGCTGCTTCCAAGTTACTAAACTTCTTTGGCGCTATGCAGTTTACATTGTGAGGGGATCAGAACAAATGGTAGAGCTTCAAGGACTTATTCCACTCCCCAACATTTATTTTAGGGGCTTTACAAGTTTTTTTATTCCAAAGTGGAACTAAACCCTCCTATCCATCCCCAGCCAAGGAAGCTGCCATCTTAGCTTCTGTTTGATCTGCAGTTGCCATGTGCTGCACATTTGATCAGCTATGAAAGTAGACGCTTGATCACTTGACAGTTTGGTTGAGAGCGAACATTAGCACACTAATAACTGTAACAGTTATAAGGTATTGTAATTCATGGAATGCCTTGGATGTAAATGTCTTGGGAAACTGTTAAATAGGTGGGTTTAGTTCTGCTATAATATTAAATATTCCCTTATCTTTTTTAATTTTCGTAGCTCAAGTTATTGACAACTGTCAAGTGCAATCTTCTTATATTTTACCTTGTTGGATTCCTGCTTCCCACTCTGGAAAACAGCTCCCAGGGTGAGGCCCTAGGACACACCTGTGGAGATGACAGCTGACCAGGAAAAGAACCAGAGTGCAGAAAAAAAAAAAATAATAGATAGTAAGAATTATATACTGAAGGTCAGGTCAAGCAATAAGTAAGATAAGTCAGACACAAAGCCACAATGTAGGAATTTATTTTAAGGATAACACAAAATGTATTTAAAAAATATTATACCACATTTTGTAAAGGGATTGACAAGGCATGTAATTACTTTTTGCAATAATTTGTAACTGAAAATGTAAAATTCTAAATTCTGTTCCTTGTAAATGTAAACAATGGTTTATATTTAAGTTTTCCCCCAATCCACATTGCCCTGATAGCAAAGTATTAATTTGATGATGATTAGTATTCTTAATATCATCATTTCATTACCTTAAGTACAGTAGATTGATTCATTAGTGACAATGAATTCCTTATAAAAATAAAAGCTTCACTTCATGCATTTGTACGTTACTCTAAATGATAAGTGTCTGGGCTAATGTTCCACAATATGTAAAGTGTACAGAGTCCACCAGGTAGCGTCATACTCCATTAGCACATGAGTTCAGCTGTACAGCCTGCAGCTGTTGGAGCGCTTGCCAGAAAGTTTCTCTCCTCAACTTTAAATGTTTCTCTCAAAGCAACCTTAATACGAGAGAGCACTTTTAATAATCTATCTATAATGTCTTGATAGAAATCTATAGTTTATCCTATTTTTATAAGGCATGTAAAAGAGAGCAACTGTTTTAAATAACTTTTTTCTATATACTGTATACTTTCTAAATATGCAGTATATGTGTGGGCCAGTGTTGTGTTCACTATATTTTCAAGCCCTTCTTCTTGTTTTGCAGGACTACATAAGGTGTTCCTTTTCACAATGTAAATCTGGTCATACATGAATCAAAATGTGTCCCGGTCAGCCAAATCCTACTTATGACGGTGGGGAAGTCTTGCTGTCAGAATACAGTTACACAGTGGGAGAGGTTTCCTACATGCACATCAAATGTGTGGTTGGAGGAATCCATATAAAGTTTTTCATTCAGCTGGCTGGATGAACAAAAATAACTGAACCATGTATGCCAAGCTTCAGTCTAACAGTCCGCCGACTCATTGAAAACAATAAACTCCCTATGTAGCTTATAACTCAACATCTGTAAGATAGAGATAGAATAATAGCGTTAACCACAAACAACTTCCTCTAGTGGGCTAACTATATTAGGAAAATAGCAAAATAACAAGATTCTTTTGCTCGCTTTTTTGATATTTGGCAACAGAAACTTTCCTCCTTTTTGAATCCTTAGTTTGTCCACCCCTTTTGCCTGCTATAGTCTTGTTATTTCTCTATGACCTTTTTTGTCCTCATTTTTTTCTAATTTTTCTCAAATATTACATCTTGGTAGTTTTCCTTGTCAAAAATCTCATCAGATTTGGTTGCTTGATAGTTGCCTTTTAGGATTGTACCTTTTGTATTGACTTCTAAATATGTACGATGGTTTGTATTGTATTTTCTGAAAATTCAAATAATAAAAAAAAAAAAAAAAAAGAGAAAATAGCAAATTAAAGATGCTTGCAAAAATTTGAAAGAAAAATTGATCTTGTGAATAATAACATGGGGTCAACAGCGCTCAAAAATCTGCTGCCAGTGATAGCTGATGGTACTGAAGCTCTGCTATCATCTGATAACCTATGCCCTTGGCCAAGGCACTGTCGCTACTTATTAATGTCTCCAGTGCCCTCCTGTGTATGGTACTTCAGCAGTATTCTACAACCTGACATTTCCAACCTTGTGAGTGCAATTTACACTTATTAATAAAATTTTTAATGATTTTTCATACTACACTATGCAAGTTTTGTGCTGTTTCTTTTCAGACAAACACTGTAACATGGCC
Organism: Staurois parvus; assembly: GCF_062004578.1. Taxonomy (NCBI): domain Eukaryota; kingdom Metazoa; phylum Chordata; class Amphibia; order Anura; family Ranidae; genus Staurois; species Staurois parvus. Next base: position 328,447 of record NW_028317942.1, read on the forward strand.
TCAAAATATGCAGACAATAAAAGTACTATATGACATCTTTTATCAATGTTTTTACCCAGAATTCACACAATTTTAACAAAGATTACAGATTTTTCTGAATGAATATTATGTAAAAATATGTGATTCTTCACTGAACATTGTGTGGATCTTGAGTGAAAATATATTTCCCTTCATCATTAAAGATAATTTAACCATGCACATTCACTATAAAAGTACAAACTTATTAGGTACAAAACTTTTTACCATCCCTGTTTTAAGTCTTCTGGTATAAGAATTCCATAAGTGGAAATATAGACCATTCATATCTTGGCTAAATGGTTACCTTGCTTGTCTTGAGTTCTGAATTTTATTTCTCCCAAGTAAACCCTCTTCATGGAGTTTATAAATACAGTGTACGTAGGTGTGTTTTAGTAGCTGTGTTTGAGTGTGTGTGTTTGTGTGTAGCTTTGGTCATTATATATTCCCACACAAAGTAAGTGCTGTAGCAACTTCCAGCAGATTGGCTGTTGTCAGCATAAATAAGGACATATGCCAACAGCACACCATAGATCCGTAACCAATAGTTCAAACTTTTTGAAATGATCACATCACAAACGGTGTCAACACAATGTTTCATGGCTATACAGAACCATTTCACCAGGCATATGATAAGTGCAAAGGGCAGTGAGAACACATTTAATGAAGGCAATCGGCAATCAGAGGACATACAGTTAGGTCCATACATATTTGGACACAGGCACAATTTTCATACTTTTGGCTCTGTATTCCACCAGAGTAAATTAAAACAAAACAATCCAAATGAATTTGAAGTGCAGGCTTTCAGCTTTAATTCAAGGGGTTGAACATAAATATCCAGTACAAATTTTAGGAACTTCAACCATTTTTATACACAGTCCCTCCATTTTCAGGGGCTCAAATGTAATTGGACAAATGAATATAAATATAATCATAAATAAAATGTTCATTTTTAATATATTGTTGAGAATCCTATACTGGCAATGTTTGCCTGAAGTCTGGAATCCATGAGCATTACCAAAGACTGCGTTTCCTCCTTTCTGATGCTTTGCCAAGCTCTAACTGCAGCTGTCTTCAGTTGTTCTTTGTTTGTGGGCCTTTCTGCCTTTAGTTTTGCCTTCAGCAAGTGAAATGCATGCTCAATTGGGTTGAGATCAGGTGATTGACTCGGACATTGCAGAATATTCCACTTCTTTTCCTTCAAAAGCTCCTGGGTTGCTTTTGCAGTGTGTTTTGCATCATTGTCCATCTGTACTGTGAAGCACCGTCCAATAAACTGTGCTGCATTTGGCTGACTCTGGGCTGACAGAATCTCCAAACACTGCAGAATTCATTTTTCTGCATTTGTCTTCTGTCACATCATTAATAAACACCAATGACCCAGTGCCACTGGAAGCCATGCATGCCCATGCCATCACACTGCCTCCACCATGTTTTACAGATGATATTGTGTGCTTTGGATCATGAGCTGTCCCAAGCCTTCTCCACACTTTTTTCTTCCCGTCATTCTGGTACAGATTAATCTTAGTTTCATCAGTCCAAAGAATGCTTTTTCAGAACTGGTCTGGCTTTTTTGGATGTTTTTTTGGCAAAATCTAATCTTTTTATTCTTCAGGCTCATGAATGGTTGGCACCTTGTGGTGAACCTTCCATATTTGCTCTCGTTAAGTCTTCTCTTGATTGTAGACTTTGACAATAATATGCCCACCTCCTGGAGAGTGTCCTTAACTTGTCTGGATGTTGTGAATGAGTTTTTCTTCATCATAGAGAGGATCCTGCGATCATCCACCACTGTTGTCTTCCGTGGATATCCATGCCTTTTTATGTTGCTGAGCTCACCAGTGCATTTTTCTTTCTTCAGAATGTACCAAACTGTTGATTTGGCCACTCCTAATGTTGCTGCTGTCTCTCTGATGGATTTGTTTCATTTTTGAAGCCTTACAATGGCCTGTTTGACTTGCATGGACAGCTCCTTAGAACGCATGATGTAGGTTCGCAGCAATAGATTCTAAATGCAAATACCACACTTAGAATCAACTCCAGACCTTTTGGATGCTTAACTGATGAATAAATAATGGAGTAGCCCACACATAGCCATGAAACAGCTTTTTTATTCAATTGTCCAATTACTTTGGTCCCTTGAAAAAGGTGGGATGGCTATTCTGTAACTGTAATTCTTAAACCCTTCCTCCAATTTGGATGTACATACCCTCAAATTAAATCTGAGAGTGTGCACTTTCAGCCCATATCCATTATATAACTATAGCTTGAATATGTTTTGATAAATACCTGAAAAAAACTAAAATTGTGCCTGTGTCTAAATATATATGGACCTAAATGTAAATCTGCCAAATGATGTAAACATTGTTACACAATTCAGGAAGTGAAGAGAATCACATGAACCTTAAAAACATATAGAAACAATAATGCCATTAATGTTAATGTGCCTGCCTCTCAACCTAGCCACTCATACTTACATGATATGACTTTTTGCTTACTGCTGTACTTAGAAACAGCTGCTAATGTGAATGATTCAGTGTGCTCTTTAAAATGTTTTGGAATGTGTCAGTACTATAAAAGTGAGTAAGATATAATGCTACCACTAAAGTATAGGAACTCTGCTGCTTTTTAACAGGCTATTTTCCTAGTTTAGGCTCCTAATACAAACCATAACCTTATATATACCTTATGTTCCATGTTGTATAATTGCTCAGGAATCATACAAATATGAGGGAATACAAAAATGATGAAAAACATAAGATATGAAATTTGCCTGGCTATCTTTTTGCCAGGCAAATCGTTAATAAAGTGGATTGTTTTAACTTTAGAAACTGAAGCATTGTCACTAGTTTAATGTTAGATGGCATCTAGGACTGTGGTAATCAAAATATGACCTGTATGATTATTCTGTTGTTTTTGTTGGGAGATTATCTAATATCTATGAGGTGCTAGAAGACATTGTTAACTAGGCTTGTTTTGGAAGAAACTGAAGAGTCAGAAATGATGGCAAACCTTCTTGGATTATTTTGTTTTCCCTCAATAAGCCCTCAGGAGAAGTGGCTGCAGAGTGCCATCCCTGCCCCATTACACCCTTTTATGTTTAGGGACCTGGCATAAATGGTCAAGGGCAGTTAGATTAGGTATCCACATCCATTTTCTCTCTAGTATCTAGGATGGACCTAATGCCACTCATTTTAAAAAGGAATAACAGCCCATTGTAGTTTCTTTAACAAGAAATTTTCATACAAAAGAACAATTGGAGAAATTAAGTCTAACATTGTAATAGTATGAATAATACTGGATGCATTCCACATATGGTATGTTTTTCCAAAGAATATTTTAACAGCTAATGGATATACAGCTGCATATTAAATTGTTACTATGGTTTGTGTACTTGCACAATTTGGCAAGAGTTGCCTACCCTCAGACCCGCTTTTTTTGTTTTTCAATTACTTTTCCCTTATTAGGTTATCATACCAATGTATGCTAAGCATCCATTACCTTCCCAACTCCATTTGGTTACAAATCCTGCTGGAGGTGATTTTGACCATGATGTCCCCAACTTGCAATCTTTATACTCACTGAGCTTTAGGATAGCTGATATATCTCATACCTACTACTTTCTCCACACACTGAGGCATGTCTGGTTAAAACCTTTCTACCCTGCTCAAAAAAATTAAAGGAACACTTTGAAGACACATCAGATCTCAATGGGGAACAATATCATGCTGCATATCTATACTACTGATATGGACTGGGTAATGTGTTAGGAATGTAAGGATGCCCCATTGTTTGATGGAAATGAAAATTATCAACCTACAGAGGACTGAATTCAAAAACACCCCGAAAATCAAAGTGAAACAATTATGCAGCACGCTTGTCCATTTTGCTGAAATTTAATATGGTACTCAGTAATTTGTATGGCCCCATGTGTTTGTATGCCTGTCTGACAATGTCAGGGCACGCTCCTAATGAGAGGATGGATGGTGTTCTGGGGTTTTTCCTCCCAGAACTGGACCAGGGTATCCCTGATCTCCAGGACAGTCTGTGGTGCAACCTGTTCATGTCTGATGGACCGAAACATGATATCCCAGAGGTGTTCTATTGGATTTAGGTCAGGCAAGAGTGGGGGCCATTTAATGGTATCAATTCCTTCATCCTCCAGGAACTGCCTGCATACTCTCGACACATGAGACCAGGCATTGTCATGCACCAGGACGAACCCAGGACCCACTGCATCAGCATAGGGTCTGACGAAGGGTCCAAGGATTTCATCATGATACCTAATGGCAGTCAGGGTGCAATTTTCTAGCCTGTGGAGGTCTATGTGTCCCTCTCTGGATATGCCTCCCCAGACCATCACTGACCCACCACCAAAACGGTCATGCTGAACAATGTTACAGGCAGCATAATGTTCTCCATGGCTTTTATAGACCCTTTCATATCTGTTACATATGCTCAGGGTAAACCTGCTCTCATCTGCGAAAAGCACAGGGCAGCAGTTTTGAACTTGCCAATTCTGGTGTTCAATGGCAAATGCCAATCAAGCTCTATGGTGCTGGACAGTGAGTGCAGGGCCCACTCAGGCCACCCTCATGAAATCTGCTTCTGATTGTTTGGTTAGAGACATTCACACCAGTGGCCTGCTGGAGGTCATTTTGTAGGGCATTGGCAGTGCTCATCCTGTTCCTCCTTGCACAAAGGAGCAGATACCAGTCCTGCGGATGGGTTAAGGACCTTCTACAGCCCTGTTCAGCTCTCCTAGAGTAACTGCCTGTCTCCTGGAATCTCCTCCATGCTCTTCAGACTGTGCTGGGAGACGTATTGATGTGCAATAGGAGTTGAACTGCCTGTGCAACCTCTGTAGGGTCCAGGTATCGCCTCATGTTACCAGTAATGACACTGACCCTAGCCAAATGTAAAACTAGTGAAAAATAGTAAAAAAGATGGGTAGGGAAAATGTCAGTGGCCTCCTCCTATAAAACCATTCCTGTTTTGGGGGTCATCTCATTGTTACCCATCTAGTGCACCTGTTGTTAATCAGTTTCAGCTGCTTTGGTGTTAGTGAAATTAACAACCCCCTCTGCTACTTAACTGACCAGATCAATATCCCAGGAGTTTAATTTACTTGATGCTTTACTCTGATTAAAAAGTGTCGCTTTAATTTTTTTGAGCAGGGTATGATTTACTTATCTCTTCCTGCTTACATGTGCATGTGTGACACACTCTCTTTGTCAAATAATCACACTCATCAGTTATGAGGGCCCATTGTTTCACTCAAACAAAGATTCTGGGAAATTGGCATCCAGAACCTATTGATGTAGATCCCTAAAATATATTTGCAAAATTTTCTAAGGCACAAAGCACTAACTTTAAAGTGAAGTAACCCTTTGCAACCGAACAGAATTCAATTTACCAAAGATCACAAGGATTTTAAATGATTGATATAGTTTAGATATTTTGCATCTTATCCCTGCTTTAAATAGTAAGCTAATTGGTGTGGTGTATTTTGTCAAGACATAATTTAGTAATCGAGCACCTAGCATAGGTTACATTGATCACCAGTGGTCTGTGAACCACAAAACAAAACATAAAAAAGCCTAATTTCCCTTTACAAGAGGCTCATCAAATAAGGAAAAAAATAAGAATTAATCTAAAGAGGCTTACAACAATTAAAAAAAATATAAAAATTATTTGTAAACTGTAGCAGGTGACTAAATGAACACAAAGTAAAACTATTTTTGGATCCTCCATTTGGTAACACAGTTGAATAGCCAAGGCTGGCTCTTGATGATTCCTTGACAACAATAATATGGGTGATATCTGTTCTTGAACAAGATTGTATTAGTGTTGGAATCCTTACATCATAAGCAATGTATTTTTCTCTTATCCCTTTGAGGCAATTTCCTGAAAGATTTTTCACCTGCCTGAGGAGCTTATTATTGCCCTTCAGTATATCAAGAATGATAACTTATAATCAAAAGCAAAGCTTGTTTCGAGCATGCTTTTATCAAGCCATTGATAGGCGGGCCACAGATAATTTTAAGAAGCCAGAGTGTATGCGAACCCTAACAATCAACCTCTTTTATTTGCACCCTTTTGGTCTGTATAATATAACTTTGAAAGCATTGTATAATATCTGTTTGATACGTGCAAAAATCATTTTTTATATTTTCAGAAATTCAAAGTTGGCCTGTATCCTCTGCATACTTCTTGTTTTATTTAAAAAAAAACCCTCTTAGTTTTTATTTTTTTACTACAGAATAATTAACATTAACATTGTTGAGATATGGGAGTAGGAGTGGTTGAGTACTTTAGAAAAAACACTAAGCAGAGCTGACACCACTCAATACACAAAAATGCTATATGTTGTCAGCCAACAACAAGGTTCACAGGGCTTAATAACACACTATCATAAGGGCTTGGGCTGTCTGCTATATGTCTTGTTACTAAGCAAATCACTTATATAAATTCTGAAGAATCCAAAGTTTTTGATGCTAAAATGTGCAAATCTAAACTGATCGCCTACATTTTGCATGTGATCCATATTCTTAACGGCATGATCTTTGCTTAACCTGCCTGTTATGCACATTCAACTACTAGCAGCAATGGGGGTTATTTACTAAAAGTGAGTGCAAAATCTGGTATAACACTGTATAGAAACATATCAGCTTCAAGGTTTTATTGCCAAAGCTTGAGGCTCCATGCACACTGGGTTAAAAATTGTTGCTTATATAGGAGTTTTGTGTTTTGCCTGTAGAAGCAGCTCAATGTTATGTGTCCACGCACATTAGGACAAATAGAGGCACATTTTAAGCACGTTTAGAGGCAGAAAAAAAAACCCTTCTGGTTTGTACTTTTGATTGGAGTTTTCTGGCAGAAAAAAATGCTAAACTCTTCTAAACCCGCCTAAACTGTGTACAACAACACTTTACATCAGAGTTTTTTTCTGCCAAGGGAACTGGTGTTTTTTTAAGCCCAGTGTGCATGGAGCCTAATTGAACAATCTGAAGTTATAAACTGATTGCCTACCATGCACAGCCGAACCAGATTCTGAGTGCACCAGTTTTAGTAAATCTACCCTATTGTGTTTAATACAAAGATGTTTTGCTCCACTGCTGACTTTTTAGTTGACTTCCTTAACCATTTGCAGACCAAACTGTTTCACCCCTTCCTGTTTAGTCCACTTTTCAGCGCTGTCACGCTCTGAATGACACTTACTCAGTCATGCAACACTGTATCCAAATTCAGTTTATGTAATTTTTTTAGACAGATAGAGCTGTCTATTGGTGATATTTAATCACCTCTGGGTTTTTTAGTTTTTACTATATACAGGAAAAAAATATAAAAAATGTTGATAAATGTTTTTCTTTGTTTCCATTACAAAACTTTGCAATCAAATAATCTTTTTTTCATAAATTTAGGCCAATATGTATTCTGCTACATTTCCTTGGTAAAAATAATAAGCAAATAGACGTATATTATTTAGTCTGTGTAAAAGTCATAGAGTCTACAAACCATGGTATATATATTTGAAAATTGATCAAACCTGATGTACTGACTGCCTGGGGGCACTTGTGTGGGTTCAATGCTGATGTGAATGAGGCCTTATGGTGACACTAGGGACTGGTGTGGTGATGATAGGAGACACTAAGCTCAATTCACTAAAAGATATTGCATGCATTAATTGGACCATGTGACTCATTTGATCCAAATATCCCATGCGATATTGAAAAAGTTAATTTACTATCAGTTTATGTGGTAGTTACTGCAACAAATACTAATGCATGGCATAAATTAGCATTAAAGTTAATTCACAAAATTAAATAAAAAATACATTAGTTAAATAAGTAGCGGTCTAGTCACACATTATTTAAGGAATGAATGAAAGTAATAAAGCTGGTTGTTAATTTGCCGTCACCCATCAAATACTAACAACCATAACTCACTGAGAGCAGAAGGCAACCAAATGAGTCAACATTTAAAAAAAAAAAAATTCAGGTCTGGTGTGGATTCTGTGGGGAACTCATGCCAAAAGGAAAAAGTCATGAAGTTCCCAAAAATCCATACCAGACCATTATGCAGTTGGGTAGGCCAGGAAAGGGGGGTACAAGAGTGTGGCCTCCCCTCCTGAACCTTACAAGACTATATGCATTCAGCATGGGGACAAGATACTTTGCCAGGGGTCCCCCTGGCAAAGCACCCCCCTTGTTGAGGGCATGTGGTCTGGTAGGGTTAAGGAAGGGGGGGTGCACGCTTGTCCTCCCTGTTTCCTGGCCTACATGCTCAGATATGGGTTTTGTAGGGAAAAATCATGCCATTTTTTTCTTTTGGGTGTGAGGTTTCTCAAAATCCATACCACCCCAAAGGATCTGGTAAGAATTAGAGGGGGAACCACACGCTGTATTTTTTTTTTTTTTGCTGCCAACTCTCTTGTTTATATTCTATATTCTAGGAATACCACTGCTAAATGTTTCACTTACCAATGCAGCCAGAGGTCTGGTCTGCATTTAAATAAAGGGCAACAACACATGTTAAATACTGCAAAATAAAAAAAATAACTAATGTGGTATTTAACATGTTTTTGTGCAAGTTCCTGAGTTAAATACTAAACAAGTTATTTTAATGCAGATACTCATGGGGGTATTGACATTGTACTGCTCAGGGGGAAGGGTGATCTTTTTTTTAATTTTAAATTTTTTTTTTTCATAAATTGAATGCTCCTCTGACTGATGACTGGTATGAGAGGAAACACACATCAAAGGCTGCAGGCATACATACTTTGTTTACAACTATGATCACTGTGATTGTCTGAAGGACGCAGCAGATCATGGAATCATGCACTGTCATGTAAATATATTTCTCAATACTAAAATAGGATATAAACCCAATTTATGAAGGCATCCTCACAGCTCTGTTTACAGTCACAGAAATCCTGTTGGAGGGACTCAACAGACTTCAGACACTACAAGTCGCCCGAAGAAAACTACAGGAGTGGGCAATACAAGTCACCCTGCATAAGAAGATAGAGTGATGATTGGTCTTTATTACAGGGATCTTCTGCACAGAGGCAATATTTCACACTGGACTACTGCACAAAAGAAATATACAAAACACAACAATATTGAATTAAGGATACACATTCCAGTTGTATTTGAACAATATTTGCTTACCGCCTTATCACCTTATCGCCAAACCATTTTACACCTCAAATAATGACTTTAAGTTGTACATGCTTTTTTAAAAAAACATGAAAAAAAACAGCAGGATGTTAAAGGTTTTTCGAACAGGGTTGTATGCTGTGCAACTGTTGTACCTGTTGTGTACTTTCATGTGACCAATACCTCCAAGAGACTGCAATGGCAGCACAGTGGCTAAGTGGTGGGCAACACGGTAGCTACGTGGTTAGCACTTCTGCTTGGCAGCACTAGGGTTGTTGGTTTGATTCACAACCACGGCACTACCTGCACAGAGTTTACATGTTCTCCCTGTGCCAACATAGGTTTGCTCCGGGTACTTCAGTTTCCTCCCACTCTCCAAAGACATGCTGGTAGGTTAATTGGTCCTGGTATGTGTATTTATGAGTGTGATTAGTGACCTTAGATTGCACACTTCTTGAGGGTTAGAGACTGATGTGAATGTACAATATATATGTAAAGTGCTGTGTAAATTGACAGTGCTATAGAAGTACTTGTAATAATAATACAATGTCAGTTGCGTGAGCAATTTCCTTTCGAATACTAAGGGGTTAATTTATTAAAGCAAATAGCCTATTTGCCTTGTAAGGGAAGTTGCACTATGCCAGGGAATTTTCCCAGGAGCTTAATGAATGTGGTGAAATGTCACTTTGCAAAGAAGAGCCCATAAAAATGCAAGAAAAAAAAATTAAAAACTGTATTTTTGTTTGCGCATGAATGAATAATATAACTCAGCAGAGCTTCATCACGTACACTAAGCTAAGGGGAAATTTCAAAATGCAACTTACAAAAGTAAACAGTTTATTTGTCTTTAGTAAATCAAATATTATGATTAATATAAAAGTTAAAGATATGCTGTCACTCAATGTAAGCTTTTAAAAGCAAAAGTTCTTCCTGATGCAGAAACCGCATGATATCTGAAAATATGTCTCCTAGCTTCTGTGTGCCTCTCTACAATTGGTTTTACTTTTATAACTAGAGACCTAACTTCCCAGACTCCTGAGCTAAGAAGCTAAGGATCTGTGTCGTCCCAAAGTCAAGTTGATATCTTTTGGTGACTGCCCTTAGGTAGGATCAGGGGTGGACTGACCATTTGGAAACTCGGGCACTGCCCGAGGGCCCGGGGTCAGTAGGGGGCCCCATAAGATGCCCCTGGTACCTTTTTCATAGGCTTTTTTGAGTTTGGGCAAGGACACAGGGGCCCCATGATCCCCTATTGCCCGGGGGCACCATGAGTTGTCAGTCTGCCCCTGGGTAGGATTTTTACTTTAAGATATTTAAATTGCTGACAGGTTCACTATATGATACAGAATACCCGTGTTCTCAGTGTCGCAGCTACACATGTAGTTTTTGATCACACTACTGTCTAACCGAAAACTCCAAAATTAATCACTGCAGTTGCTGTAGGTAATTGCTGATGTGCCAAAAAGCCTTGCAATACAGCAGAAATGTAGAATTAGTCATATAACTAGGTCATTGGATGAATAATTTCATGAATATGTTACTGTGTGTCAAGTCTGATAGGCTCCCGTTTCTCACATCATAAACAGCAGCACAATTAGACATGGATGATTTTCTTTAAATTATTATTATTATACAGTATATAGCGCTAAAAGGTTTGCTCAGCGCTGTAGATTATAATGGGGGACAGAACATGAGACAATACAGTAGCAAAAAAAAACACGAGGGGGTCAAGGGCCCTGCTCTTTCGAGCTTACAATCTAGGAGGGAGGGGATAGTGGTACAGGAGGAAGTGGCTGTGGGGGATGGAGTCGTAAGAGGAGTGGAGGAGACCAGCTGTTAGGTGAGGGCGGGGTAGGCTTCCCTGAAGAGATGAGTTTTCAGGGTGCACCTAAAGGTGAGGAGGGTAGGTGACAGTCTGATGGATTGGGGTAGTGAGTTCCAGAGGATGGGGGAAGTCCTGGAGAAGTCCTGCAGTCGGGCGTGGGAGGTGGAGACCAGGGAGCTAGAAAGTAGGAGGTCTTGTTAGAAGTGAAGATTACGGGTTGGGTGGTATTTGGGTATCAGGTCGGTGAGGTAGTTTGGGTCAGCGTTGTGAATGGCTTTGTATTTCAGTGTTAGTAGTTTGAATTTAATGAGTTGGGCAATCGGGAGCCAGTGGAGGGAATGACAGAGGGGGGTGGCAGAAGCGGAGCGGTTGGTAAGGTGAATGAGTCTGGCCGCTGAGTTCAGGATAGACTGAAGTGGGGATAGCCTGTGTTGGGGTAGGCCGGTGAGAAGGGAGTTGCAGTAGTCCAGATGTGAGATTATAAGGGAGTGAACGAGTTGTTTAGTAGTGTCTGGGGTTAGGAACGGACGTATTTTGGAGATGTTGCGGAGGTGGAGCCTGCATGAGTTTGCCAACGATTGGACATGGGGTTGGAAGGACAGGTTTGAGTCTAGAGTGGCACCTAGGACTTTAAATGCTTAATATCAAATGTAAATATCACATGTAGTTTCTCGCTAAAGTTGATTATTGTAATTGAATGCTTCTACCCTGCACATTTAAAGGCTCAGGATCTGTGAGTCTCAAAAACCGAAGCTGCTGGACACCACAGAATTATGTGTAATATAATATATTGTGAGATTTAGCATCAAAGGTAGAGTTTTTAAGGACACTGCCACTCACTTCTTCTTTTAAGGGCCATTCTTGCCCAATTTTATTTAACAGAAAGTTCCACAAAGTTCCACAAATCATAGATTTTCAGCATTTCACTCTTTCAAGCAAAAGACCTCCAGCCTCCTTAGCTTATACATACAAAACTGCTGCTCTGTCCTTCCACTTCAGGCTCTCATCTGTCTCCTGCAGACTCTTTTCTGCACAGCTCTGCACACACAGCTAGCAGCCCCGTGCTGCTCTAGCTCCAACCTCTCCTAGGTGGAGCTCTCCTGACTCCTGGGCAATGACCTCCTGTCTGCAGGGGGGGAGCCCAGAACCATGGTAAGGCCTCTACAAAAAGTCCTGCACACACCTGTGTAATCACTGTGCTGGCTGTTCATAAGCCCTGGACTCAGGACTGGAGATTTCATCCCACCCGGATCTCTTAGAAATCTCCAGGCTCCAGGTCCCAACATGAACTTTAGAATGAGGAGCCAGTTTCCTCCCCCGGCGCCTCTCAACCTGCCTGGATGAGAATCCTGGGTTTTAATCCTCACTTAGACCCTGGCAGGGTACCGCACTGCTAATATATTTATATATATATATATATATATATATATATATATATGTGTGTGTGTATATGTATATATATATATATATATATATATATATATATATTTTAAATGCTATTCTAAGATAAAAACTGATAGTCACATATGACTTAAAGTGGGAGTAAACACTGGACGCTTGTACCTACAAGTAAGCTTATAATAATGCTCACCTGTAGGTACAAGGAACATCTCCTAAACATGCACTGTTTAGGAGATATTCAGTATCCCTGCAGCCAATGATGTCACCGCTGCATGTGCTCTGAACGATCTGCATACCTGTAGTGACGTCATCGCGGCTTGGCCAATAAAGCGTCCAAAACCTGTGAACCCAAAAGGAAGTCCAGGTGAAGATGGAAGCTCTGTCAGCGGTGCCAGTGTGCTGCTGAAGGGCTTGGTTCTAAGTTAAGTCTTTCATAATGTGCTAGTATGCAATGCATACTAGCACATTATGATATTATTTTGCAGGGGAATTTTTGTTATTTTGGTGGTTTACTATTGCTTTAAAGGAAACCTTTTTTTGGATTTAGATACAGCAGTGATGGGTTAGAACCCTTGACTGTTTTTTTATAGCTGTTTGTACCCATATTAGAGAGCTTCACTCTAATTGCCCTGGTCAGCAGTGCCACTATGAATCAAAGTTAGGGTGAATCCAACATTTTGAGTTACCATTAAAGTAGGAATAGAAGAGAAAATGTCCAATGGGAACATTTACTCCAGTACCAACTTTCTAAGGGTGGATTTTGCCCACATTGTAAAAATATGCTCTCTCTTGCTATTGAGTTTACAGGACAGCAAAGAAATGGTAATCTTGAGAAGTAAGACTAAGTTCGCAAAACAAACAAAAATCCCTACTCTATTCAAAATAACAAAAAGACATTTTAGTTTTATAAATTCAAATTTCAAAAGGAATGAAAAATAAATTAGCACTAAAAGAAGGGTTGCTAATACCAGGAACATTAGTATGTACAATTTAACAGAGACTAGACCTAAACCTAAGACTAGAAATGAGTTGATGTGTATGCAATATGGTGGATTTTGGTAAAATAAAGCAACTATTTCAGTTTATGCAAATTGGTCACTAGCATGGGATTTTTGTCTTGCATTAGTATTAGGTTGGCACCAGAAAAGATGCCTTGAATACTACAAAAAAAAACCCTCCTGTGCTCAATATAGTATGGTGTAATTAGATGTTGTAAGATAGATTTTCATTGTCAGTACTCCATGAGAAAATCAAGTCATTTATGTTCTGTTTGAAGTAATAAATGTATACTAAGTATCTCACATACATTAGATGGGCACACTAATAGTGAATGGTTTATACGAAGGAGAAACTAGTTAAAGAATGGTCCGAATTTGGGTTAGATTATTTGTAATGATCTGAATAAATGCTTTTAAGTTATTTTAATAGTGTAGCCTTACCTATCAAAGGTAGTAGTGTCTTGGTATTTTGTTGTATTCTCTCCCTGTCAGAGAAGGAATGTTTCCTCAGTGTCAAACTTAAAGGTTCCAAAGGAGGCAGAATTATCTCTGGTTTTAGTTTTAACACTGACAGCAATATTGCTATTTTTTATAGCGTATGTTGTAAATAGAGATGAGCGAATCGAACATGGCGAAGTGGAATTCGTTTCGAATATCAGGAAAAATTTGATTCGCGCCGAATCCGAAAATTAGCAAACTTCGGATGCACAAATCGAATTTTCCCAAAAATGGCGGCGACATGTGTGGCGACGGAGCGGGGATCTCTGGGAAGGCGCGCAGACAAGGCGCGCTGACCCATAATGCATTCATTCATGACATGTGATCTCATTAGCCAATCAGCAGCCAGCCAGCACTGTGTAATGCTGGAGCTATAAATTGCGGCCATCTTACAATTCTCCATTAGCCTCCGGTCATTCAAGAGAGACAGACCTGTCTGTATTAGGGACAGAGTTAGGGCCAGAGAGACTTTAGGGCCACAGAATCGTTACTTAGGGACACAGAATCGTTACTTAGGGACACAGAATCGTTACTCAGGGACACAGAATTGTTACTCAGGGACAGACACAGAATTGTTACTGAGGGACACAGAATTGTTACTCGGGGACACAGAATTGTTACTGAGGGACACAGAATCGTTACTTAGGGAAACAGAATCGTTACTCAGGGACACAGAATTGTTACTGAGGGACACAGAATTGTTACTCGGGGACACAGAATTGTTACTGAGGGACACAGAATCGTTACTGAGGGACACAGAATTGTTACTGAGGGACACAGAATTGTTACTCAGGGACACAGAATTGTTACTCAGGGACAGACACAGAATTGTTACTCAGGGACACAGAATTGTTACTCAGGGACACAGAATTGTTACTCAGGGACACAGAATTGTTACTCAGGTACACAGAATTGTTACTCAGGGACACAGAATTGTTACTCAGGGACAGACACAGAATTGTTACTCAGGGACACAGAATCGTTACTCAGGGACACAGAATTGTTACTGACGGACACTGAATTGTTACACAGGGACACAGAATTGTTACTCAGGGACACAAAATCGTTACTCAGGGACACAGAATTGTTACTCAGGGACACAGAATTGTTACTCAGGGACACAGAATTGTTACTGAGGGACACAGAATCGTTACTCAGGGACACAGAATCGTTACTCAGGGACACAGAATCGTTACTCAGGGACACAGAATAGTTACTCAGGGACACAGAATTGTTACTCAGGGACACAGAATCGTTACTCAGGGACACAGAATCGTTACTGAGGGACACAGAATTGTTACTCGGGGACACAGAATTGTTACTCGGGGACACAGAATTGTTACTCAGGGACACAGAATTGTTACTCAGGGACACAGAATCGTTACTGAGGGACACAGAATCGTTACTCAGGGACACAGAATTGTTACTCAGGGACACAGAATTGTTACTCAGGGACACAGAATCGTTACTGAGGGACACAGAATCGTTACTCGGGGACACAGAATTATTACTCGGGGACACAGAATCGTTACTCAGGGACACAGAATTGTTACTCAGGGACAGACACAGAATTGTTACTCAGGGACACAGAATTGTTACTCAGGGACACAGAATCGTTACTCAGGGACACAGAATCGTTACTCAGGGACACAGAATTGTTACTCAGGGACACAGAATCGTTACTGAGGGACACAGAATTGTTACTCGGGGACACAGAATTGTTACTCGGGGACACAGAATTGTTACTCAGGGACAGACACAGAATTGTTACTAAGGGACACAGAATCGTTACTCAGGGACACAGAATCGTTACTCAGGGACACAGAATTGTTACTCAGGGACAGACACAGAATTGTTACTCAGGGACACAGAATTGTTACTCAGGGACACAGAATTGTTACTGAGGGACACAGAATCGTTACACAGGGACACAGAATCGTTACTCAGGGACACAGAATTGTTACTCAGGGACACAGAATTGTTACTGAGGGACACAGAATTGTTACTGAGGGACACAGAATCGTTACTCGGGGACACAGAATTGTTACTCGGGGACACAGAATTGTTACTCGGGGACACAGAATTGTTACTCAGGGACAGACACAGAATTGTTACTCAGGGACACAGAATTGTTACTCAGGGACAGACACAGAATTGTTACTCAGGGACACAGAATTGTTACTCAGGGACACAGAATTGTTACTCAGGGACACAGAATCGTTACTGAGGGACACAGAATCGTTACTGAGGGACACAGAATCGTTACTCAGGGACACAGAATCGTTGCTCAGGGACACAGAATTGTTACTCAGGGACACAGAATTGTTACTCAGGGACACAGAATCGTTACTGAGGGACACAGAATCGTTACTTAGGGACACAGAATCGTTACTCAGGGACACAGAATTGTTACTCAGGGACACAGATTTGTTACTCAGGGACACAGAATCGTTACTGAGGGACACAGAATCGTTACTCAGGGACACAGAATTGTTACTCAGGGACACGGAATCGTTACTGAGGGACACGGAATCGTTACTCAGGGACAAAGAATTGTTACTCAGGGAGACAGAATTGTTACTCAGGGACACAGAATTGTTACTCAGGGACAGACACAGAATTGTTACTCAGCGACACAGAATTGTTACTCAGGGACACAGAATTGTTATTCAGGGACACAGAATCGTTACTGAGGGACACAGAATCGTTACTCAGGGATACAGAATCGTTACTCAGGGACACAGAATTGTTACTCAGGGACAGACTGTCAGGGCAGGAACGCTGGAATGGGCAGGCAGGCCTATGGTACAGTCACTCTGCGACTGACGACAGCCACTACCCACAGACCAGAGTCCCTCAGGGCGCGGAGTCTAAGCCCCAGTCTACCCTTCACCAGGGCCCCTGATGGTGGGGATGGACTTGACGCAGCCTGAGACCAGGTCGCGGCCCCCGAGTGACCCCAGCTGCGATAACGACTGCCGCCAATGGCGTGCAGCTGGTGGGAGCTAGATGGGAACACGAGTAGAGTAGTCAGACAAGCCGGGTCAATAACAACAGAGCAGACAGTACTAGACGGTAGGCAAAGAATACTCAGGTCACGGGCCGGGTTCAGCAACGGGAGGTCAGATAAAGGGTTAACGCAGAGAGTAGTCTTGTCCAAGCCGAGTCGGTTACCAGGAGAGCAATGGGAACAACACAAGAGCTTGCAACAGGGCAACATACAGGACACAAGTGCAGAGCACACTTGCAGACAGCAGGTTTAAATGTGCTCAACCATACCCTTCTGAGGAGGAGCCGCAGAAGCCTGAAGGCATAAAGGTTCCCACCATGCTTTGCAGAAAACCAAGATGGATGCCAGCTCATGGAGATGCACAAGCTCTGAAGAAAGGTAGGACCTTGACACAGACATAGAATTGTTACTCAGGGACACAGAATTGTTACTCAGGGACACAGAATCGTTACTGAGGGACACAGAATCGTTACTCAGGGACACAGAATCATTACTCAGGGACACAGAATCGTTACTCAGGGACACAGAATTGTTACTCAGGGACACAGATTTGTTACTCAGGGACACAGAATTGTTACTGAGGGACACAGAATCGTTACTCAGGGACACAGAATCGTTACTCAGGGACACAGAATTGTTACTCAGGGACACAGAATTGTTACTGAGTGACACAGAATCGTTACGCAGGGACACAGAATCGTTACTCAGGGACACAGAATTGTTACTCAGGGACACAGAATCGTTTCTCAGGGACACAGAATTGTTACTCAGGGACACAGAATTGTTACTCAGGGACACAGAATTGTTACTGAGGGACACAGAATCGTTACTGAGGGACACAGAATTGTTACTGAGGGATACAGAATTGTTACTCGGGGACACAGAATTGTTACTCAGGGACACAGAATTGTTACTCAGGGACACAGAATTGTTACTCAGGGACACAGAATCGTTACTCAGGGACACAGAATTGTTACTCAGGGACACAGAATTGTTACTCGGGGACACAGAATTGTTACTCAGGGACACAGAATTGTTACTCAGGGACAGACACAGAATTGTTACTCAGGGACACAGAATTGTTACTCAGGGATACGGAATTGTTACTCAGGGACAGACACAGAATTGTTACTCAGGGACACAGAATTGTTACTCAGGGACACAGAATTGTTACTGAGGGACACAGAATTGTTACTCAGGGACACAGAATCGTTACTGAGGGACACAGAATCGTTACTCAGGGACACAGAATCGTTACTCAGGGACACAGAATCGTTACTCAGGGACACAGAATCGTTACTCAGGGACACAGAATCGTTACTCAGGGACAGACACAGAATTGTTACTCAGGGACACAGAATTGTTACTCAGGGACACAGAATCGTTTCTGAGGGACACAGAATCGTTACTGAGGGACACAGAATCGTTACTCAGGGACACAGAATCGTTACTCAGGGACACAGAATCGTTACTCAGGGACACAGATTTGTTACTCAGGGACACAGAATTGTTACTCAGGGACACAGAATTGTTACTGAGGGACACAGAATCGTTACTCAGGGACACAGAATTGTTACTCAGGGACACAGAATCGTTGCTGAGAGACACAGAATCGTTACTCAGGGACACAGAATCGTTACTCAGGGACACAGAATTGTTACTCAGGGACACAGAATCGTTGAATTAAAGAGTATGTCAGACAGCACGCAGAGGAGTGGCAGAGGAGGCAATGTTTCAGGAGCGAGCAGACGTGGCAGCAGAGGAAGGGGTCGAGGCAGCACTAGTCGCAGCCAGAGGCCAGTGCTCCCGGTGTCATCCAGCGGTCGTGTCTCCACCGACAACCCTGCCGTCATCGATTGGTTGGCTCGGTCGTCTTCCTCTTCCCAGGTCACCTCTGACACTTACAGCCAACGGTCGGTGGGTACGTCAGACACAACTGTTAGTTGGCATGGCCCGGGAGCAAGCCCACTGAAATCACGTGTCCTCTACCTGCCCCTGCCCTTTGGTGTTCCCTCACCAAGCGAAGTATCGCATGCTGTGGGCTCAGCCCCACTGTACAGTGAGGAAGAGCTAACAGAGGGCGGTCAGGAACGGGGGGAGACATCCGCCTCTTCAGCAGCCAGGCGAAGAAGTACTGGCGAGGAGAGTGGCTCGGTAGCCGGTCTAGAGAAAGGTCTGTCTCCTGGCCCACACGCAGCCGAGGGGGCTAGTAGTGAGGCGGAGAACCTAATTGATGATGATGAGGCTGATCGCACTTGGCAGCCTCGTCGTCATCTGCCAGGCCCGTAATCTGCCATGGGCCCCCGTACCGACTCCTCATGCTGCTGCCAGGCCCGTAATCTGTCATGGGCCCCTGTACCGCCTCCTCATGCTGCTGCCAGGTCCAGAGTGTGTCATGGGTCCCTGTACGGCCTCCCATTGCTGCTGTCTCCATCGCCACACTCTGCCATGTGCCACTTTCAGGTCTCCTCACACTGCTGGTGGGTTCCATTTTGTCATAGGGTGCTGGCAGATTACGGGCCTCCCATTGCTGCTGCCAGGCCCGTAATCTGTCATGGGCCCCTGTACCGCCTCCTCATGCTGCTGCCAGGTCCAGAGTGTGTCATGGGTCCCTGTACGGCCTCCCATTGCTGCTGTATCCATCGCCACACTCTGCCATGTGCCACTTTCAGGTCTCCTCACACTGCTGGTGGGTTCCATTTTGTCATAGGGTGCTGGCAGATTACGGGCCTCCCATTGCTGCTGCCAGGCCCGTAATCCGTCATGGGCCCCTGTACCGCCTCCTCATGCTGCTGCCAGGTCCAGAGTGTGTCATGGGTCCCTGTACGGCTTCCCATTGCTGCTGTCTCCATCGCCACACTCTGCCATGTGCCACTTTCAGGTCTCCTCACACTGCTGGTGGGTTCCATTTTGTCATAGGGTGCTGGCAGATTTCGGGCCTCCCATTGCTGCTGCCAGGCCCGTAATCTGTCATGGGCCCCTGTACCACCTCCTCATGCTGCTGCCAGGTCCAGAGTGTGTCATGGGTCCCTGTACGGCCTCCCATTGCTGCTGTCTCCATCGCCACACTCTGCCATGTGCCACTTTCAGGTCTCCTCACACTGCTGGTGGGTTCCATTTTGTCATAGGGTGCTGGCAGATTACGGGCCTCCCATTGCTACTGCCACGCCCGTAATCTGCCATGGGCCCCCGTACCGACTCCTCATGCTGCTGCCAGGCCCGTAATCTGTCATGGGCCCCTGTACCGCCTCCTCATGCTGCTGCCAGGTCCAGAGTGTGTCATGGGTCCCTGTACGGCCTCCCATTGCTGCTGTCTCCATCGCCACACTCTGCCATGTGCCACTTTCAGGTCTCCTCACACTGCTGGTGGGTTCCATTTTGTCATAGGGTGCTGGCAGATTACGGGCCTCCCATTGCTGCTGCCAGGCCCGTAATCTGTCATGGGCCCCTGTACCGCCTCCTCATGCTGCTGCCAGGTCCAGAGTGTGTCATGGGTCCCTGTACGGCCTCCCATTGCTGCTGTCTCCATCGCCACACTCTGCCATGTGCCACTTTCAGGTCTCCTCACACTGCTGGTGGGTTCCATTTTGTCATAGGGTGCTGGCAGATTACGGGCCTCCCATTGCTGCTGCCAGGCCCGTAATCTGCCATGGGCCCCCGTACCGACTCCTCATGCTGCTGCCAGGCCCGTA
The DNA here is from genome assembly GCF_062004578.1 of Staurois parvus. Taxonomy (NCBI): domain Eukaryota; kingdom Metazoa; phylum Chordata; class Amphibia; order Anura; family Ranidae; genus Staurois; species Staurois parvus. The sequence goes on from NW_028317942.1 coordinate 349,047, forward strand.
ATCTGTCATGGGCCCCTGTACCGCCTCCTCATGCTGCTGCCAGGTCCAGAGTGTGTCATGGGTCCCTGTACGGCCTCCCATTGCTGCTGCCAGGCCCGTAATATGCCATGGGCCCCCGTACCGACTAGGGTGCTGGCAGATTACGGGCCTCCCATTGCTGCTGACAGGCCCGTAATCTGCCATGGGCCCCCGTACCGACTCCTCATGCTGCTGCCAGGCCCGTAATCTGTCATGGGCCCCTGTACCGCCTCCTCATGCTGCTGCCAGGTCCAGAGTGTGTCATGGGTCCCTGTACGGCCTCCCATTGCTGCTTTCTCCATCGCCACACTCTGCCATGTGCCACTTTCAGGTCTCCTCACACTGCTGGTGGGTTCCATTTTGTCATAGGGTGCTGTATGGCCTCCCATTGCTGCTGCCTCCACCGCCACACTGTGGCTCCACACTCTGGTTTTGGCCCCATGACTGCCCAAATGAGTGAAGTGTGCGGTGATTCTAAGATCGACGGCACTCATCTGCATGTCATACTGACTGACAGTATTATTTCTCTTCCCCAGCAGACTCCAAGGGCATTTAAATTAAAGGTACAGTGTTCTGCACTAATATAAAGGCTCTCTGAAGCCTAGAAACACCCTTTTTATAATTTAAATTCGCAGCGAATATATTCGACTCAAATCAAATTTATTCCGCGAATTCGCCGAATCAGCCGAATCGAATTTTTGAATAATTCGCTCATCTCTAGTTGTAAACTAAGGCAAGAGACAGGGTAAATTTACATCACGCTTTGTGTGGATTAATTTACAAAGCCCAACAGTACTATTCCCACATATAGAAAACACAAGTTTATAAAAAAAAGTAAGTTATCATGGACAGATACATTTATACTATTAACTAGAAACAATTCAAGAGGAGAGAGGCATATTATTATTTAAGTCCATTATTCAGTGTTGCTTTTTCTTCATTTAAGAATACCTGAAGCTATGTGAGAAGTATAAAAAAAAAGGTCATGCACATTTTCCTTCTTACTAGCTGGGGTTAGCAGTACTTTATACTTTAACAAAAACATTGCAATGATTACTGTGTCCTTTGTTACAGAGGTGCCATTCTGTGTAAAAACAAAGCAGAGATTCCAAGGACTGTATTATTAATACAAGTGGTAGGTCCCATTGCAAATAGAGGAAAAACTGTTGCTACTTTTGAGTGAAAATACTGGTACAATTATCAAACAAAAAGGCATATTTTGTTTTGGAATTTTCCAACCGCAACAAATGTAGCTATGTAAAAAATGTCATACCTGGAATTCTTCTTTATTAATTGTGTGAGTTAAGTTAAGCTAACTTGGAAAATACATGTGCTTTGTGAAGGTAGCATTAACACGTAATAGTAAAAAAAGGAAGTCCGTGTTATATGTAAGAAGGGTATATTCTCAAATATAACATAAGCTGCTGTATGCTAGACAATTCCTGAAAAAATATTAATTAAATGGGAATATTATTTTGTACCGGGGGATAAAGAACTTTATTACTAGAAAACAGGCCAAACCTGATAAAGTACTGAATGCACCACAGATACTTCCATTTTTTCTACATTTTTAAAAACATCAGAGCCCTTATGATATTCTCCTGGCAATATATCGTGCCCTACTACTGGTATAAAGCTTGTCTTTTGGCAGGGAGATTGCCGTTCAATGGGAGAAATGCTGAAGTTTTGAATTAAGAAACAGAGGATAGGAAGAAGATTGCAAAGATGATTTGAATCCCAAATTGCTAAACCTGAAGACATTGAACTTGTTTATTGTTGCTGCAACTAATGTTTTACTTTTTAACAAGTCAGTTGCTGTTTTAAAAAGCAAGTCATTTTTATATTTTGTGTTTCTTTAGTGTTGCCAAGTCATACCTGTGGAAATCCTGGTGAGATACCCAAAGGTGTTCTACATGGAACAAGATTCAATATAGGTGATAAAATTCGATATAACTGTATTGCTGGATATATTCTCGAGGGACATTCAACTCTGACATGTATTGTAAGTCCAGGAAATGGAGCATCTTGGGATTTCCCTTCTCCATTTTGTAGAGGTAAGAAGTGATGATGTTACTGACTGTATAAAGTGATACCTGCATTATAGGAGTTTAATGAGCAGAACATTTTACACACTGCACAGGCAGAACAAGCAAGTAAAGGGAAAGCTTGCAGAGGGACAATAAAAATGACTGCAAAACTGGAGTAGCAGGAATCAAAAATAACTGAATATATTTTACTTCCCACTTCACCACCATCTCTTGGGTAGATGTTACCTTACACTATGCCTCTTGCTGATAGTTTAACTTCTGTTTAGGATTTATTTTTGACTATGTACAAGTGTATAGGTTTTACCTTTTTATATTTTACATAAGGATAGTTTTAAACCTAATGACCCAGTATGTAATATGGACTTCAAAGCTAGTTTTAAATAAACATTTTAAAATTATGGGATCTAATTTTTTTTTTTGTTAAGTGTCTACTTTAAATTTGAGGTCTAACAGTCTTGAGCTAAAAATATACTTTGGATACCCCCACCCCCAGAATATAAAAACCATACTTCTTGTTTTTTCTAAAGGATTTATAGAGACATGTTTACTTACCTTACACTTTGTCCTTGGCATTTTTCTCACTGCCCCTCTGCTGTATGGAATGTAGGTGGGTCCTTGACATCATCACATACAAAACAGCATGGTTGGTTCTGCATTTTAGCTGATGACACATGTGAGAGGGGGCTGCACAAATGGTGTAGAGGAGGCATAAAGGAAGTCTGCACTGCTGTGGAGCCATGTAATTACTTTACTGAACTCTATTAAGGCCCCATAGACTAAACGAAAAGTAAATACAATAAATACAGAGAGCGACTGATATGTTTCCTTCTGCCCAAATTCCACTTATTTTAGTATAGGAGTTTAACTAGTTTAGCTTTAGCTAGGCAGCTACCTACCTGGTATTCCAACAGGCAAGGAATTAGAATGTTTTGGTAGATAAATCCAGATTGAGTGGTATATGATGTTAGCTCATCATAATGGGAAGCAATTTTCTTTTACCCCGCCCCTTTTTTTATACTAAAAATGGATCCATTATTTTTTTGCATTTTATTAATCATCGCCAATGCAAAAGGAAACATAAGCCATTGTAACAGTTTGGCGATCTGTCACAATGTAAAAAGGATATTTCACCCAGGATTCTCAACAAGGCAGGTTGAGGGGCTCCAGAGGGTTTTCTTAATGCAGAGGAAACTGAAATCTCCAGGCTCCAGGTCCCAAAAAGGGACTTTACAAACAAATGAGGAAACTGGAAAGCCAAAGTGATTTGGGAAGGATGAAATCTCAATCCTGGGACCAGGTTTTGGGAATGGCCAGGAGTCTGATTGGGCAGGTGTGTGTGGGTCTCTTATACACTCAGGACCAGGGTTCTGGGTTCCACCATCCCGAGGAGTCCATATGGGTGCAAGGGAGCAGCCATAAGTGTGCATGGTGGCACAAAGTAGTCTGACAGAGCAGAAAGAGGGCCCAAGCCTGTGGGCTGGAGAAACCGCAATGCTGTGAAGGAGCGCTAGCCAAGATACAGCGTTTTGTATGTGAACAGTCAAGAGGACCGAGGCATGAAGCCTGAGCAGCGGTGCTGCTAAAGAGAGCCAGGAGGCTGAATCTTTTTTTCATTTGCAGTGATGGTGCATACCCCTGCATGGGAAACCTATATTGTGTGGAACTTTCTTTTAAATAAAATTAGGCAAAAACATCCCTTAAAAAGAAGAAAGCGAGTGGCTGTGTGCTTCAAAAGCTCTACCCTTGATGCTAGTTCTTACATATGGTGGTGGATGCAGCGAGCAGAACTAGAGATCCCTGCAAGCAGCACCTGGCAGCATTGAGCCAATCTACAGAGGAAAGCAAGCCAACCTTCATTGCAAAGAAAGAGCTACAGGCTGTCCCTACCTGGGAGAGGGATGTTGTCACCCCTGCAGAGCTGCTGCTATTAAAACAGTAGCTATTGTGGAAAATGTGAATGTGTCGCACCTTCAGAGAAGGTACAGCAGAGAGAAGCCCATGCTATATGCAAGGAGAGATGCTAACCAGAGGCCATGACCAAGAGTGGTTGCCCATAGCAACACAGAGGAGGCCAGTTGGGTTGTTTGTGTATCTTGTACAGTGGGAAGGCAGGGGTTATAGTAAAACCTGTGCGTGGTTCTCAAAAAAAGTGATGTCACTAATATCTGCCCGTCTCAAGTAGTTAGTGGGATAATGAGAAATTTACTGCTGTTGGGAAAACCCTGAGTTCTTGCAGAGCAAAAGCTGTAGTTTAAAATTGGGTCATTTCCCATAGCAACTGGTGGTAAGACAGCACAGGTGTCCCTCCAAATCTCCAGGGAACTCCATGTATTGGAACCGGAGGTTGCCCTGGACAACTGCGATGTCACTCTGGTGGAGCAGAGTGGAACTGCACTTTGTAATAGGAGTGTGTTGGTGCAATCTACTAATTCTGAAAGTGTTCAGGTAAACAGTGGGTTAATACAGCCTGTGAAAAATTAAACTGTGTGGGTAATTCATGAAGCACCACCAGAGCAAAGTGGTGGATGTGAGGTATTGCAACCTACAGTTGGAAAACAGGTGTTACCTAAGTCTGACATGATCCAGAGTGACTTGGGCAATGGGTCTGCAACTAAGCCCATCTGTTCTTATGTGTCTCCTTGGGTGGATGGATCGGTGCTGAGGAGCACTAGTGAATGGAGCACATATACAATGGATTGGGATAGATGGGGTAAAAGGCTAATCTCGATGATAGATGAGGCTTTTATGCAAAAACATAAAGTGGTCACTGTTTCTGCTGTGCCAGCAGGTGGGTCTATAGAACAACCTATAGATAAGGACACGCATACAGCAGAGACTTTGCCTGTGTTGGCAGGGAGTGTCAAATTGATGTTGTCATTGGGAATAATCAGGGGCAGTTTATGGATGCCGAGCCTTAGAAGTTGAGAGTGAGCCCAGCACCTGGTAGGTCTCTGGTGGAGGTCAGGCTGTGATTACCTCCAGCTGGGAGGAGGTCCCTTTTAAAAGTTGCAATTTCTCAAGTTTCAGCAGGTGAGTCTTTTGGCATTCCCAGTGTCATACATGTCTTCAGGAAGGACTTGAGTCTGGAGTCAAGTGGCTGGTTTGTAATAAAAGTATTAAAGGAGATGCTTGAACTTTGGGATGTACAACCAATGTATACTGAGGTGTCTCCTCCCCAGTCAGATGGTCTGGTACTGTGGAGTACCACTAGGTGGCGCACCGAATGGCCAGTTGTACGGAACAAAGGGGAACAAGAAAGAAGTGGTTTATTTCTGAATTTGTTGATGGTGTTAAAAGTGGCTGGACTACTTCCTGTAAATATGATATATGAGAGAGGTTCTGGAGAAATTAAGAATGAGTCAAAAAAGGTTTCACCTCCTAACAGGTGGGAAGCATTTTTGCTGCTATGGTCCAGGATAGTGCTGGACAGTTGTCAGTGAAGGGCGCTTTTACTGCACCAGTGGACAAACCACATGAGATGGAAGGGCCGAGGATGGAGCAGAGAACAGCACAGATCCTGACCAGGGCTCAGATGGATGTGCATAAAGAAATCAGAGCCACTGGGCCAAAAATAGGTTTATGTAACAGGTGTGATAAGACAACTGAGATACAGGGGCAAATGGTATGTGAAAACTGGCCAAATGGATCAGAAGAGAGCTCACCTGTTGAGGATTTGGATATAGATCCAGGTGGTTTTGAAAAAGTTAAAATAGTGGGACAGCTGCCTGCAGAGTGCATGGCACCAGGTGAAGTGGCATCTTGTGAGGTTCCCGTGGGTGATCGCTGCCCTTTGGTGTGTGTGCCCTTTATAGACACTGTCCTAACGAATGCTGGAAAAGATATTGAGAGGTGTATTATTGACTAGAATATATCTGTTTATGGTAAACAGAATACTGTGGTGATGATGTATGCAGGTTTGATATCCAAAGGTACCAAAAATAAGAGAGGTGGTCCTGGTACATGTACAGTAGAAATAGGCCCCCTACAGCCTTGGGATAGTAATACTGAGAGAAGTATCAGGAAACCTGAAGCAAAGAGGCAGAAAGGTTGACAGAAAGACCAGGGGAACCCCGTTAGGATTTCAGCAGAGGAAGTGTTTATGGAAATGCACCTGGAAAAAGAGTGGGGAAGGTCTGATTAGAGCCCATAGCAGAGTGACAATGGGGCTTGGGGAGAGACACCAAAGGGTGTTTGTTGGGTAGAGTTCCCCTTTAGTAAAAGTATGGTAAGACCGGATTGGACCCCATGTAAGTGAGAGCTGGCACAGAGGTGCCAGAAGCTGTAAGTTGTGTGTTTTTATCCTCCAGGTCAAAACAAGGGGGGGGGGGGGGATATGTGACAGTGTGGAAATCTGTCACAATGTAAAAAGGATATTTCACCCGGGATTCTAAATGGGATTCTAAACAAGGCAGGTTGAGGGGCTCCAGAAGGTTTGCTTATTGCAGAGGAAACTGGCTTTTCAGTTTCCTCATTTGTTTGACTGATTGGGCAGGTGTGTATGGGTCTTTTATACAGTCAGGACCAGGGTTCTGGGTTCCACCCTCCCGAGGAGTCCATGTGGGTGCAAGGGAGCAGCCACAAGTGTGCATGGTGGCACAGAGTAGTCTGACAGAGCAGAAAGAGGGCCCAAGCCTGTGGGCTGGAGAAACCGGAATGCTGTGAAGAGGCGCTAGCCAAGGTACAGTGTTTTGTATGTAAACGGTCAAGAGGACCAAGGCATGAGGCCTGAGCAGTGGTGCCGCTAAAGAGAGCCAGGAGGCTGAATCTTTGTTTCATTTAGAGTGATGGTGGATACCCCTGTATGGGAAACCTATATTGTGTGGAACTTTCTTTTAAAAAAAAATTGGCAAAAACAGCCATTAAAAAGAAGAAAGCGAGTGGCTGTGTGCTTCAAAAGCTCTACCCTTGATGCATTGATTGCGTATTTTTGTATACAGTGAATTATGAGACAAGTTGGCACAAGTTGAGGGAATCGTTGTCAAAGCAGATTGTTTGCCTCTCTTTAATCCAGAGTAGTTTTAAAGTGTGATCCAAAATGTACTTTGGATATGTCATTTTGAAATAATTTTTGGCATCCAGGCACACTTTAATATTGAGAGGAATGCTTACATGCGGCTTCTTAATACATTATAAGATGCTCTCTTCAAAGCATTCTAGATTTAATTTATTCAAAATTTAACATTCTATGAGGGGTAAGCTGAATAGAGGAATGCCTGTGGACACAGCGTATCTGGACTTTGCTAAAGCATTTGATACACTACCACATAAATGCTTAATTTACAAATTGAGGTCTGTTGGCAATAGTGTATGCACCTGGATAGAAAGCTGGTTACAGGAGTGCGTCCAGAAGGTGGTGATAAATAGCATATCTTCTGAATGGTCTGGAGTTGTGAGTGGGGTGCCTTAGGGCTCTATCCTGGGACCAATTCTGTTTAACTTGTGCATACGTTATATGAGGTTGGAATAAGTAGTTCAATCTCAGTGTTTGCTGAAGATACAAAGCTAAACAGGGTAATAACCTCACAACAGGATATAGCAAGCTTACAGGTATACCTTGATAAAATATAGGGATGGGCAACTGCATGGCAGTGTTGCAAAGCCCATGAAGTGAAATTTACTAATATGCCAAAAATTTACTGACAGTACCACGTTTTACTGGCTAAATTCATGACATTCACTGACAGACAAATTTTTACTGACACTTCAAGAAAATACATAAAATTACAATTTTCAGTACAAAACAGTGCAAATATCAATATTTAGGCTATAAACATGTAGCTAGAGCTAAAGTATAATTAGGTTTAAGGTAGGAAAAACAAAAGGAAAAACACATTTCTCCATTTACGTTGTCCGGTTAATATAACCCAGCAAAGCGTTTTCTCTTCAGGGATCCCCTTTACAGTGCAAGGGAGAACTCTGCGGACCCTGTTGTAAAGAGGATTTCTGAGGACTCTGATGTAAGGGGGAATGCTGCAGACTCTGGTGCAAAGGGAAACTCTGATGTAGGGGCTCTGTCATCAGAACCCCACTTACTTAAGAGTTCACAGAGTTCCGCTTAACCTCAAACTCCACAGAGTTCCTCTTTACATCACAGTCCACAAAGTTCTCCCTTACATCAGAGCCCACAGACGTCCTCTTTACATTAGGATCCACAAATTTCCCCAATGCACTGTAAGGCAGAATCCTACAGACTCTGCATAAGGTGGTCTATTCCCAGCATTCCCCCTTACATCAGAGTAAATACATTAAGGTAAGGGAGACTTACTGATATAAGGGGCTTTCACTGCCCTCCCTTCTCTGCCCCCTCATCTCACCCCATAAAAGAGTACAGAAGGAGACAAAATGAATAAAATACCCCAAAATACTCCCAACATCCAACCCCCTCTCATACAGTACAGCAGATATGGGATAAAGATGAAGCGAGCGCTCTAAAATCAGCCGCTGGAACACTCTAAGGAATCACTGGACCTTGTAACAAGAATAATGTATATATAGTGCAGCGCTATGATACTAATATAAAAAAGAATATAAATATATGTGAATAAAAGTTCATATAGTCTTTTACACAATAAAAGTGATCATGAACAAAACACATGTGAAGGTTTCCTCATCATCTAGGTGGCTGGAATCAAATAGAAGAAATGCGCACTCACCGACCGCGCATTTCAAATGCGCATGTGTACAATATTATCCAGATGATCGGTCAGGTAAGTAGATCAGTGAGGCACATTGGTCATCCCCTTCAAGTAACGACATCAGCCTTGGGTGCAGCGATATACCTCCAGGTCCAGAGAGCCCTCTTGCCCCAAGTGATAAGGTAGATAGAGATCCCTCTCCTGGTTATAGGTACCCCAAGAATTGGTTGCTGCGAATCTGGAACCCTCCAACAAGAGGGTCAAAAAAGGGGAATGCCAATAGTGTAGTATGTTCAAAACTTTTATTGGGTCATTAAAATGTTAGCCAGGGTCACATGCATATAACAAATACCGTCAGTGATCAGACAGACTGGTAAGTGAGAAATTAATAGTACATGTACTAACCCGGCAAAGGTAAAGGTGGAAGACCACCGGACCTCCTCGTGGTCCCAGTGGTCAGGAAGTCACACTCGCTACTGGCTCCAGTACTGGCTACAGGAGCCAGTAGCGAGTGTGACTTCCTGACCACTGGGACCACGAGGAGGTCCGGTGGTCTTCCACCTTTACCTTTGCCGGGTTAGTACATGTACTATTAATTTCTCACTTACCAGTCTGTCTGATCACTGACGGTATTTGTTATATGCATGTGACCCTGGCTAACATTTTAATGACCCAATAAAAGTTTTGAACATACTACACTATTGGCATTCCCCTTTTTTGACCCTCTTGTTGGAGGGTTCCAGATTCGCAGCAACCAATTCTTGGGGTACCTATAACCAGGAGAGGGATCTCTATCTACCTTATCACTTGGGGCAAGAGGGCTCTCTGGACCTGGAGGTATATCGCTGCACCCAAGGCTGATGTCGTTACTTGAAGGGGATGACCAATGTGCCTCACTGATCTACTTACCTGACCGATCATCTGGATAATATTGTACACATGCGCATTTGAAATGCGCGGTCGGTGAGTGCGCATTTCTTCTATTTGATTCCAGCCACCTAGATGATGAGGAAACCTTCACATGTGTTTTGTTCATGATCACTTTTATTGTGTAAAAGACTATATGAACTTTTATTCACATATATTTATATTCTTTTTTATATTAGTACAGCAGATATATACCATCATCTCCATCCTCTGTATTCTACCATCGTCTCCATTCTCTGTATTCTACTATTATCTCCATTCTCTGTATTCTACGATCATCTCCATTATTTGTGCATATTCTGCCATCATCTCCATCCTCTGTGTGTATTCAACCATCATCCATCCTCTGTATTCTCCCACGCTCCATCCTCTGTGTGTATTCTACATCATCTGCAGTTCACTCCATCCTCTGTATTCTTCCACTTTTGGCTCCAAGCCCTTGACTTCTTTCTCATTCATAAAAGGTGCCAAGCTGCACTGTGATGTCACTACGTGTCCGTCTCCCCCATCTGAATGTGGTTGATCCCGGCCGAGCTCAACTGAACCAGGCCAGCTTTGGAACTGTGCATGTACAGTTCCAAAGCTGGTCTGTGGCCATATTTTTTTTTACGGGTGTCCACTGTCCATAACGGCCATTTACAGATAGTTTTTAAATCGTCCCAAATTTACAAACTGTCTAAAAATGTATGGTGGCAAATTAAGTTTAATATTGATAAGTGTAATCTAATGCACGTTAGGACTAAAATATGAATGCAAATTACATGCTAGGGGAAGAACCTTTGGGGGAATCTAGGATAGAAAAATACATGGGAGTCCTGGTAGCAATAGCATGCAACACCAAGCTGCAGCAAGCAAGACTATTAGAATGCATTAAAAAAGGTATTTACTCTGGAGATAAGACAAAAAAACCCTGCGTGACCATACAATGAGACCAATATATTATAAAATAAATATTTTTTTTTGTTGCCGCTAAACCGTTGTCATGTGTTCCCACATCCAAAAATAGTTATATCAAAAGTGTAGCACAACAATTCCAATATTTGTGTAATCATATAAATACATTAACATTGTAAATCAATAATAACGTTCCTTAAAACCAACAATGAAAAAAGAGTCTGTGTGATTTAAGTCTGTATATACCTTGCAATGTCAAACAATGAGCAGAACTGATTGTATAATATGAATCCTTGGATCCTCCTCCAGAGAAAAATATTTTCTACCAAGTTTTAGGTGCAATCTTGCCATGCGTACTGCACAAAAAAAGCCGTGTGTACTTGTAATATCAAAAAAGTGCAAAACAGATTGTTTATATGTATAATATGAGTCCTATCCCCCAGAAAACAGTATTTTCTACCTTTTCAAAGTGCAATCTTGCTGTGCTTTCTTCACAAAAAGTGCTGTGCATACTTTCAATGTCGAAAAACAAATATATATATATACAGTGGGGCAAAAAAGTATTTAGTCAGCCACCAATTGTGCAAGTTCTCCCACTTTAAAAGATGAGAGAGGGCTGTAATTGGCATCATAGGTAGACCTCAACTATGAGAGACAAAATGCGAAAAAAAAATCCAGACAATCACATTGGCTGATTTGGAAAGAATTTATTTGCAAATTATGGTGGAAAATAAGTATTTGGTCAATATCAAAAGTTCATCTCAATACTTTGTTATATATCCTTTGTTGGCAATGACAGAGGTCAAACGTTTCCTTTAAGTCTTCACAAGGTTGGCACACACTGTTGCTGGTATGTTGGCCCATTCCTCCATGCAGATCTCCTCTAGAGCAGTGATGTTTTGGGGCTGTCGCTGGGCAACACGGACTTTCAACTCCCTCCAAAGGTTTCCTATGGGGTTAAGATCTGGAGACTGGCTAGGCCACTCCAGGACCTTGAAATGCTTCTTACGAAGCCACTCCTTCGTTGCCCGGGCGGTATGTTTGGGATCGTTGTCATGTTGGAAGACCCAGCCACGTTTCATCTTCAATGCCCTTGCTGATGGAAGGAGGTTTGCACTCAAAATCTCACGATACATGGCCCCATTCATTCTGTCCTGTACATGGATCAGTCGTCCTGGTCCCTTTGTGGAGAAACAGCCCCAAAGCATGATGTTGCCACCCCCATGCTTCAGAGTAGGTATGGTGTTCTTTGGATGCAACTCAGCATTCTCTCTCCTCCAAACATGACGAGTTGTGTTTCTACCAAACCGTTCTATTTTGGTTTCAGCTGACCATATGACATTCTCCCAATCCTCTTCTGGATCATCCAGATTGGATTTTTTTTCTCGTTTTGTCTCTCATAGTTGAGGTCTACCTATGATGCCAATTACAGGCCTCTCTCATCTTTTTAAGTGGGAGAACTTGCACAATTGGTGGCTGACTAAATACTTTTTTGCCCCACTGTATACATATATATATACACACACATATTATATTGTGAAAAAGCAATATTGTGGTGCCTAAATCCGTGAATAACATCAGACATTTGTAAATGGTGCCAACTTTAAGTTAGCAATAGTGACAGCTGCCCCTAAATAGTGAAATACACTTGTGAAATAAAATCTTGAATAAGTAGGCGCTACATCAATATAACGTGGAAAATGATAACAAAATAATCTCACAACAACACAAAGTGACTACAACACAAAGTTAATATGTGAATTCCGCACTCACCATAAATTGAGCTCAGAAGTGTGGAGTAATAAAGACGGTGATAGAGTAGCTACTTGGAGCACTATCTATACCTTGAGGAGAGCCTGGGATTGGGAATCCATCCAATATTTGTGTACCCAGAGCTTTTAGACCACCTATCTGGGGGTCATTACTCTTGGTTCCTTGGATCCATATTCCATACTAGGAGATCAGGAGGCCCGGCCCATGAGAGCTTGCTGTTCATTATCAGCTTACTGCAGGAAAATAAAGTGCTTTTTGACCACCTTAACTGGGGTCAATAATTTCTGGTGAGTGAGGAATTCACTTATTGTCTACACATGGTGGAAAAGAAAATCTTTTGATCTCTGGGATTATATTTCAAGGGACTGTCACTCACTATGTTTAATATATTTTCTTTGGGACTTTTAGTCACTTTGCTTTGTTGTGAGATTATTTTGGTATCATTTGCCACATGTTAAATTGATTTAGCGCCTACCTATTCACAATTTCACATATATTATATAATTGCATATAATATCGGAATTGCTGCTCTACACTTTTGATCTAACTAAAACTATAAACTAATTAAAAAAATAACTAAAACTCTAATTGTACAAAACTCTTGTTCAGCCACATCTTGAGTATGCCATCCAGATCTGGCCTCCAGTCCTCAGAAGGGATGTGCTGGAACTGAAGAGAGTCCAGAGAAGGACAACAAAGCTTATGAGGAGACTGGAGGACTTCAGTTATGAGCAATGACTGCAAGCATTAAATATATTCTCCCTGGAGAAGAGATGCTTAAGAGGAGATATGGTTGAAATATACAAATATCTAAATTGAGATTCAAGCATAGACAAAAAAAACTATTCAGTCTCAGATCACTTAAGAAGACATTTGGCATCTCAAAGAAGTTGGATGAGAGTGTGTTTAAACCTTAAATTACATCAGGGATTCTTTACTGTTAGAGCGGTAAAGATATGAAACTCCCTTACACAAGTGCTGGTGGTGTCAGCAGGGTGTGTTGATCATTTGAAAAAAAACTCTTCGATGGACATCTTAGCAAATTACATACAGGGACATAGGACATGGTAGAAGCATAAATACACACTCATACACCCAAACCTACACAGGTTTAACTGGATGGACTGAGGTCTTCATTTAACCTTATCAACTATGTAATTATGCCGACTTAAATAAAGGAAATCAAAACCTCGGATTGCCAATTTTATGGTAAGGGCAATATGAATTGAAAAATAGATTCATTTTTCAGGTTTACAATCTGATGTTGTCTGATATGTAAGATTTTCTTTTAAATTGTGGTGTGCTGCAGATTTTGAATTATGCATGTGTCAGTTAGATAAACCAAATTAATTTAAGATGGACATATGAAAAACTTTGATATATCATTTATTGTAATAAAGGGCTGTTTGGATAAACTTAAAACAAATGGTAGTTTAACTTACATTGTTATATCCTAACTACACACTACCCTCTGTCCTCTGTGCAGCTTGAAATGCAGCTATATCTTAAAGCTTTATTAAAGAAAATATATATTAAAGAATACATATTATTATGTACAAATAGTGATGCAGCCAACTCCATACAAGGTCCTCAAGATATAGACTGTGTTTCCCAGAAAATGCCTGTTTTCTTTTTCTGTACAGAAAGCTCATGGGAAACATGTGGTTGGGTGTGGCAGGATCAAACACTAACAGCTTTATGCACTGACATGAAATTGTGCACTTTGGCCACTATATGGAGTCCAAGACAAGATTAGCAGTACTTACAATACAACAGTATCAAAGTCTTTTGCTTCAGTCATGACATACATGATGAGACATAACAGATTCTGTAACTTTAAACTAAAATTCCAAACACGATGACACCATAAATTGTTTTTATAGGTGAAAGAAAGGAGAGAAATCTGGCAAGTTATTATCAGAGAAACGTAATTGTTACCCGTACAGAGCAACATTTTGCATTTTGGCCTGGCTGGGAGATTTTTCTTGGCAGTAGAAAGGTGTAAAGCCTAAATGTCATCCAAACTCTGTTGTTCCTTTACTTATCTCCTTTTTACAGGATTAGGTTTCCAGTGTACCCTTTTCATTCAGTCATGTTCAGAAGAGTATACTAGACTTCCTTAAATCATTTTAATAACATGCAAAGCATATTTTAAAGAGAAACTTGTTTTTGACAATCTGGCCTTATAAGAAGTTTCAGACATTTTGCAATGTTGACAAAGTAGCTCAACTGCTCTGATACATATTCCACTACTGTAAATGAACTTTAGCAGTAAGGAAAAGATTCAAGTAGTTTAGAGTATATATTTTTCTAATGTAAATTTTGAAACTTATTTATTATATGTAGGTATATTTTGTTGAATGTAGTATATCCTTGCTTGGTTATATGGTGAAGTACACATATCTGCTTTTGTTAATTTTTATTTTTGACCATATCTGTGTGCCTCATATTAAAATTTATGAAACTAATTAGGAATGATTAAATGTGTCTAGGTTTGGTTCATGGGGTGTTTGTAAAGCCAACATAGTCAGAACGCTACAAATTTAAATCCAAACATACTGGAGGGTCAAATCTGGAAAATTGATTCTGGCTATTTATAAGGCTTATAGGCAAGATGTTGTTAAACAAAAGTTAGGTATTACTAAAAGGAGTGAGAAGCCAATGTCCTTTTAATTAAATTAAAAAGGGCAGAGAGCTGAGCTTTGATAGTGAGAGCCAAACGTTGGCCTAGACCCAGAAATTTTCCTGCACTCCACTACATTTTGGTAATTTTTTACACTACAGCTTAGGGTTTTATGTTTTTCATTTATTAATTTTACTTTTTTTCCTCCCTGGGGGTCCTTGCTTTTTTAAAGTGGGCATTCTCCAATTTCAATAATATCATCTTTCCTCCCCAATTGCAGGATTTTTTTTTATTATTGTAAATACCTTTTTTTCATCTTCAGTTTTGCAATTCTTACCTTGGCAAGGAGGATGTATCTGGCAAGTGTGGTACATGCTGTGGGCCATCTGCCAACTTTGGCAGAGTTTCATGGCATAACTGCTCATTCACAGTAGGACCCAGTGCATATGCAGACATGCTGCAGGTCTCTGCCAGGTCTGCACATGTGCACGATTATGTTTCAAGATGAAGGCATTAGAGCTTAGCAGAGAGGGGATCTTCACCTGTAAGAAGACAACACTGGACTCCGTGGACCAGTAAAATAGCTTTTCTATTTGCATGCAACAATCAGTTTTATGGATTTAAAATTTAATTTAAGATAGGTAGGGTGAAGTTTCTCTTTAAGTAAACAGAGAAGACTATAGCTGGAAAAAAAATTGGTAAGCTTGGCCCAAATTAACTAGTTAAAGGGACAGTAAACATGGAATTAGGCTTTACACTAATAATAATTCTCATTAAAACACAGGAGCACACAGATAAACAATTAGGCTATTTATATTTCAACAAATCATATATAAATAATAAACTGTTGTGCTAACATTGTGTGAAAAAAAAGTGCAACTGCCACCATTTTATTCTCTAGGTACCCTGCTTTAAATAAATATACAACATTATTAAAAATGTTGTGTGTATGAAAATGTTTGCCTTTTTTTGTGCACAAGATAAAAGCACATTTTAGGCCTGAAGATTAGTTAAACCCCCCAAACATTATACAGTTTCACATTGTTTTATATTCTGGTTTATAATCTTTTGTTTTTCACACTGTCACCAGTCAGTGTCCCTGATCACCGCCCTGCCAGTTATATGATGACGCTGTACTGCACTGGTGACGGTATGTAAAAAAAAATAGTGAAAATAATTTTTTTTATTTTTTCATTTTCCGAAAGATTATGACAAAAAAAATACAGCTTCAAAAAACTCGCCATTCCTCTTATGAAGTACATCGGACTGTCTACTTTGCAAAAAGTGGTCATTTGGGGGATATCTGTACTATTCTGACATTCTTGGACCTCAAGAAATTATATTGGCTGTCAGTACTTCAGGATTGATCAATATTCAGATCTATACCATAGTTTGTGAACTCTATAACTTTCCTACAAACTAAAAAATACACCCAAATTTGGGTTATTTTCACCAAAGACATGTAGTAGAATACATCTCAGCCTAAATTTATGAAGAACAATTCTTTATTTGCAAACTTTTATAACAGAAACAAAGAAAAACGTGTTTTTTTAAAAATTTTTGGTCTTTTTTGTTAATTTAGCAAAAAATAAAAACCCCATCGGTGATTAAATACCACCAAAATAAAGCTCTAGTTGTGTGAAGAAAATGATAAAATTGCAGTTTGGGTACAATGTTGTATGACCGCGCAATTGTCATTCAAAGTGTGAGAGCGCTGAAACCTGAAAAATGGCCTGGGCAGGAAGGTGTAAAATTGCCCGTTATGGAAGTGGTTAAATACACATTTTTATTTTTACATAAGAACTTAGGGACTATTCAATTTGAGCATATCTCACCAGTAAAAGGCATTTCTGTAAGTTTATGAGATACCAAAAACGTATATTCTAACATACATCTTCCTGTCACTCCTAAATAGGGTTTTGTTTAAGCTTACATGAAGCGCACTTGTAGGACACACAGTGGCTCACAAATGCAGCACTATACAAGTGTTTTTGTTTTTTTTACAATGGCTAGCCAGTTGTTTAACGTATGTAATGGACATTATCTACCTACTGTAGTTCTAGCATAAGGCCTTGTTTACATTTGCGGTTATGGAGGCTCAACTGCATGTTTTTTACTGTTCCCCCAACTGCTCCCTTTAAGCTGAAAAGTCAGCAAATGGGGGTATACACATGCTGCAGCTATAAAAAAGAAGCGACCCCCCCCACCCCTGTCATGCTCAGTGAACAATACCACCTGCTGAATGTGACCCATTCACCTCACTGGGACCATGCCACAACTGTTCTGCAATTGCACGAAATGCACATTGTTGCGGTGCAGGTTTTTAGGGGTTAAAATGGGTGATGAGGCATAATGCCTCCCCACTACCTTTCAAATGTCCTCTGAAGAGGGATTCACAGTGGGGCACTGTTCAGTGGACTAACATTTACATAAACAAGCCCTTACTCCTAAGTACTCCTAAGTACTGCACACTTTAGTTTTGTCATCTGTTAATTTGCGGTTTTGCTGCATGTGCATTTTTAGCATCTGATAAATCCATAAATGGGGAAAATCTGACAAACTTTCCACAAAGTGAGTTGTAGGCATCATTTTTAGGTGTTGGGTTTTGCTATTACTTTTTTTGTAAATAAAGTTGAGGTAAGTAATATTTATGTATTTAGGTGCCTAATACTCCTTCCAGGGATGGACTGACAACTCATGAGGCCCACGGGCAATAGGGGATCATGGGGCCCCTGTGTCCTTGCCCAAACTCAAAAAAGCCTATGAAAAAGATACCAGGGGCCTCTCATGGGGCCCCCTACTGACCCCGGGCCCTCGGGCAGTGCCCGAGTTTCCAAATGGTCAGTCCGCCCCTGACTCCTTCCTATGTAAATTTACCCTGTCGATATTTTTAAAAAAGATCTTAACAGCAGATCTCTGCAAACTAAACAGTTAAAGGCTAACTTCACCTTTAATTCAAAAATAACAAATGTACATATTTTTATATGTAAAAAATATGCACGTCCAGGAGTGTCTGATGCTGACATACACTGCTGCATTCTATGACTCCAGCTGCTGCCCTTGCATCTCTTTTATGCTGCTTTTTTATATGACACTAAAAGAGCCATTTTTGTATAATTTTGAAGCCCTTGATGCAGCACTTCATTGAATATATAGTTTTGGGAAGCCTATAGGTGCTGACAATTTAGTGACCATTGCACAAGGCAGGTCAATTGGTGTACACTCTGAAAACTTAATGTATTAAAGATCTTTCCTCAAGCTTCCTTTTTCTAGCAGTGGAGTTTAGTGGCGAAGGAAGCAGACCAGGTAGGTATGAATTGTTTGCTTTGCAGAGAGTGGCTGTTTAAAGTCTTTAAGTAAAAGGGTTGTTTTTTAGCCTTGGTAGAGTTCTATACCAAATTTCAGTTGTTTAGGTAGATACTGGCAAGTTAAACCATTAACTGAACTAAGTAGATGACTAGGTTTGGTTACCCCAAGTTGCTATGGCCACCGCCAATGGCAAAAAAGGTAAGATAGTGACCAAACTCCTGGAATATATAAAATAAAATCCCTTCCCCGCATTGCAAATGTTAAAGCTCATTCTTGTCCAGTGTACCAGCACTTTTTACTTATCCATTGCTACCCAAGGACCTGGTGCTTATCTCTTCTCATTGATGCCCTGTCTTGTGGACACAGCATTTTCACTTACAATGCAGGACTGGTGGTCCTGAATTGTATGTAATGATGCCTGAGACCACCAGTTGGAGCACCAAAGAGAATAAGCTAGGGTGACCAGTCACATGGAATGAGGAACCTGCTGGAATGAGGAATAAGGATAGTACATTTGCTATTTACTGCTACACTATGCAAAAATAGATGTTTTTTCATTTCCACAGTTTTATAGATAAGACATGAACACAAGCAGCTAATATGTGGTATATTTTGTGCTAAAGGCCAGGCAGTTTGCATAAAAGCTGTATATTTCAAATAAATAAAAGTAGTAATTTTAAAATCGGAAAGTATACATGTAACCAAGTGTATCTTGAACAATCTCTGAGCCAGAATGATTCATATTTACAAAGATGCCACTAACAGACTTGCTAGCTACCTTTGTTGTACTTTTAATAAGGCGTACTGAATAATATATGCCTATGGTTCGTTTAGATCTGTCTAAAGCTTCATTTGTTTAAATTGATAAGCCTTATATAATGTGACTGGCAATGACAATATGTCACTTGCTGGTGCTTTATGAAATGTCAAGCTTCTTAATTGCATCTATTCAGCTTGTAGAGAAGAAATAGAAAAGGGCAGAAATCTTGGAGGGGGAAAATCTTATCTTTTCATGTTTGACTCCTCTTTCAAATATGAAACATACTGAAGATTTGTTTCCAAAAAGAAAGTTAAAGTTAAAATATGTTTAAAGAACTTGTTAGGCAATCAGTCAGTAAATGTTTTTCTTAGTGAATATATTGACCTTACCACATTTAGGAGAATGCTGTTTTCAAATTAGTAACTAAGCTGGCTTTTAAAGAATTAAACAGTTATAGGAAAATATTATTTTGTAGGGTCAAGCTAATTGTAATTCTTTATACCCTATGATGCATAGTCTATTTTAGAAAGCAAAATATATACAAAAAATAACATTTAGCAGCTTGATAAACAAACACAAGAGACTGGAGATCAGGGTTTGGAAAGCTGGAAAACACTGGTTGGAAAGGGAAACTGTATTGAAAAACTGTATTCATGGTTAGTAAATGGACACAATGGGGCTGATTTACTAAAAGCAAATAGGCTGTTCACTTTTCAAGTTCATGTCTACGTGGCAGGGGATTTCTCCATTAACTTAGTGAATGAGGTGAAGCTCTGTTGACTTATAATATCCAATCACATGCAAGAAAAAAAACAAATTTTTCCTTGCTCTTGATGGTGTTATTTTTTGCAAAGTGAATTTTCACCACATTCATTAAGCTAAAAGAAAATTCCCATGCAAAGTGAAAATTCCCTTTCAAAATAAATCTATTTCCTTTAGTAAATCAACCCCAAAATCAGAAGTAGTAGTCAAAAGGAGCAGATATCAGAGATGGGGGGTTACCTAGTGGAAAGAGAAAATGGGGTACAAACAATGTCAAGTTTACAGCACTACAGCAAGATTACAAAACAATAAGATGCTGGATATATTTTCTAAAGGATTTTGTAAGATCTGCACTCAGGCATAAACTAAAGACACCTTTTGGCCATTTCAACAAGGTCCTGGCAAACAGTCATTAAAACAAGTTTATGGAAAGCACACTTTATATCATGCCACTGCATCCATAGCAACCAGAGAAGTCTCCAGGCACATTCATTTGCTGGCCAAGATACCCTGCCATATAAACAAAGGGTGGAAATGGTAGCTGATATTGCTAAATAGCTGACAACTAAATATGGCCATGGCTTTTGACTAAATATGTCCATAGCCATATTTGGTTAGTGATATCAGCCAAAATCCGTTCCCCTTAGTGTACAGTACATGCCACATGACAGCTCAGTGTGGAGGGATCATCAAGTTTTTTCTTACAGAGAGCAGCAGGTGCTGTTCATTGTGAATGACAAAGAATTGCATCACTCGATCACATGGTGATGGTTTTACTGTTGGGTGTTTTTGGGTGTTTTTTTTTTTAAATAATTGAAAAATGTTTCTGTATATTTACTATATGTGAATTTATGTATGTACCCTTGCTCATTCATTTGGAGAGGATAGGGTTGGGGAACAACTGTGGGCAAGCTTTTTTGTCCAGATTCCAATAGGTCCCCACTGCATCCCCACAATCACCTGGCCAGGTTTGTGGAGAAGAGGCCTTTTTCCTTATCAACAATACCCCCCTTCCTATGTTAAGGGCGTGTGGCCTTGTGGCTTTTTTTTTTTCTTTTTGCATGGGCTTCCTACTTAAAAGGGGGGGGACCCCATGCTATTTTTTTTCTTTGGTGGAGCTCCCCAGTAGAAGAAGCGACCGAAAGAAAAGCAAATTTAAAAAATTTGCAGATAAGTTACTTTTCCCAGCCAGCTTCTATATTTTTGTAAAAAATGGCTTAGGAATGCCCTCAAAATGCATAATAGACCATCATCCTCCTTGATGAAGGTATGGCATGTATTTTTTTGGGGGGGGATTACACTTACTAAAAAAATGAAGGAAGCTAGAAGATAAATAAAAATTACCAATAATCTATATGGCATTTTTATTGTAAATATCACCTTTGCTGTAGTATTTTGTACACGTTTCACAGGCAGTTTTAGGCAATCCGCCAAACAAGTTTTTAAAGGAAAAGTGCATTTTTAATGTTTCACTTAAAAGGTAATGTTAAAATCCCTGTTCCTCACAAAATTGTATTTTATAGTTTGTTTTTTTGGATTGGTACATGTCTCTGAGGGCAGTGTCCAGCCCCCTATACCCTTCTTTTGCCAACCCCTTGCCTATTAACCTTGAAAATGTGAATAATTGATTTTTAAAAGTCATCCCCATTGTATTTGTGGGACTTGAACTTGTGATATGCTCACAAATATTCCATGAACCAAATCTTGGTGCATTCATCTCATCTCTAGCAATTATCTGTGGAACATGGTATGTAAATGGAATTGTAGAGCAAGTTTGAGCAATGTTACAAAAGAATGCTTTGCTGTTTGCATCACTTGTGCATATAATCTTGTATGCTTGTATACAATCAACATGATTGTTTGTATATTATAAAGACTCTGGTACTGCTTCTGTCAATAGAAAATAGCATATCATTTGCAAACCTATGCTATCAAGCTTTCCCAAGTGATTTGTTGACTGAGGTATGAAGGTACTCATAGTTTCCTGTGAATGATTCAATTATCTAAAAAGTGACAGGATTGATAAATGTTTAATTTTTTTGAAGAGTGTACTACCCAGGCACCTACAATATAGAAAAAGGAACATTTTGAAAACACATCAGATCTCAATGGGGAAAAATATAATGCTGGATATCTATACTGATCTAGCCTGGATAATGTGTTGGGAACCTAAGGATGCCCCATCGTTTGATGGAAATGAAAATTATTAACTTATAGAGGACTGAATGCAAAGACACCTCGAAATATAATGTGAAAAAATGATGCAGCAGGCTAGTCAATTTTGTTGAAATTTAATTGCAGCAACTCAAAATGGTACTCAGTAGTTTGTATGGCGCCATGTGTTTGTATGCTTGCCTGACAATGTCGGGGCATGCTCCTAATGAGATGGCAGATGGTGTCCTGAGGTATTTCCTCCCAGATCTGGACAATGGCATCACTGAGCTCCTGGACAGTCTGAGGTGTAACCTGGTGGTGTCAGATAGATCGAAACATGATATCCCAGAGGTGTTCTATTGGATTTAGATCAGGTGAGCATGGGGGCCATTCAATGGTATTAATTCCTTCATCCTCCAGAAACTGCCTGCATACTCTCACCACATGAGACTGGGCATTGTCGTGCACCAGGAGGAGCCCAGGACCCACTGCATCAGTGTAGGGTCTGACAATGGGTCCAAGGATTTCATCTTGATATCTAACGGCAGTCAGGGTGTCATTGTCTAGCCTGTAGAGGTCTGTGCATCCCTCCATGGATATGCATCTCCAGCCCGTCACTGACCCACCACCAAAACGGTCATGCTGAATGATGTTACAAACAGCATAATGTTCCCTTTCTTGTCTGTCACGTGCTCAGAGTGAACATGCTCTCATCTGTGAAGAGCACAGGGCACCAGTGGTGGACCTGCCAATTCTGGTGTTCACTGGCAAATGCCAATCGAGCTCTATGGTGTTGGACAATGAGCACAGGGCCCACTAGAGGACATCAGGCCCTCAGGCCACCCTCATGAAGTCTGTTTCTGCTTGTTTGGTCAGAGACATTCACACCAGTGGCCTGCTGGAGGTTATTTTGTAGTGCAGTGCTCATCCTGCACAAAGGAGCAGATACTGGTCCTGCTGATGGGTTAAGGACCTCCTACAGCCCTGTCCAGCTCTCCTATAATAACTGCTTATCTTCTGGAATCTCCTCCATGGTCTTGAGACTGTGCTGGGAGACACAGCACATCTTCTGGCAATGGCACGTATTAATGTGCCATCCTGGAGTTGGACTGCCTGTGCAACCTCTGTAGGGTCCAGGTATCACCTAATGCTACCAGTAGTGACACTGACCCTAGCCAAATGCAAAACTAGTGATAAACACTCAAAAAAGATGAGTAGGGAAAAAAAATGTCAGTGGCCTCCACCTGTAAAACCATTCCTGTTTTGGGGTTTGTCTGATTGTGGCCCATCTAATGCACCTATTGTTAATTTCATTAACATCAAAGCAGCTGAAACTGATTAACAACCCCCTATGCTCCTTAACTGACCAGATCAATATCCCAAGAGTTTAATTGACTTGATGTTCTACTCTGATTAAAAAATATTCCTTTAATTTTTTTGAGCAGTGTATAATACCACATTTCAGAGTTAGAAGAATTAACTTTCAAAAATTACATTATTTTTTTAGATGCATTTCTTAACATTTGCATGTTAAAGACCATCTCATAGAACTGACTGAACAATTGTGAATCATTACAAGAAGTATCAGGTTATTCCAGTATTTTTTTAATATTTAAAGTATTGAAAACAAAGAGTATAACCCCTTTTTCGGAAAGTAGACACCCTAAGCTATTTGCTGAGAGGTATATTCAGTCCATGGAAAAAAAAAATTCCACAAGTTTTTGGAAAATGACAATTTTTTTTTTAAATTTTACACAAAGTTGTCACTTACATTATATATTGATGGGTATATGTGGAATTGCAACCAAAAATATATTTTGCTACATCTCCTCAGTATGGAGATACCACATGTGAGAGACTTTTTGGCATCCTAGCCACATACAGAAGCCCGAAATCCAATGACCCATTTGAATGTCTGATGGTTTGTAAATTTCTCATTTCGCTTCCTCACTACCTATCACAGTTTCAAAGGCTCTGAAATTCCAGGATAGCACAACCCTCTCCCAAATGACCCCTTTTTGGAAAACAGACACCCCAAACTATTTCCTGAGAGGCATGTTCAGTCAATTAAAGATTTTTTTTTTTACCACAGGTTTTTGGAATATGACAATTTTTTTTTTAAGCAAAGTTGTCAAATTATATTGCTCACACACGCCATGGGTATATGTGGAATTACACCCCCAAAATATATTCTGCTACTTCTCCCTAGTATGGGGAATTCCACATGTATGAGACTTTTTGAGAGCCTAGCTGCATACAGGAACCCAAAATGCAATGACTCCTTGAAAGCCTGATGGTGTGTAATTTCCTCATTTCACTTCCTCACTACCTATCTCAGTTTCAGAGGCTTTGAAATTCCAGGATAGCACAACCCTCCTCCCCCCACACACAAATTATCCCTTTTTGGAAAGTAGACACTCCAAACTATTTGCTGAGAAGCATGTTGAGTCAATGGA
Organism: Staurois parvus; assembly: GCF_062004578.1. Taxonomy (NCBI): domain Eukaryota; kingdom Metazoa; phylum Chordata; class Amphibia; order Anura; family Ranidae; genus Staurois; species Staurois parvus. The sequence continues at coordinate 373,406 of NW_028317942.1, forward strand.
AGATTATATCTTTACCACAAGTTTTTGGAATTTGACAAAAATTGTTTTGTTTTATTTTTTTTACTCAACGTTGTCACTTAAATGATATATTGCTCACACACCCCATGGGTATATGTGGAATTATACCCCAAAATATATTCTGCTACTTCTCCTGAGTATGGGGTCACCACATGTGATTTTTTTTGCAGCCTAGCCATATACAGCAGTCCAAAATCCAATGGCACCTTTGAAAGCCTGAAGGTGCGTAACTTCTTCATTTCACTTTTTCATTACCTATCACAGTTTCAGAGGGCCTGAAATGCCAGGATAACAAAATACAAATATACTCAAAATACTCAAAACAAAATACTCACCATGCCTTCTATCAAGTTCCTTGGGGTGTCTACTTTCCAAAAAGTGGTCATGGGGGGGGGTTACTATTTTGGCATTTCAGGACCTCTTAAACTGTGATAGGTAGTCTGGAAGTGTAATGTGGAAATAAAACTTTTTAAAAGCCTGAAGGTGCTTACTGGATTTTGGGGTCCTGTACTTGGTTGGCTGCCAAAAGGTCTCTCACATGTGGTATCCCCATACTTAGGAGAAATATCAGAATATGTTTTGGGGTGTAATTCCACATATACCCATGGCATGTGTAAGAAATATATCAAAGTGACAATTTTGTGTAATTTTTTTTTTTTGTATTTCAAAAACTTGTGGTAAAAAAACAATCTTCCATTGACTCAACATGCCTCTCAGAAAATAGAAAGGGGATTGGAAGAGTGGGTGATGTGCTCTAATGTTGGGCATAAAATGCCAGGATAGCACAAAACTCACCCAAATTACCCCTTTTTGGAAAGTAGACACCCCAAACTAATACTCTTTGTTTACATGATAAAAATCTGTATTTTTTGCTAGAAAATTACTTTGAACCCCAAAATATTATATTTTTTTTTAAATCAGAGGCTCTAGAGATTAAATGATGGGTGTTGCAATTTTTTATGACAAACAGTATTTGCACAGCGATTTTTGAAACGCATATTTTTTGGAAGAAATACACTTTTTTGAATTTTAATGCCCAAAATAACAATGTATTGGCCAATTGTTTGGTAGAATATAAAAGATGAGGTTATGCCAAGTAAATAGATACCAAACATGACATGCTTTAAAACTGTGCAACGCCCATGCAACAACGACAAACCGCATCAATTTTTAATATCCATAGAGGACGCTGTACAGGCTACTTCTTTAGATTTACAGAGGAGGTCTTGTGCTAGAATTACTTCCCCCAATCTGGCGTTCGCAGGCGATATTTCACATGCATGGTGCAAGCGCTGTTTACATATTGGACGGGGCCAATGCTTGCGTACATCTTTGTTTTTTTAATTATTTATTTTTTTATTTTTTTATTTTTACACTGTCCCTTTTACTTATTTATTTACTTTTATCACTTTTTTTTGTTATCACAGGGAGTGTAAATATTCCCTATGATAGCAATAGGCAGTGACAGGTATTCTTTTATGAGAAATCTGGGGTCTATTAGACTGTAGATCTCTCTGATCACACCAAGATTAGTATGATCAGATGCTTTCCTATTTTATCTGGCGAATTCGAAGTGATGAAATGCTTGGACCTTCTGGTTTCTTAGACCGTAGAGATGATTGAAGCTGTTCCAGTCCCTGATCAGCTCTATGGTCAACAGGCAGAACCATCGGCTGCATTCCCGAGTTCTCTGGTGGGATGGAAGAGTCTGAGAAAGCCATGGAAGGTGGCTGGAGGGAGGGGGATCCCCTCTCACTGCTTGTAAAAGCAATCCAGTGCCTAATTAGCCACTGGGATTGCTTTTACATGAAAGCCGACCTTTGGCTGAAAAAAAACTGCCAGCATGATGCTTGTAGCTACAGAAATCATCCCGGTATAACCACTAAGTCCAGCGGCATACCAGTGCAGCACTGGTCCTTGTTGGGCATATATGCAATGTTCTTTTTTTTTTTTCATGCAACCTGTGGGCTGAACGGAAAAAGAGAACCTCCATTCACATAAAATCGACGTAGATGAAGAAATATCTGCCAAAAAAAGTGTGTGATATGTCCACCATTAGAAAATGTACTGCCCTGCACCCACCCACTTTTAATGTTGGGTATACATGTAATGTTCTTTTTTTCATTCAGCCTGTGGGCTGAATGAAAAAAAGATCAAAAGAGATTCCTCCATTCACATCAATCAATGTGGATGAAGATATCTTTGCCAGAAAAATGAAAACAATACAGTATATGCCGAAGCATAGGGGCAATCAACCCACTGACCACCCCTGGCCCCCATGCTTGGGGATATACAGGTGAAACTCGAAAAATTAGAATATTGTGCAAAAGGTAATTTATATCAGTAATTCAACTTAAAAGGTGAAACTAATATATGAGATAGACTCATTACATGCAAAGCAAGATAGTTCAAGCCGTGAGTTGTCATAATTGTGATGATTATGGCTTACAGCTCATGAAAACCCCAAATCCACAATCTCAGAAAATTAGAATATTACATGCAATCAATAAAACAAGTATTGTACATAGAACAATATCGTACCTCTGAAAAGTATAAGCATGCATATGTACTCAGTACTTGGCTTGGGCCCCTTTTGCAGCAATTATTGCCTCAATGCGTCATGGCATGGAAGCTATCAGCCTGCAGCACTGCTGAGGTGTTATGGAAGACCAGAATGCTTCAATAGTGGCCTTCAGCTCTTCTGCATTGTTCGGTCTCATGTCTCTCATCTTTCTCTTGGCAATGCCCCATAGATTGTCTATGGGGTTCAGGTCAGGCGAGTTTGCTGGCCAATCAAGCACAGTAATCCCACGGTCATTGAACCAGGTTTTGGTGCTTTTGGCAGCGTGGGCAGGTGCCAAGTCCTGCTGGAAAATGAAGTTAGCATCCCCATAAAGCTCGTCTGTGGAAGGAAGCATGAAGTGCTCCAAAATCTCCTGGTAGACAGCTGCTTTGACCCTGGACTTAATGAAGCACAGTGGACCAACAACAGCAGATGACATGGCTCCCCAATTCAACACAGACTGTGGAAACTTAACACTGGACTTCAAGCATCTTTCAGTGTGTGCCTTTCCATTCTTCCTCCATACTCTGGATGCTTGGTTTCCAAATGAGATGCAAAAGTTCCTCTCATCAGAAAAGAGGACTTTGGACCACTGAGCAACAGACCAGGTCTGTTTTTCTTTATCCCAGGTAAGACGCTTCTGACATTGTTTGTTGTTCAGGAGCCCATGTCCAGGATCCGTCTGTGTGTGGTGGCTCTTGATGCACTGACTCCAGCCTCAGTCCACTCCTTGTGAAAGTCCCCAACACTTTTGAATGGCCTTTTCCTGACAATCCTCTCCAGGCTGCGGTCATCCCTGCTGCTTATGCACCTTTTTCTTCCACAGTTTTCCCTTCCACTTAACTTTCTATTAATGTGCTTTGATACAGCTGTCAGGTCAGCAGTCTTTCCCATGATTGTGATTCTTACTGAACAAGACTGAGAGACCATTTAAAGGTTCATGAACCCTTTGCAGGTGTTATGGCTTAATTAGCTGATTAGAGTGGGACACTTTGAGCCTAGAATATTGCACCTTTTCACAATATTCTAATTTTCTGAGATTGTGGATTTGGGGTTTTCATGAGCTGTAAGCCATAATCATCACAATTATGACAAATCACGGCTTGATCTATCTTGCTTTGCATGTAATGAGCCTATCTCATATATTAGTTTCACCTTTTAAGTTGCATTACTGAAATAAATGAACTTTTGCATGATATTCTAATTTTTCGAGTTTCACCTGTATGTTCTTTTTTTAACTGCAGGTGAAAAATCTCATCCAACAGCGCTGCATGCACTGACAGATATTCTGAGAGCAAGACCCCCCCCGTTGCTATTAGAATAAACAGATCCGTGCTGCAGCTGAATGGTGTTCCTGCAAAGCAAACAACAATAAAACACAATAACAATAGAACATTAACTCAATAAAATGACAACTTTTTTATTGAAATCTCTGTAAAATAAAATGAAAAAAAAAATGCTGAAGCTTAGGGGCGATCCACCCACTGACCACCCCAGGCCCCCATGCTTTGGCATACAGTATATATTCTTTCTTTAACTGCAGATGAAAAATCTCATCCAAAAGTGCTGCACACACAGAAGTATATTCTGAGAGCAAGACCCCATTGCTTTCAGAGTCAATGCTGAGGCTGAATGGTGTTCCTGCAAAGCAATGGTTAACAATAAAACACAGTAACAATAGAATGCTAACTCAATAAAACAAGAACTAGATGGTAGTCTGCAAAGCAAACAACGTGTCAGGAATGGACTCAGCACTGGTGGTGGGACTCACCTGCCGTGTGGGCTGCAGTACCAGGGCTGACCAGAGGGTGCTCTCAGCAGCCAGAAGCTCACTCCTGCAGTCAGCCAACACCTGAAGCTGATTGCAGGAAGTGTATTTAAGGAATGACCAGGCCTGTGATCAGGGCCTTGGTGAATGTTTCCCATGAGCCCCTGTACCTGGTATCCTGTGTTCCTGTCTCGTTGCTGACCATGCTTTGATCCTGACCTCTGCTGACCGTCTCCTGTTGAACCCCTGGCTTGCCTGACCATCCTTCTGCCTGATCCTCGGTACCGCGCTGCCCGCTACCTGCTGAACCTGGCTTGTGACCCCGACCATTCTCTGCTTGCTCCTCCTGTACCATGCTGCCCGCACGATACCGACCTGGCCTGTCTGTCTACGCTTACTTCACCCGACGATCCATCCATCCCGCATGGATCACCTTTAGTAAGTCTGCCTGCCTCTTCCCATCAGACTCCGTTCCTGCACTGCCCTGCCAGTACTCTCTACCACAGCCGGACGCACTCAGGGGTCGCGACCTGGTTCCAGTCTGCACCAAGTCCATCCCCACCATCAGGGGCCCTGGTGAATAGCAGGCTGGGACTTAGACCCCACGCCCTGAGGAAATCCACGCTGTGTGCTGCTAGAGACACTGCCAGGCGGCACCTGACAGTACCTTACGGCCTGCCTGACCATTCCACCTCTCCAGTCTGACTGCGCCTGTGTTCCTGAAGCCTGCTACTTCCCTGTGTCAGTCCACACATTTCTGGTCATACCCGGATCCCTAACACAACGGTTAACAATAAAGCAAAGTAACAATAGAACATTAGCTCAATAAAACAACAACTTTTGGGGGGAGTTTTTTTTCTTTTTTTTTTTTTGCTCTTAATTTTATTTTTTTTTACTTTTTATGATTTTTAAAACTTTTTATAAAATGTTTTCTTACATTTGATTGGATTATAAAGGCAACCTTTAAATACACAAGGGAAATTACTTCTTTATTCCCACCGCCATATAGCAGAAATACTGCTACAGCGTAGCAGGGGAGTGCAAAATCATATATATATATATATAATTTGTTCCGGGTAGGGAGTGTGCACGCCCTACCTGTGCCACCACTGGTGATCTCACCTGTTGATCACCGGGTCATGGCCAGTGATTCCCTGCTGGCACCCAGCGATCAATCTAGCTCTAGCTGACTGGGAGGGGCGCTAACTGACCCTGACACTATCTGACATCACTAGTGCCAGTAATACAGTGATCAGTGAAAAATACTATACATTGACACTGTACTAATGGCACTGGCAGGGTAACAGAGGACAATTAAAGGGTTAATGTGGCAATCAAAGGGTTAAATGTCTCTAGCTAAGGTGTGCGGGTGCAATGTGCTGCTTTTACTCCTGTGTGCTGTCTATATCTTCTCCCCCAAGAACAAAATGGTTCCTGGGAGAGAAGATCCAGCTAGACCCTGTGCCTGTATTTAAAAATACAGGCACAGCTCTGCTTCTCCATTCGCTGTAGGTGATCTGCAGAGTCTGCATCCAAAATCACTGGCTGAGACCCATTGATATGCATCTCCTATAGTGAATGACAGCGGGGGTCAGCGAGGGGGCACACATGCGCTCCAAAGCAGGAAGTAAACAGTGACATATGGGTACGTCGCTGGTCCTGCTGGTGCCGCCTCTCCGAAGTACATTGCGGGAAGGTGGCACAAAAGTGGTTAAATGATTTTTATCCACTTGATACATCCTGTCTAATGTTTTGCTCAAATGAAACCTGAGGAAGGAAACATAAATGTGTAAGCGATTGTGTACTGAGGAACAAAGATTTTGTAATTTTATATATGTTTTATGCCTATATTGGGGGCCTGTTCCGTTTTCTAATTCTTTAATAGCCTACCCTATGGTAAATGGATAGTCTATGTTTAGAATTGTTTTTAGTTTTCACAGATGTTGATTGCTTCTGTGCAGTCCCAACCCATATGTTTATATCCTTTCATCGTTCTGTTGTATCCTCTGCAGTATTATGGTAATGTTTTATAAAATAAGTGATAAGCATTATAGATGTCTGGCAGTGTGCAATGCTGATCTATACATAGAAAAGGGAAATCAGTAAAATGTAGGCACTGTTTTTTTCTTTTTCCTAAATTCAACCTATGCTTTCATTTGTCAACATTACAATTATAAAGGGAAAGTTGTCAGAACACAAGGGATAGTTTTGCAAATATAACTCTTGCTTGATACTTGATATGCATCTGGTCTGATATACTGTATACGTATAGTGTGTGTGTATGTATGTATATACTGTATGTATATATATTCTGCATGTAGTTTCCAGTAAAGTGGCTTTTGAATACTATTGATAGGATTTTGCTCTGAGTCATTGGCAAGGAAATACAGCCAGGATGAATCAAATAAATAACTGTTTTAAAGACAGAGGTTTGGCTTTTCTAAGTAACTTAGACTGTCCTGGGTGGTTGTTTACTTTACAAAGATTAAAAAAAAAAGCAACTGCAGGGGGAATATTTCAAAATTCTTTTTGACTCATAGGTAATAAACATTTTGAACACTGAATTGCCAGTAAATATGTGAAAAGTTCAATACTACATACAGTATATTTTGTAATGTCTTAAAGCTGCAGTCCAGACAAAGTAAAAAAAAATATTGTCCAATTACATGTACATTAAAAAATAATTAACACTCAAACTGGAAGAGGCAAAGTTAGCATTCAGACCCAATCACGGCTTTTTGTTTTTTAAAATACTTAGTGTCCAATCGTTGAGCTGGTAGTTGGTTAGAGAAGAAAGTGGATGAATTAATTTACTTTAATATATTGTATCTCTGTTGGTTGCCTGAGGTTCACATTACTTACAATTAAAACATTTGTATTAACCATTAAAGTGACCATATTGCATAAGAAGCAAAATCCCAAACAAGCACGTAACTGTAAAGTAAAGTAAAGACAGTGTACTTACCTTTCTCACCACCTGTGCACCTGAACTCTGAGATGAGAGCTGGACCTCTGAAATCAGCTGGGAAGCCAACAATTCAGCGAGTGCCGATCTCAGGTGCATTGTGCCTCTCAATTGTCCCTCTTTCTGATGACAATGCCACTACACTAAATGATTCAGATCATCAAAAATATAAAAAAAGTACCGTATTTGCTGGCGTATAAGACGACTGGGCTTATAAGACGACCCCCCTACTTTTCCTGCTAAAATTTAGTGTTTGAGCTATACTCGCCGTATAAGACTACCCCTCTTCCAATGCACACCAGTGGCAGGAATAGTGCCCCATCATTGGTATCAGTGGCAGGAATAGTGCCCCATCATTGGTGTCAGTGGGAGGAATAGTGCCCCATCATTGGTATCAGTGGCAGGAATAGTGCCCCATCATTGGTGTCAGTGAGAGGAATAGTGCCCCATCATTAGTATCAGTGGGGGGAATAGTGCCCCATCATTGGTATCAGTGACAGGAATAGTGTCCCACCATTGGTGTCAGTGGGAGGAATAGTGCCCCATCATTAGTATCAGTGGGGGGAATAGTGCCCCATCATTGGTATCAGTGGGGGGAATAGTGCCCCATCATTGGTGTCAGTGGGAGGAATGGTGTCCCAACATTGGTGTCAGTGGGAGGAATGGTGTCCCATCATTGGTGTCAGTGGGAGGTGGAATAGTGCCCCATCATTGGTGTCAGTGGGGGGGGGGGAATAGTGCCCCATCGTTGATGTCAGTGGGGGGGAGGAATAGTGCCCCATCGTTGGTGTCAGTGGGGGGGAGGAATAGTGCCCCATCGTTGGTGTCAGTGGGGGGGAGGAATAGTGCCCCATCGTTGGTGTCAGTGGGAGGAATAGTGCCCCATCATTGGTATCAGTGGGAGGAATAGTGCTCCATCATTGGTATCAGTGACACCAATGATGGGGCACTATTCCTCCCACTGACACTTGCTGACCCTGTTCTCGTATGGTGCTGCTGCAGCCAGCATATGTGGTTGCAGCAGCACCTCTACACTGACCACTTACCTGCTGGTCCTGCACTCGATTTTCGCGGGGCCGCTCGGCTCCACCCCCTCGCCGGTGATTGGCCGCCTGTGTGTCTTTCCTGAGCTACAGTTCTGGCGGCCAATCACTGGTGAGGAGGCGGAGCCGAGCAGCCGCACGAACATCCAGTGGCCGAACTGAAGGCGCAGCCGCGCTTCCTGGACCGGATCGTCGTGGGACCGGAACCAGGTAAGAAACAGCCGCTGCCCACCCCTGTACTTAGTGTCCCTTCCATTGAGGGAAGGGGGGGCGGCGGCGGCAACGCGCCGCCCCCTAAAAAGTGTCAGTATGCCGTATACCGGCGTATAAGACGACCCCCGACTTTTGAGAAGATTTTCAAGGGGTAAAAAGTCGTCTTATACGCCGGCAAATACGGTAAATACAAAATGCAAGTGCTAAATGATGATTTCATTTATTAAGGAAAAAAGCTGTCCAAAAATGCCTGGCCCTATGTGAAAATGTAATTGCCCACTAAACCAAATAATTGTTTGTGCCACCCTTGACGGCAACAATTGCAATCAAGCATTTGCGATAACTGGCAATGACTCTTTCACATCATTGTAGAGGAATTTGGGTCCACTTTTCAGAACTGTCTTAATTCAGCAATATTGGAGGGTTTTCAAGCATTAATGGCCTGTTTGAGGTCATGCCACAGCTTTCCACTTGGATTTAAGTTCAGACTTTAACTAGGCCACTCCAAACCTTAATTTTGTTAATTTTAACTATTCTAAGGTGGACCTGCTAGTGTGTTTTGGATCATTGGTCATCAGTTCATGACCTCAAGGTCAAGTGCACTTTGGCTTTGCAGAAGGACAGACATTCTCCTTCAGGATTTTCTGGTAGAGCACAGAATTCATGGTTCCATCATTTATGGCAAGTTGTCCAGGTCCTGAAGCTGCAAAGCAGCTGTAGACTATCACAATACCAGCACCATGTTTCACAGTTGGTATGATTTTCTTTTATTGAAATGCTGTGTTTGCTTACACCAGATGTAACAGGACACACACCTTCCAAAAATTTCAACTTTTGTCTCATTAGTTCACATAATATTTACCCAAAAATCTTGAGGATAATTAAGATGTTTTTTTGGAAAATGAGCCTTTTTTTTCTTTTTGGTCAGCAGTGGCTTTCACCTTGGAACTCTTCCATGGATGCATATTTGCCCAGTCTCTTTCTTATTGTTGAATTGTGAACACTGACCTTGAACTGAGGCAAGTTAGGGCTTCAGTTGTTTAGATGTTGTTCTGGGTTCTTTTATGACCTACTGGATGAAACGTCATTGTGCTCCTGGAGTCATTTTGGTAGGCTGGCCACTCCTGAAAAGGTTCACCACTGTTCCAAGTTTTCTCCATTTGTGAATAATGACTCTCACCATGGTTCACTGGTGTCCCAAAGCCTTAGAAATGGCTTTGTAACTCCAGACTGATACATGTCAATCATTCTGTTTCTCATCTGTTCTTGAATTTCTTTAGATCGGCGCATGATGTGGTGCTTTTTTTTATATAGTCGTTATTTATCCTTAATCAGTATGCAACAAACAGAAAGTACCCTACACAGTTAAAAATCCCCATACAGTGTTTGACCTAAATCACAAAACATATAAATATTAATACATCCAAAAAAAAAGAGAGAGAGAAAAAACAAAAAATCACACAGAAGGTGGGGTGGTCCATAAGTCTCTAGCACAATGGAATTAGAATTACCGAGTACATAATAGGCATAAGTTAAAATTGTTCCCCTTTCATTGGATAAGTGACTATTTAGCTTTTATTCTTTGTACTATTTCTTTAGGTGATAGATCCAGGGTTCCCATTTAACATGAAACTCTTTCAATCTATTTCTATAAATATACACCAATTTCTCAGTTCCCATGATTTTGCTAACTTGTTTCACCAAATGTTCTATAGTATATGTCTGTGACTTTTTCCAAAAGATTGGAATTAGCCCCTTAACTACATCTAAAAGGTGGGGGATTATATTCTTATATGCCCTGATGGAACTTAAAATGCCATGAAAAAGGCGCTGTAATTTGAGATATTAAATTCCTGAGCTCGACCCATAATGGCCCAATCTTTGGACACTCCCACCAAATATGAGAATCAGATACTTGCAGCCCGCAGCCCCACCAGCACCTATCCGAGGCTGAGGGTAAGCAACATCCAACATCTTTAGGACCCTATATCACCTTAATATGAGATTATAATTATAATATGTAAAGACTGGGACATATCTCTTTGATATGTACCAAAATACAGGAGACGGTTTCTGTAAATCTGTAAAGGGGCCATCTAACTCTGTTTCCCATTCCCTATAGAATCTGAGATCTGTGGTGACATTGCATTTATTCAGCAATTTATAAGAAATAGATAACAGATTTCTGTCGATGGGCTGTTTATACCAGACAGATTCAAAGTCGGTAAGGGATTCAACTGTTCTAATAGATGAACGGTACAAAAATGCTGTAATTGCTGTAACCTCCAGGCGTCCACTGGAAATTCACCATATACCTCTCTGAGATCCCCCAATGGGCACATTTTTCCATTCTGCATCAACTTAAGGCAGCTGGTGCCTCCATCAGTTGCCCAAGATGTAAGAAAAACACTCGTGGGGGGAAACAGACAGAAACCACTCAATGGTAATAGAGGAGAGATTGATGGAGAGAGGGCTCTTTGTTTATTAGTTAAATCCCAGAGCTTTAAAGTGTGGGTAGTGAGAAGAGAAACGGAGTTTGACAAACATTTATATAGGTACGGGACACAAGAGGCATGGGCCAAATTGTGGCCTGCTAATGATCCCTTCAGGGCTACCCAGGCCTTTTGAGTTTCTCCAACTGCAATGCAACTTGCAAGGACAGTTGCCCTATAGTAGTTCCTCAAGTTAAGTTAGGGAGGGCCAGCCCCCCATCCGGTTAAACCTTGTGAGAATATGATATGCTAACCTCGGTTTCAACAGTCTGTGAAAAATACACCAAACATTATCAAAAATTGAGTTTGCAAGTCAGATAGATATCATCTGCATAACATTTTTGGCAGCTCACCCATCTTTAGAATGTTAATTTTTCCTAAAGAAGATAAGGTAGCTCTACACCATTCTGCCAGATCTCCCTTAATGCTTCAAAGAAGCAGAATATAATTTTCTTCATATACTGTAACTTAGATGGATCTGCTGTCAAGTTGTTTCTCAAATGCTTAATAAATCGTTTATTCCATGTAAAAGAAAAAGATTGTTTAAGAGAATCCTCTATAGTTTGAGGTAAATATAGCAGCAAGAGTTTGGATTTACTGTAATTTAGCATAACATTTTTGGCCCAAGGCCCAAAGCAATCAAGATCTCCTCTAGAAATACCCAGTCTTCCCTGTCAAATGTCTTTTTGGCATCAGTGGAAAGGAGTGGACTTGGCATACTTGATTTTGTATGGAAACCCAGTATGAAAGATAAAAGGCTCCTACTGAATTATCCCTAGCTTCCCTATGACTGATAAATCCGGTCTGATCCAGGTTAATCAAGGATAGTAGTAGAGACTGCAGCCTATGAACCAATACCTTTACTAGTGTTTTAACATCTAGATTTAAAAGGGATATTGGGTGATAACAGGCACATGATTTAGGATTCTTACTCTCTTTAGGGACTACTGTTATGTAGGCCATAAGGGCATCTGGTAAAATATCTTTGTTTGGTCAGTGAGTTGAAATAATCACACATATTTGGAAGCAAAAGTGGCATAAATTTAATATGCATTATTAAATCCGTCTAATCCAAGGCTTTTATCTTTAGGGAGGCTCTTAACGGTGTCCTCAGGTTCTTCATGAGTAATGGGTTTCACCAGGAAAGTGGTTAGTTTAGAAGATCATTTTGGATATTTTATTTCTGCTCTTAATTTTATCACTGTGTTTTATAGAAGCACACAACGGTCTATCTGGATGTGAACAATAAAATTCCTGGAACAGCTTAGCTATCTTAGATGAATAAATGACAGGTTGTCCATCCAGAGATGTCAGTTTATGAACATGGAACATCTTCCTCTTTCTCAGGGCACTAGCCAGCATCTTCCCAGATTTGTTACCATGTTCATAAAGCCTATGGGCCCAGAATCTCATTCTTTTTGTGACCTGTTGATTTGGAAGAAACAACAATTTATCATGTACCTCATTCAGACAATAAAGCATTTTTCATTGCTGTATCTCCAAGATCAATTGCCAAATATCCTCAGACTTTTGCTTTTTTAACCTTGAACCTTGGGAGATTAAAACCCCTCTAATCACTGATGATTCCCATATTATCTTTTTTAAGACTTCATCGGTGTTATTATTCTCAAAGTATGTTGTAATAGCTTTAAAGACAGATGCCAAGGCCATAGGGTCATCCAGAATGTTGTCATTCATGTGCCAGGTCCATTGCCTCTCCATCTCACCTGGAGATTTGATTGTAATTGAAATGTAATCTGTTCAATAGCTGCTCCTTCTAGAGAGTCTAAATAGAATTGATCCAGCTAAAGCAGATCAATTCTAGAATACATCTTATGGACCTTAGAGTAATAGCTATAGTCCTTTACAGATGCATTAAGCAGCCGTCAGCAGTCCACTAAATGATATGACTGCATGACCTTGTGAAAATGTTTTAAGGCCGCATGAGACAATACTGCCTTTACAGTTGATATATCTAGTTTTAGGTCAGGGCTCAAATTAAAATCTGGCCCAAGAATTAGAATACCCTCTTGAAATGCTGCCAGTTTAAAGAGAACCCCATCTACTGTATATATGTTATTTGATGGGTATTGCGGGCATATATTGTAGAGAAGGTAGTCTAACCCTGGATCTGTCCCTTCACAAAAGCAAAGCTGCCCTCAGAATCTATGCAGGAGTTTTTTTACCAAAATAGAGCAACTGACTGAACATATACAAAGGCAATTTAGGGATAGAAGAGAGCGTGAAATGTGTCTCTTGCAGCATTATAATCTGAGGATTCAAATACTTCAGTTCTAAGCAAACTTTATTTAATTTATTCAAGGAACACATCCCATGTACATTATAAGAGGTAACCTTAATAGAGACCATCATGAGCTAAGGAAAATATGAAAAAAATTGATAATAACCCATATAGCATACATGAAGTTGAACCATATCCCCTATCCACATAGAAGAAAAAAAAATCCATACTGCATACATACAATACCTAGGGTCACGCATGTGGCCTGATGGTGGGACACCCGCTCACGCATTTCAGGCCCTCTGAATGTGTCCAAAATAGACCAAGTGCCAAACAGAGGAGCTATTCCTAAAGGGGGTGCAGGTGGTGCCATAAATGAGCCCTCTCCCTCCTCTCACACCAAGTCAGACCCACATATACTTTATTACAGAAACCCAGCTCAGAAAACAGAATCAGTGACAGGAAAACAGAAACCAAAATGGAGATACAACTCCTATTAAAACAACACTACTTTAGTTAAAGAGCTGTTGGGTGAGAGCTCCCCATCTCAATAGATATTGTCTAAAGGAGTAGCCTCACCATTAAATTTCAAAGGTAACAGGCTAAGACAAGCATACAAAAAAAAATCCTTCACACAGGAGGGAATATGGATATCCCCCCCTAGTTTAGGATTATATCAGCTTAGGTCAAAGTTATATTTCAATTGAGTCAACCTTTCTGATTAGTTGTTGCTCTCTGTCACCTGCGAGAGCTGCTGGATTCCTTGCTCCATGAAACTGATGTGCTGTTTTTTTAGTTCTTTTAGTGTGCTTCGCTTTGTCAGACAGCTTCTATTTAACCGCTTCTGACCACCCTATATCAGAAATACTGCTACAGAGTGGCATGGGTGTGCAAAATCATGTATATATGCGTGATTTTGGATTTCCAGGTAGGGGGTGCACCCGAGCCATGCACGCCCTACCCACGCCGCCATTTGCGGCTGTCAATCACCGGGTCCTGGCCGGTAATTACTTGCCGGCGCCCGGTGATTTCTGAAGCTCTCCGATGCAGACTAACAGTTCTCCTCCCTGACAGCTCAGGCACACTGCTCTGGATGGCTGTGCACAGCACAGCCATCCAGAGTAGTGTGAATACAGTGAAGCACACAGTGAAGAACACAGGTAACCCTTTTATCACCCCTCATGTTAACCCCTTCCTGCCCAGTGCCATTTGTACAGTGTCAGTGCTTTTTTTTTTTAGCACTGATCACTGTATTGGTCTCACTGGGGATGTCAGTGACACCAAGTCAGTTCTCCCCAGTGTGAGAATGTCCGCCACAGTCCCGCTATAAGTCGCTGATCACCGCCATTACTAATAAAATAAAAAAATAATCCCAGTATATATACCACCATTTGTAAATGCTATAACTTTCATGTAAACCAATTAATTTACACGTATTGGGATTTTTTTTAGCAAAGACATGTAGAATACATTTTGGCCTAAATTTATGATGAAATTTGATCTTTAAAATTTTTTTACTGGACATGTTTACTAGCAAACAGTTAAAAAATATTGTTTTTTTTCCTCAAAATTGTTGGTCTTTTTTTTTTTTATAGTGCAAAAATAAAAAATGCACAGGCTATCAAACACCACCAAAAGAAAGATAAATTCATGGGAAAAAGGACGTAAATTTAATTTGGGTGCAGTGTTGCATGACCGCGCAATCATCAGTTAACGCAGCGCAGATCTGTAACGTAAAAAATAGCCTGGTCAGGAAGGGGGGTAAATCCTCAGGAGGGCAAGTGGTTAAGTGATTTCCTGATTCACCAAGTCTAGCAGTAATCAGACCTGGGTGTGTTAGGTGACAGTTCATTCATGATTTAGCAATTCGTTTTTCTCATAGGGCCAGGCAGGTTTCGACAGCTTTCTTCCCTTAACCTCCCTGGCGGTATTCCTGAGTGTAGCTCGGGGTAAAGTTTCAGTACCAAAAGCTACACTTGGGAATACCCTGCAGCGGTGTTCCGGGATCCCTCTTGCACTTACCTTGTCCTTCGCTCCCTCAATGTCCCCCATGCAGGGTCCCTTGCCATCTCCTCCATCCGATGCCGGCATCCATCTTCCCGGTTCTGTTCCCTGCGAGCGTCAGGATGTACGGGGACAGAAATTTTAAAAGTGACATTTACTCAATACACTAAAATCACATAGTAAAAGATTACTGTATCAAATCATTTCACATACATTTTGTCCTGAGTGCTTGTCCTGTGCCCTGTCTGCATTTTTACTGTTTTTTCTGCCTGGAAACTGAGAAATGTCCATGGCGTCCAAAAAGCGTCCCTTTAGGTCAAAAGCGGTTTTAGACCGGCAAGAGAACAGCGATAGTAAATTAGAACCACTTGCAGAATTGAGTGATAATGATTTGTGGGGAAATTCGTCATCAGACACTGAAAACGATTTTGCGACTAAGCTCAGTGATGTGCGAACTTGGCGCTCTATTTCAAATTTAAGTGTTTTTGGTTTGATTACATTATTTAATTAAAATTATTATTATATTATTTTATATGATTATTATATTATAATTTATGATTTTGTGTTTCAAATTTTATCATACCCAGGATTTTTACTAAACTCTTGTTCGGACAGATTTCAGTGAGTTATTCCTGTCTCCTGGGATTATCTGTGCCATATCTTCTCTAAATGGGCTTTCCAGAAAAAAATCATATCCTAGTTAGCATCTTTCTACCACAATCCTTCTGTTATTGTCTGCTAATCAACAATTTCTCACAAACATTTGCAATAGAAAGAGGTATCCAGCAAGGCGGAGCCTTTTCTCTCATCCTGTTTATTTTCGCTATTGAACCATTGGCACACTTAAAAAAAATTACATTCAAATGTGCCTGGAATTTACATTGGGCCTGAAGAACATTCCTTATTTGCTGATGAATGTGGCTGGCACCATGTGTATTCTGTACAGGGTAAAAATTTTATAGTAAATCACTAAATTATAGGTGCCTCCATTGGCTTGTGTTTGCCTTCAAATACAGTATCTGGGGGTTTATGTCTTGTCAGAGAATTTGAAGTGAATAAAGACTAGACAGAAAACCTTGTGTAGGATTTAAAACTTCCAGGAAATTTTTGGTGGTTGCGCTTCTTCCATAGTGCGATTGTTATAATTACCAGGCAACACAGTGGCATGGTGGTTAGCATCTCTACCTTTCAGTTTGTGTCCTGGTCAGGACACTGTCTGCACAGATTTTGTGTGGGATTCCACTAGCTATTTCATTTTCTTCCCACTCTCCAAAGACATGTGGGTAGGTTAACTGGCTCTTATCTAAAATTGCCTGTAATATGATATTCTACTGAGCGCACATAAGATTTCTGCTTCACCGCCTACCGCAACAGCAGATAAAGAGTTTTGAATCCCCACAGGCAAAATATGTATAATAATTAATAACAACAATTATACTCTGCTGTATACATATTAGTTTGTACACTCTTATTCAACATGAAGATAATATACTGTATAACCTTAGGTGAGTAGGTAATAGATGTCATCGCAACTAATATAGTAAAAATCAAAGTGAAGGAATTTTGAACTGTATAGTAATACTAATCAAGAGCATTTTAGCAACTCCATCATTAATTAATGCTGTAAAAAAATAAAGATTGCAATTCTTTTTTTGTTTGTGAGACTTCATTAACAATTTCAATATCTGGTACTTTCATCCACTTCCTGCCCAGGCAATTTTTAGATTTCAGCGCTTCCACTCTTTGAATAACAATTATTCAGTCATGCAACAATGTACCCAAATAAAATTATTTTTTGAAAAAGATATAGCTTTCTTTTGGTGGTATTTACTTCACTGTGCTTGTGTAATCACAGGTGGCATTTAACCACCACTGTTTTTTTGCTTTATAAATGAAAAATACCAAAGATTTTGAAAAAATTGTTTTTATTAATTTCGGTTATTTTATTTTACAAATAAATAATCTTTCTTCAAAAATGTAGGCCAACATGTATACTGCTACATTTCTTAACCCAAATCAGTGTATATTATTTAGTCTGTGTGAAAATTATAGAGTCTACAAACTATAGGCTATATATTTGAAAATGTATCACTCCTGATGTACTAAAGGCCCTAAAATGCAGGGACAGTACAAATGCCCCTAAAATTACCCCTTTTTGGAAAGTAGACACTACAAGGTATTTAGTAAGGCATTGTAATTCTTTTGTCACAATCTTTTGGAAAATAAAGAAAGTAAATAAAAATAGTTCTTTACATATTGTTACTGAAGCAGTAGAGTTTCATCATACGACTGATGTAGCGGTGACCAGGGATATTGACTGGTGACAGTAAGTACAAAAAATACTTTTTAAGATTTTTTTTTTTTCAACTGTTCCTATTTTTTCATACTGTGAACAGAGCAGTGCAGTGTTACCATAGTGACACTATACTACTCTGGGGAGGTGATCAGGATTTTTTTTAACATTATGATTGTTTATAACAGTGATGATCACTGTTATATGCAACAATTTTTTTTTAAATGGCATCCATTCATGTTGCATTGTATACAATTGTGATAGCTGTGACTGTCCACAACTATCACATGGTACAGGTGATTGGCGCTTTCTGTACCATGTGATTACTGTGACCAATGAATGTGTGAGCACCATGGAGATACATTTGTAAAGTATTGACATTCTATAAATATAGAGGCAAATAGATTATGGGGAAAGTTCACTAAGCCATATCTTACCGCATCCAAATAGGCAGTAAGATACCACACAGCATTTAAAAAAAATGTTGGCATTCACTAAAAAATGCTACTAAAATACTGCATGAGTTATTTTATTAGCTCATGCAGTATTTTAGTTGTGAAAACATGCAGGAATGTTTCAGCTGTCAGTAGGGTTCCCCACTGACAGCTCAATGTAAAAAAACAAGGATTGCCAGCAATTAAAAAATTAGCAAAAAAATGGTGTGAGGTTCCCCCCCCCCCATTTATACCAAGCCCTTCAGGTCTAGTATGGATTTTGAGGAGAACTCCCCCTTGCCAAAATTTAAAAAAAAATGGTGTTGGGTACACCACAAATCCATATCAGACCCTTATCCGAGCATGCAGCCTGGCATGTCAGGAAAGGGGTGGGACTAGCAAGCGCCCCCCTCCTGAAGCGGGACACATGCCATTAACATAGGGGGTGCTTTGGGGCAGAGCCCCCACCAGCAAGGGCCTCTTCCCCACAACCCTGGCCGGTGGTTGTGAGACTCTGCAGGTGAGGGGTTTATTGGAATCTGGAAGCCACTTTTAACAAGGGGGCCCCCAGATCCAAGCCCCCCATGTGAATGAGTATGGGGTAAACAGTACCGCTACTCAAAAAAAAATGTAGTGTAAAAAATTACTGTAGACAGTCTTTGACAAGTCATTTATTAAAACAACAAAAATAAAAAGTCCCCCAAAGTAGATCCAATGTCAATCACGATGTCCGCTGCCTCCACCCACCCGAAAAAAGAAAAAAATCAAAAAGGCTCCACTCGCAATGCTGGCTACCGCCATCTGACAGCTTCACCAGCCTGACAGTTCATAAATATCTAAGGAGTCACCAGGTAGACTTCCAGATTCCAATAAGCCCCCCACCCACAGACCCTTACAACCACCAGCCAGGGTTGTGGGAAAAAGAGCCTTGTCCTCATCAACATGGGAACAAGGTGCTTTGGGCCCCCCTGCCCCAAAGAAACCCCCCATGTTGAGGGTATAAGGCCTAGTATGGTTCAGGAGGGGGGGCACTCGCTCATCCCTCCCTTTCCTGACTTGCCAGGCTGCATGCTCAGATAAGGGTCTGCTATGGATTTTGGGGGGACCTCACACCATTTTTTGCAAAATTTTTAATTGCTGGCTTTTTTCCCCCCTAATGTCAGCTGTCAGCAGGGAACCCCACTGACAGCTGATCATAGGTTAAGGACGCGGTGGCCACCCACTGCTTAACCCATGACAGTTACTGACAGATACCAGTACATACCACACACCTCAACCACTACTTAATTACTGCATGCATTTCATTATTCCCTATTGGGAATTGACTTTATGGTCTTTTTATACTGTATTTACTGAGTGTTTTTTCTATTTTCGGTAAATATTGCACACTGCAATAGTGAATTGACATTTTTAGTATTGCATGCAATATGTGGTCCCGTGACCGACATAATGCATGTGATGACCTTTAGTAAATTGTGCCCAGTGTCTGATACTTTATAATAGTATTTTGTGTTTATCTACTTTTATCTACTTTTCTCTGTTCTTGCTCTGCTTATCTTTGCTTTTTCCTTTTAGCTTTTGGTTTTGTGGTTCCACAGTTCTGCAAATGGAGCAAACATTTTTATTGGCATATTTAAACCAACAAATTACATCTGAAATTTGGTTTATATGGGCAATTCTTAAAACCACAATTGTTGCTGAAAATGTTGTTGAAATAAATATTGGTGACTTGACTTGTGACAATAGTTCAAATTAATGTTAAGCCCACCAAATACAATCTTATTGTTTCCTGTAATTCTCACAACAGCTATCTAGTGAAAAGGCCTGCCTAATTTCATAGTTTAGATGGGCCTAATCATAAAGTTGATTGTACAAAGATGTACAAGTATGGTGACCCATAAACAGAAAAGCTTCAGTGGTATGTGGAAACAAAGCAACCAGATGTTGACTAGGTTACGTGTATTTGTGAATACACCCCAATCCTTGTAGGAGTATTTACATATATCCAGCTAGATCTGAGAGTTCCTACACAAAAGAGGTAGTTCCATCTGCAATATACATTTATTGATAGAGGTACATAATATATACAAATTACACGCTAAGCACTATTTACAACACAATTAGAGATGAGCGAATTATTCAAAAATTCGGTTCGACTGATTCGCCGAATTCGCCGAATAAATTCGCTTCGAGCCGAATATATTCGCTGCAAATTTAACTTATAAAAAGGGTGTTTCTAGGCTTCAGAGAGCCTTTATATTAGTGCAGAACACTGTACCTTTAATTTAAATGCCCTTGGAGTCTGCTGGGGAAGAGAAATAATACTGTCAGTCAGTATGACATGCAGATGAGTGCCGTCGATCTTAGAATCACCGCACACTTCACTCATTTGGGCAGTCACGGGGCCAAAACCAGAGTGTGGAGCCACAGTGTGGCGGTGGAGGCAGCAGCAATGGGAGGCCATACAGCACCCTATGACAAAATGGAACCCACCAGCAGTGTGAGGAGACCTGAAAGTGGCACATGGCAGAGTGTGGCGATGGAGACAGCAGCAATGGGAGGCCGTACAGGGACCCATGACACACTCTGGACCTGGCAGCAGCATGAGGAGGCGGTACAGGGGCCCATGACAGATTACGGGCCTGGCAGCAGCATGAGGAGTCGGTACGGGGGCCCATGGCAGATTACGGGCCTGGCAGCAGCATGAGGAGGCGGTACAGGGGCCCATGGCAGAGTGGCGGAGCGTAAGCAGCTAAAATTGAAGGCCATACAGAGGCCTATGTTAAAAAGTCCCCCCAGCAGCAGCGTGGGGAGACGACTATCAAGAGTCCAATGGCAGAGTGGCGGAGCAGAAGCAGCTTCAATTGAAGGCCATACACAGGCCTAGGTTTAAAAGTCCCTCACAGTTAATTCCAATAACGAACTCTACTTCTCCGTGCAATCTACTTACGAGACCCTGGGCAGGTCTGGGTCCAATTTGTGGTAGAGACTGGTTTTGTTCAGCCATGCTTGAGCGAGTAATAACAGGTCTGTGCTGCCCTTTGGTGTCTGGCTTAATGCGCACAACACTGAACGTCCCAGCGTTTGTCAACGATTTGCCGTTAAGTGATGCAAACTCGCTGAACCACGTTCATGAGGAGCCGGTACAGGGGGCCATGAATCAGTATGGACCTGGCAGCAGCGTGAGCAGACGACAGAGACACATGGCGCAGGGTGGCGGTGTAGGCAGCATTATTCTGAAGCCATACACAGGCCTAGGTTAAAAAGCGGAAGCCGTCAGCAGTGTGAGCAGACGACAGAGACACATGGCGCAGGGTGGCGGTGGATGCAGCAGTATTCGGAAGCCAAACACAGGCCTCGGTTAAAAAGCGGAAGCCGTCAGCAGCGTGAGCAGACGACAGAGGCACATGGCGCAGGGTGGCGGTGGAGGCAGCAGCAATGGAAGGCCATACAGCACCCTATCACAAAATGGAACCCACCAACAGTGTAAGGAGACCTGAAAGTGGCACATGGCAGAGTCTGGCGATGAAGTCAGCAGCAATGGGAGGCCGTACAGGGACCCATGACACACTCTGGACCTGGCAGCAGCAAGAGGAGGCGGTACAGGGGCCCATGGCAGAGTGGCGAAGTGTAAGCAGCTTAAATTGAAGGCCATACAGAGGCCTATGTTAAAAAGTCCCCCCAGCAGCAGTGTGGGGAGACGACTATCAAGAGTCCAATGGCAGAGTGGCGGAGCAGAAGCAGCTTCAATTGAAGGCCATACACAGGCCTAGGTTAAAAAGTCCCCCCAGCAGCAGAGTGGGGAGACGACTATCAAGAGTCCAATGGCAGAGTGGCGGAGCAGAAGCAGCTTCAATTGAAGGCCATACACAGGCCTAGGTTAAAAAGTCCCCCCAGCAGCAGTGTGGGGAGACGACTATCAAGAGTCCAATGGCTGAGTGGCGATCCGGGAAGTCAGCGTTGTGATTGCATATGCAATGCAGAGATTCTATGAGGTGATGCCGTGGGTGCGAAGAAGATCATATACCGTCGTACTTCCATCCATAAGACGGAACAACCTGCGAACCGGGAGCTTTATTGCCCTGACCCGCTGAGCAGCTTCTGGGATACCCAAGAGGCCCATGGCAGAGTGGCGGAGCATAAGCAGCTTCAATTAAAGGCCATACAGAGGCCTATGTTAAAAAGTCCCCCCAGCAGCAGCGTGGGGAGACGACTATCAAGAGTCCAATGGCAGAGTGGCGGAGCGTAAGCAGCTTCAATTGAAGGCCATACACAGGCCTAGGTTAAAAAGTCCCCCCAGCAGCAGTGTGGGGAGACGACTATCAAGAGTCCAATGGCTGAGTGGCGATCCGGGAAGTCAGCGTTGTGATTGCAGATGCAATGCAGAAATTTTATGAGGTAATGCCGTGGGTGCGAAGAAGATCATATACCGTCGTACTTCCATCCATAAGACGGAACAACCTGCGAACCGGGAGCTTTATTGCCCTGACCCGCTGAGCAGCTTCTGGGATACCCAAGAGTTTGGCTTCTGTGGGGAATATGGTTGAAAACTGAAACTTAAAGGCATGTTGACGGAAGGGCACCAGTGTCAGTGCTCCGGAGGGAATATAGCTTCAAAGCTGACACTTAAAGGTATATCGACGGTCAGAGACCACAGGAAGTGGAGCGTGCGTCTTAAATCGACTGAATGTGGCAGACGTGAAACGTCTACGGGCCGTATATGAAACGGGTTGTTCCTCTTTCTGGAATAAGTGTTGGAAATGGCCACTCTTTTTGGTGTGGCGTTTTGTCTATTTAATTCCGATAACGGACTCTACTCCTCCGTGCAATCTAGTTACGAGACCCTGGGCAGGTCTGGGTCCAATTTGTGGTAGAGACTGGTTTTGTTCAGCCATGCTTGAGCGAGTAATAACAGGTCTGTGCTGCCCTTTGGTGTCTGGCTTAATGCGCACAACACTGAACGTCCCAGCATTTGTCAACGATTTGCCGTTAAGTGATGCAAACCCGCTAAACCACGTTCATGAGGAGCCGGTACAGGGGGCCATGAATCAGTATGGACCTGGCAGCAGTGTGAGGAGACCCGAAAGTGGCACATGGCGCAGGGTGGCGGTGAAGGCAGCAGTATTCGGAAGACATACACAGGCCTAGGTTAAAAAGCGGAAGCCGTCAGCAGCGTGAGCAGACGACAGAGGCACATGGCGCAGGGTGGCGGTGGAGGCAGCAGTATTCGGAAGCCATACACAGGCCTAGGTTAAAAAGCGGAAGCCGTCAGCAGCGTGAGCAGACGACAGAGGCACATGGCGCAGGGTGGCGGTGGAGGCAGCAGTATTCGGAAGCCATACACAGGCCTAGGTTTAAAACTGGAACCCAGCAGCGTGAGCAGACGACAAAGACGCACATGGCAGAGGATGGATCTGGCAGCAGTATGAGAAGGCGGTACAGGGGCCCGTGGCACAGTGTGGTGATGGGGGCTACAGCAACTGGATGCCAGAAAGTGGCCGATAGGGCTATATACTGCATGGAATTATAAAGTTGTAAAGACAGTGGCCTATAAGGCTATACACACTATAACAATCATGACTTGATTGACCATTGGCCTATAAGGCTATACGCAGCATGAATATCATGACTTATTCTGAGAGTGGTTTGGAAGGCTATATACAAAAAGTAATTCATGAGCTGTCCGGACAGCGGACAATAAGTACATATATACAAATCAATTCATCAGCTGTCCAGCCAGCGGCCTCAAAGGCGACACATATAGAAAGCAATTCATGAGCTGTTCAGACAGCGGCCTCTAAGGCGACAGATATACAAAGCAATTCCCGAGGTGTTCAGGGAGCGGCCTGAACGGCTAGGTTATTACTAAATATATTTTTGTGGCCAAACAGCGGCCTATAAATAGATGTCTACACAGTGACAAAAAATTATGTCGCCAGACAGCGGCCCCTAAGGCGACAGATATACAAAGCAATTCCCGCGAGCGCACAGGGCCCACAGTGTCTGAGGATGGACGTTGGCGCAGAAAGGCAGAGACCAACTGACTACATAGGTGGTTTTTATAGTACTTTATTTTGGCCTCCCTCTCAGCAGGTGTGAAAAAGGCCACCATTTTTGAACGGTAGCGAGGGTCCAACAAGGTGGACAGCCAAAAGTCATCCCTCTGTCTGATGGTTATTATTCAGCTGTCGCTACGCAAGCAACCGAGCATGCTATGGGCCATTTGTGCCAAGGAATGCGAGGGACTCCCTGCCTCCATCTCCACAGCATACTGCCACGGTGCGTCTGGGTCCTCTGTCTCCTCCTCCTCCTCTACCAGATGCTCCTGCTCCTCCACTCCTGTCCGCTGAGTGGAAAAACCACCCATTTCACTCAATAATTCCTGAGCACCAATGTCCTCCTCTACCTCCTCCTCTTTTTCCTGTCCTGCCCCCACAGGGGTCATGTGGCGTTGAGATCTGTGCGCCACGTCTACCGCACCCTGACCAGCCATTGTTAACAGCATTTGTTCCAGGACGTGCAACAGAGGAATGACGTCGTTCATCCCATAGTCCTGCCGACTCACGAATAGCGTGGCCTCCTCAAAGGGCCTGAGCAAGCGGCAGGTGTCACGCATGAGCTGCCAATGGCTGACATCTAAGTTACACAGGGGAGTACCTTTATCCGCTTGTAACATCAGGAAATCTGTGATGGCCTTTCGCTGTTCGTAAAGGTGGTCTAACATATGTAGGGTTGAATTCCACCTTGTTGCAACGTCGCAGATCAGGCGATGCTGTGGAATTCCGTTCTACCGCTGCAGCTCAAGGAGGGTGTGCTTTGCAGTGTAGGAATGGCTGAAATGCATGCAAAGTTTACGTGACATTTTAAGGATGTCTTGCAGTGGGATGGTGGATTTTAGGAACCGCTTGACAACCAGATTGAACACGTGAGCCATGCATGGCGCATGGCACAACCTTCCTTGACGCAGAGCAGACACCATGTTCTTTCCGTTGTCGGTCAACATGGTTCCGATTTTCAGTTTGCGCGGAGACAGCCATCTGTCGATTTCTCTGTTCATTACACTGAGAAGTTCCTCCCCTGTGTGACTACGTTCGCCAAGGCATACCAGGTGCAGCACAGCGTGACACCGTTGCGCCCTGCACATGTGATATGCCGGTCGGGTAATGGGACTTGGCACGGGGGTGGCGGCTGAGGACACGGCGGAAGAAGAGGTGGTAGAGGCGGACATCTTTGCTGGACCAAGGACGTGCAAACGTGGAGGCAAAAGCGGCGTGACCTGTCTAAGTTGCTGGTGCGGCTGTGCCGGCACCACGTTCACCCAGTGGGCCGTAAATGACATGTACTGTCCCTGACCGTAGTTACAGCTCCACACGTCGGCGCTGCCGTGCACTTTGGCAGAGACCGACATGCTCAAAGACTGGCCCACCATCTCTTCTGCATGTGAATGCAGGGCTGGCACTGCCTTTTTGGCGAAGAAATGCCGGCTTGGCACTCTCCACCGCGGCTCGGCACAAGCCATCATTTCTCGGAAAGGTGCTGAGTCCACCACTTGGAAAGGGAGGGACTGCAGCACCAGCAACTTGGACAGGAGGACGTTCAGCTTCTGCACCGTCGGGTGCGTGCTCGCAAACTGTTGTCTCTTGGAAACGGATTCCAAGAAAGACTGCTGACGGAATCCGTGAAGAGGAGTAGCAGGAGAAGGAGCATCTGAACGAGCGGAAGATGCCAACGAGCGACAACTCCCCTCAGCAGAGGTGTTGGAGCCTTGACTGGCTGATAGAGGGCGATTGACGTCGGGTGACGGAGCAAGTAACGGAGCGGGTGATGGAGCGGGGGCTGGAGCAGGCAGAACCGCCGTATCTTTATCACGGTTTTCCCAGGCCACCGAATGGCGACGCTGCATATGCTGACGCAACGCTGTAGTCCCAACATTGGCCCCCTGGCCACGCTTGACTTTCTGGCCACATAGTCGACATACAGCTACGTTTACTTCCTCGGGCGGCTTGACGAAAAATTGCCACACCGCCGAGTAAGAAACTTTGCCCCCGCTACTCCTCACTGGCTGACTGCTACTTCCTCCGTGCACACCGGCACCACTACTGGCCGTGGTGGTAGGCTGCAGTGGAGCTGGTGCTCTACTCCGTGGCCGTTTGGCTCCACTGACACTGCTGCGACCCTGCTGCCTCCAGGGCAACCCACCGACTCTTTTGCTCGCTGGCAAGCTGGCACCCTCTTCTCCTGATGATGCGGAAGCAATAGCCTGATGACGACGAGGCTGCCAAGTGCGATCAGCCTCATCATCATCAATTAGGGTCTCCGCGTCACTACTAGCCCCCTCGGCTGCGTGTGGGTCAGGAGACAGACCTGTCTCTAGACCGGCTACCGAGCCACTCTCCTCGCCACTACTTCTTCGCCTGGCTGCTGAAGAGGCGGATGTCTCCCCCCGTTCCTGACTGCCCTCTGTTAGCTCTTCCTCACTGTACAGTGGGGCTGAGCCCACAGCATGCGATACTTCGCTTGGTGAGGGAACACCAAAGGACAGGGGCAGGTCGAGGACACGTGATTTCAGTGGGCTTGCTCCCGGGCCATGCCAACTAACGGTTGTGTCTGACGTACCCACCGACCGTTGGCTGTAGGTGTCAGAGGTGACCTGGGAAGAGGAAGACGACCGAGTCAACCAATCGATGACGGCACGGTTGTCGGTGGAGACACGACCGCTGGATGACACCGGGAGCACTGGCCTCTGGCTGCGACTAGTACTGCCTCGACCCCTTCCTCTGCTGCCACGTCTGCTCGCTCCTGAAACATTGCCTCCTCTGCCACTCCTCTGCGTGTTGTCTGACATACTCTTTAATTCAATAAGCACCCCAAAAATAAAACCGGATTTAACTCTTTGAACGTACAATAGTGGTTGTGAAGCAGAAAGTCAGTTTATTTAGCACAATCGGTCAATTGCAGCTTGCCGTTGGCTGGAAACTGTACGTTTATGTCACTGGAATGCACTAATCACCCAAAAAATATTACCGCCACCCGGCGTGTATATGGATTTAACTCTTTGAACGTACAATAGTGGTTGTGAAGCAGAAAGTCAGTTTATTTAGCACAATCGGTCAATTGCAGCTTGCCGTTGGCTGTAAACTGTACGTTTATGTCACTGGAATGCACTAATCACCCAAAAAATATTACCACCACCCGGCGTGTATATGGATTTAACTCTTTGAATGTACAATAGTGGTTGTGAAGCAGAAAGTCAGTTTATTTAGCACAATCGGTCAATTGCAGCTTGCCGTTGGCTGGAAACTGTACGTTTATGTCACTGGAATGCACTAATCACCCAAAAAATATTTCCGCCACCCGGCGTGTATATGGATTTAACTCTTTGAACGTACAATAGTGGTTGTGAAGCAGAAAGTCAGTTTATTTAGCACAATCGGTCAATTGCAGCTTGCCGTTGGCTGGAAACTGTACGTTTAGGTCACTGGAATGCACTAATCACCCAAAAAATATTACCGCCAGCCGGCGTGTAAATGGATTTAACTCTTTGAACGTACAATAGTGGTTGTGAAGCAGAAAGTCAGTTTATTGTACACAATCGGTCAATTGCAGCTTGCCGTTGGCTGTAAACTGTACGTTTATGTCACTGGAATGCACTAATCACCCAAAAAATATTACCGCCACCCGGCGTGTATATGGATTTAACTCTTTGAACGTATAATAGTGGTTGTGAAGCAGAAAGTCAGTTTATTTAGCACAATCGGTCAATTGCAGCTTGCCGTTGGCTGGAAACTGTACGTTTATGTCACTGGAATGCACTAATCACCCAAAAAATATTACCGCCACCCGGCGTGTAAATGGATCTAACTCTTTGAACGTACAATAGTGGTTGTGAAGCAGAAAGTCAGTTTATTTAGCACAATCGGTCAATTGCAGCTTGCCGTTGGCTGGAAACTGTACGTTTATGTCACTGGAATGCACTAATCACCCAAAAAATATTACCGCCACCCGGCGTGTAAATGGATCTAACTCTTTGAATGTACAATAGTGGTTGTGAATCAGAAAGTCAGTTTATTTAGCACAATCGGTCAATTGCAGCTTGCCGTTGGCTGGAAACTGTACGTTTGTGTCACTGGAATGCACTAATCACCCAAAAAATATTACCGCCACCCGGCGTGTATATGGATTTAACTCTTTGAACGTACAATAGTGGTTGTGAAGCAGAAAGTCAGTTTATTTAGCACAATCGGTCAATTGCAGCTTGCCGTTGGCTGGAAACTGTACGTTTATGTCACTGGAATGCACTAATCACCCAAAAAATATTACCGCCAGCCGGCGTGTAAATGGATCTAACTCTTTGAACGTACAATAGTGGTTGTGAAGCAGAAAGTCAGTTTATTTAGCACAATCGGTCAATTGCAGCTTGCCGTTGGCTGGAAACTGTACGTTTATGTCACTGGAATGCACTAATCACCCAAAAAATATTACCGCCACCCGGCGTGTATATGGATTTAACTCTTTGAACGTACAATAGTGGTTGTGAAGCAGAAAGTCAGTTTATTTAGCACAATCGGTCAATTGCAGCTTGCCGTTGGCTGGAAACTGTACGTTTATGTCACTGGAATGCACTAATCACCCAAAAAATATTACCGCCAGCCGGCGTGTAAATGGATTTAACTCTTTGAACGTACAATAGTGGTTGTGAAGCAGAAAGTCAGTTTATTTTGCACAATCGGCAAACTGCAGCACCAACTGTGCACGACAGCCACCAAAAAAAAAAAGGGTGTATGTCACTTTAAATTTTCAATTCTTTGATAGCTGTGGCCCTAAGTAATGATTCTGTGTCCCTGAGTAACGATTCTGTGTCCCTGAGTAACGATTCTGTGTCCCTGAGTAACGATTCTGTGGCCCTAAAGTCTCTGTGGCCCTAACTCTGTCCCTTAACCTCCCTGACGGTATTCCCGAGTGTAGCTCGGGGTAACATTTCAGTACCAAAAGCGGTAACCCCGAGCTACACTCGGGCTTACCCTGCGGCACTGCTCCGGCAAGTGTTCTTCACTTACCTTACCCTGCGCTCCCACGATGTGTCCCCTGCAGCGTCCCCGGCCATCTCCTCCGGCCGATGCCGGCATCCGGCTTCTGTGTCCTGTCCCTGTGACGTCGGGACGTACGGACGCCGCCGCCGGCGGGAAATTTAAAAATTTTAAAAAATGTCATTTTTTTTTTTTTACATTTTACACAGTAAAACATTGCTGTTTCAACCTATTTCACATACATTTTGTCCCTAGTGCTTTGTCCTGCGCCCTGCCTGCATTTTGTCTATTCTTTCTGCCTGGAAACTGAGAAATGTCCATGGCGTCCAAAAAGTGTCCCTTTAGGTCAAAAGCGGTTTAGATCAGCTAGAGAACAGCGATAGTAAATCAGAACCACTTGCAGAATTGAGTGATAATGATTCGTGGGGGAAATTCGTCATCAGAAACTGAAAACGATTTTGCGACTTTGCTCAGCGATGTGCGAACTTGGCGCTCTATTTCACATTTCAGTGTTTTTGGTTTGATTATATTATTGAATTAAATTTTTTATTATTTTTATATTATTTTTATGATTATTTATTAAATTATAATTTATGATTTTGTGTTTCAAATTTTATCATACCCGGGATGTTTACTAGACTCTTGTTCGGACAGATTTCAGTGAGTTTTTCCTAAAAATTACAGCCTACAATAAAAAAATACATATTTCCATGCAAAAAAATGGTACCGCTTTCAGCACCAAAAATCGGAAATAATCATACCGCCAGGGAGGTTAATACAGACAGGTCTGTCTCTCTTGAATGACCGGAGGCTAATGGAGAATTCTAAGATGGCCGCGATTTATAGTGCTGGCTGGCTGCTGATTGGCTAATGCGATCACATGTCATGAATGCATTATGGGTCAGCGCGCCTTGTCTGCGCGCCTTCCCAGAGATCCCCGCCCCATCTTCTCTGTCCATTTGCTCCGTGGCCACACATGTCGCCGCCATTTTTGGGAAAATTCGATTCGTGCATCCGAAGTTTGCTAATCTTCGGATTCATCGCGAATAGAATTTTTCCAAATCTTCGGAACGAATTCCACTTCGTCATGTTCGATTCGCTCATCTCTAAACACAATGTACAGTTTAAGTTTCTTGACTTCTATGATATTTACAATTTACCCACAAAACCATGTTTAAAATACAATGTACAATACAAGTATGAAGTTAGTTACCTCTCAACTTCAGGTCTAGTCATCCTGCCTGCTGTGTGTCCCATCACAAAAGAGCCCCAGCTGGGTGACCAGGCCTTATATCCCCCCTCCTTTCTGTACTGTGGCTAATACAATGCTCACTAATTGGACACTGTACCTAGAAAATGTATATTGGGCACAGCCTGAAGGCTGCTGTTTACCACTCATGTGAGATATGCTAAGGGGACAACAAAAGGCCTGAACTTGTATAGTGGAAAACCCTATATATATTTACACCAGTATGGAAGCTAGAAAGTTTGATGCTGCAGAACACTCAATGGTTTAAATACTGTATATTTCCATCTAACTACAATATACTTGTAATTATAACATTTACATCCATTAATGGAGATTTCACATACACTCATTATCTAACACAGAATATTTTACAAATATTTCTATAAACACTAACCTTTAAAACTTCAGTTGTACCCTGGATACCTGTAGGTCTGGGACAGTGTGGGGAAGGTCACTGGTTGAAGGCATCAAAAGTATTGCAACTTTGTTAGAGTAACCCCAGAGCTGTTGGTTTGAATTATTATAATACGTAATTTGTTAAACTGTGTTCATCTATAATTATAGTATTACAATGTAGGTCAGTATTAGCATTTCACTTATTTTATTTTTGCATCTAATTACAGTAAATTAATTCTCAGTTTTTTTATAACTGGATCTAAAAAACTTTCTTTGTTCCAAGAAGGAATACTTTGGAGTATACACTACATATATGTGCTGGTTATTCATTTTAGA
The DNA here is from genome assembly GCF_062004578.1 of Staurois parvus. Taxonomy (NCBI): domain Eukaryota; kingdom Metazoa; phylum Chordata; class Amphibia; order Anura; family Ranidae; genus Staurois; species Staurois parvus. Next base: position 404,449 of record NW_028317942.1, read on the forward strand.
TTGTATACAGTTCCACACTTACTAATTGTAAGCAAGTAACTGCATGAAAATTGATTACAAGACAAAAAGTAAATTATTTGCTATACATTCCTTAATTTGTATGAGGTGCACTAAAGACGTTTAGTTCTGTACACAATACTTTCTTTTCCTATATCGATGAAATTGAAGAATGCACAATGACTGTTCATTCTTTTCATTTTAAATCTATAAAGAATATGTTATATAACCAGCATTACAGACTGGAAATGTAAATTTATTATTTAGGCAAGATGTTTAATTATTATTATTGCATTTAATCTTATTTTAAAGCATTGCATGATAAGGGTGTACTTGGTGGACATATACACATATGCACACATGACTGTAGTGTTGATTAGCTATAGTGCAGCAATTCAAGACAGTCCACCATACTATTGAAATATTGAAAAAAAGCTTAAGATCTACTGGGCTTTTTAGTCAATAGTTTGAGACAAAGGAGAAAAAAAACATCTCAAACACTGTAAATTCCTGGCAGTTTCAGAAAGCCTGCTACCCGTGTTTCCCCGAAAATAAGACACTGTCTTATAATTTTTTTTTTGGCTCAAAAAAACACTCGGTCTTATTTTTGGGGTAGGTCTTATTTTTTAAATGTCCAGGTTTGGACAGGGGGTGCAGAGGTGAGCTGCAGGCAGTTGTGGATGAGGGTTACTATGGAGAGGGCCGGCTGATGACAGTTGTGAGCTGCAGTCAGGTGTTGGAGTGAAGACTTGACAGGTGAGTTTCAGACAGGGTGCAGATATGAGCCACAGACAGGGTGCAGGGGTGAGTTGCAGACGTGGGATGCAGAGGTGAGCTGTGGCCAGGGGGTGCAGAGGTGAGCTGTGGCCAGGGGGTGCAAATGTGGGTTGCAACTCAGCTCACCTCTGCACCCCCCAAGCTGCAGCTCACCTATGCACCCTGCCTGGAACTTACCTGACCCAACTCCACTGCCCTCATATGGTTAGCTAGCTTTGCAAAACACAGCTGTCAGCAGCCGGCCCCTCTCTATAGTAACTCCTGTTTCGGGTCCTATCTTCCCACACAGTGCCCCAAGCACATTTACAGCTCCGCCTCTTCCCCACTGGCCGGCCATGCATTAGGCTGCAGGAGGAGGTGCCCCACCCCTAAACACACTGCATACTGCACCCACAGATATCTGTTTCTTCCCTGTCCCACAGTGAGTACAGAGGTAGGGAGGTTCTGTGGGAGCGGATGGTGCTGTCACTTCAACCACACTTCTGTGTTTATAAGAGACGGTAGATATGGGTATGCGCAGGGCCAGTGGCAGAATGGCGTTCCGCCATGTTCTGGCTGAAAAAAAGCCCTGATCACAACTAGGTCTTATTTTCCGGGTAGGTCTTATACTTTAGCAATTTCCAAAAATAGCACTAGGTCTTATTTCCAGTGTAGGACTTATTTTCGGGGAAACAGGGTATATATCACAAAATGTCACTAAGAAGGTTTTCACAGCCACCAATCATATTCATATCTGGTCTGGGTATCTAACAATAATTGGTAACATAGAGAGAGAGCAAATATTACATAATTCTGGTTTCAGAAAGTAAACTTCCAGTGACCCTGGTATAGTGTTCTTTACATTCTGCTTACACTGAATTACAAATAACTCTGAGGGTAAATCTAAAGCACGTTTTTCTTTGGCACATCTGAAGTGATCCTGGACAACATTAGTAACTCATTGATTGGTTCCGCTTGTTACTTTACGAATAGCTTTTTAATGCACAACTTTAATACAGCTGTCATGCTGTCAAATTTGTGATATATATGTGGTTGTTACTGAAAATTATTTAATAAACTGGTATTAAGCACAAAAGCAAACATTTATTATAAAGCAGCTTACCAATTCTTAGATATGATTGCTGCATTAGTTTTATTTTTAGGATTTTGTGCATTTATTTTCATCTGGTGATTCAGTCAGTAAGTCTGTTGTTTTTCAACAGAAAAAAATTCTCCTGTAGGTGTAACAGTAAGTCCTCATGTACACTGGACGTTTTTACAGCTGCTTTTTTTGGCTTTTGATGTTTTTTCCTACAGCCAGTAAACTCCCCAGCATGTTATCCTATGTGTTCATGCACACATAGGCTTTAATCAGCGTCTTTTGGCAGGGACGTTTTCTGGCTGGAAAAAAAAGCAGAACTAGTTGGTTTCAAGAGGAGTTTTTAGCTGTAAAAATGCTCTAACGCTGATAAAAGCTGAAAAATGTCAAAAGTTGAAAAGTGTTTTTGTGGGAGTACAAGGCTCCATACACACTGGGCGTTTTGATAACGCTGGTAACTTTAGCTGTGTAAAGTCACTTTAAAAACGTGAGTTTTTAACTTGCTTTTTTTTTAGAGTTTTTGCATTAGCGCTTAGTGGCGTTTTGCTGCGTTTTACCGTGTTTTTCAATGTTAGAGCATTTTTACAGCTAAAAAACTCTAGAAACCCACTACTAGTCCTGGGGTTTTTTTTCCAGCCAAAAAACATCCCAGCAAAAAAATGTTGATTACAGTCTGTGTGTACATGGACACATAGGATAACATGCTGGGGAGTGTACTGACTGTAGAAAAAACGTCAAAAGCCAAAAACAGCAGCTGTAAAAATACAAAAGTGTGCATGAGGACTAACTTTACTAAATAACACAAACGCTGAAAATCTCCAAAAAACGCTGAAAAAAGCTAATGCAAAAAAAGCTAAAAAATGCAAAAACCGCTAAAACATTCTACAGCTAACGCTACTGGCATTTTTATAACGTCCAGTGAGCATGAGGCCTTAGGGTGTTGTGACAAACCATTTACTATTAACTTGGGTGCTGACAATGATCAGCTTTAGCCTTTAGCAAAGCCTTTATCCCCAAAAAAAAAAAAAACGTATGTTTACCGCTGCTCAAGTAGAGAATCTCCAAGCACAACTCCTCCTGTAGGTGCTAGTCTAGCGTGTGTGCTGCATAGATGAGAACAAAGGGTGTCCCCAAAAAAACCTGTTTCTGTAACTACTTGTGGAACTGCGGGGTGCCCCACCCTTGCTGTCAGTGGGAGGAATAGTGCCCCATCATTGGTGTCAGTGGGAGCAATAGTTCCCCTTCATTGGTGTCAGTGGAAGGAATAGTGCCCCATCATTGGTGTCAGTGGGAGCAATAGTTCCCCTTCATTGGTGTCAGTGGAAGAAATAGTGCCCCAACATTGGTGTCAGTGGAAGGAATAGTGCCCCATCATTGGTGTCAGTGGAACACCAATGGGGATCTATTACTCCCACTGACACCAATGTTGGGGCACTATTCCTCCCACATTGACACCAGTGATGGGGCACTATTCCTCCCACACTGATACTAATGATGGGGTACTATTACTCCCACTGACACCAATGATGCTTACATTGCTAACCCTTGCTCCAGCCTGGGCTCCGTCCCTCTCCCATCCACAGCCAGCATACCTGGCTGCAGCAGTACCTGCTATACCCAGATCCCGGCCGCACGGCACAGACACTTACCTTACCGATCAGCTGTCTTCCTTCTCCGGCGGCTCTTATCCTCTTCACCAGGTCCGGACGCTTCTTCCCTCTGATCATTTTCCTTAATCCTCCTGCTGCCACTTGGCTCCTCCTCTCTGCCTGCGTGCTTTCCCTGAGCTACAGATATGGTGGCCAATCACTGGTGACGAGGGAGGGACAGGCTGCCATAGTCCGCCCAGTGAACCCAGGGTGTGGCCAGATGAGAGGGGCGGCACGTCATCCCACCCACATCAAGATCCAGGATCATCCACTAGGAAAATGAAGACTCCGGACACCCTCTCTACCTCTCCTTCATGGACCGGAGCAAAGTAGGACACAGACACAGGTAAGACACATAACAGAAGCCCCTGTCCTAAGTGTTACTTCTATGGAAAAAGAGGGGGGGGCGGTGCCACCACACCGCCCCATTGAAAAGTGCCACCCTAGGCAAACGCCTTGTTTGCCTCGCAGCAAATACACCCCTGCTAGTGCTTCTAACACTCCCCCACCCTCCAGACTGGAAATGCTGCTGTCCAAATGTGCCTCATGTGCTCCTTCATCCAGAGTGGAGGCACTCTAATACAAGAGGTGAGTCACTGGCCAGATCACCAGGCGAAAAAAGAGGGAAAAGAGCCTAAAAATACTAATGCAGGCACCACATCTAAGGATTGGTAAGCTACAATATTTTACATTTTTGATTTGGGTTTAATACCGGTTTAAGGTATTTTTTATGATTTGCCTTCAGAGAGAGGAATTTAGTAATTTTCTTACTACCAGAACAGGTGAATAAATGTAATTATTGTGCTATTCTCATACAACATCAGATTATCATCAAAGATATTCAGTTACAACAATATCTTCATATATTTTCTTTAATGATTTTATTAATGGAACATTTTATGTATATAACGTTGGATAAATAGCTTTGTACATAGCAGATCTAAATTAACGCATTCTTGCAGTGTTATTGCAGCCAAAACTTTTATGTTTTGTTTTCAATAGACAGAGTTGGAGACAGGTCTCCAGTCAGATTTCTAATATTGTCTTTTTCCCACTAGGGAGGATTTCCCTCACTTTTTGTTTGACTGATGGTGGTTGGTATAGGGTTGGGACAATTTCCAATTGTGATTACAATTTTTTTTTTATTCACTTTTTCTTCAGTTTTGATGGACAGCTTGTTGTGCATGTAAATGTGGAGAAAGTAAAGACATGTTTAATATATATATATATATATATATATATATATATATATATATATATTATATATACATTCTGCATACTGAATTATGCTTGTCATTAAATATATTAAGTGCATGAATTTATCAGAATACATAATTTTTTGAAACAAAAATCTTTCAATATTAATTATATTGGTATAAACATTTGGGCATAGTTAATAAGACATTAGGAAGAGTACCTGCCATTACAGTGTTGTAACCCATATCGACCAATCAGACTGTTGTACACAGGTCAATTGATTTCTGTGGTTACTTTTAATATTATTTTCATCTTCAATGTTATATTTATCTATATAATTCAGGGGTGTCGAAACTATGACCCTCCATGTGTGAGGAACTGCAAGTCCCATGAGGCCTTGCAAGACTCTGACATCCACGGGCAAGACTCCCAGAGGCAGAGGCATGATGGGACTTGTAGTACTTAAACAGTTGGAGGGCCATAGTTTGGACGCCCCTGATATAATTGAAAAGGTTTATGTATATGCCTTGGTTAGATAATTGTAATAAGCAGAGGCATGTCTTAAATATGCTTGTAGATTGTAATTTTTTAGTATACTTGAGCGATGTATTAATATTTGAAACAAACTTTGTATGGGATGAATGTTCTATGGAAAAGTGTGCACAGGTAGATATAGTGTATATGAGATAGCGTTGGGGGAAATTAATAAGGAGGTTGAATTTTATTATAATGTTATATAATATTATATTTATATTATATTGGAATTTGGAATTAAGTAATTGGATTTTGGATAAATGTCTCTTTTTAGTAATTTAATGTATTGGAGCTGAAACATCACATATTGGAGTGATACCCCATTATTTTGTATGTGGCACACTGTTAACTTCTACTGGTGCAGCCTTATGGAAACCAATGAGTAGATGGGTTGTTTTCATTTGGCACTCTGGGGGTTAACTTCTCCTGGTGCAGCCTTATGGAAACCAATGAGTAGATGGGTTGTTTTCATTTGGCACACTGGGGGTTAACTTCTCCTGGTGCAGCCTTATATAAACCAACAAGTAGATGGGTGCAGTTTGGCCCTATGAGGAAGTCCACGTGGAGGAAACGAATGTCAGGCCATTACCACACTAAGGACTGGAAGTGATGCAAGCACATTAAACTGGAAGTGATATTGAGGTAACGAGCAGTACCGTGGTGTGATGAAATGCTGGTAATCTGGCTCATGCAGGGAATATGGGCACACAGATGGCTGGTTTTACTATTGAGGATATTATGTTATAATGTGTTTGCAAGTGTCTTAGAAGATACCACATCCTGGAGCAAGAGTACCATAGGACACGTTTGGAGTCGTTATTACCATCTGAGCTTTACATGCTGATCATTTTGGACGTGAGGCATTGATTTGTGGTGAGCCATTGAATCTGCACAGTGGGAGTGGTGGTCGCGAGCATCGCATGAAGAAGGATATCATGTAGATTATATATGGACACTAATGGTGATCTATAACATACACTGATGTGGAGGACTTTTTTGGGACTGCTTTTCATTTCATTTTTGTATATATTTTTTCTGCCATTGTTGTTAATGTAGGTTATTTCCAATCGATTACATATTTATTTAATTTGAATCACTACAGGTATGGGGATGTGCATTTACCTAATGTCAATGTATTTTGGTTAGTTTCAGACACTGGTTTGGTATGGTTTCACTGCACTTTGCTCACTGTTCTTTTTTTTCCACATTTGTTCAGATGAGAACATTTCAGTAATTTTAAGTGATTGGCCTGCTGTAGATTAAATGACAGACAGGAAATGATTGCATATTTGTACCTTATTTTTAGAGGATGACTAAGTACTAATTGTGTTATGTTGTTTTCTGATCATACAAACAATAATGCAAAGCATATAAAGTACAGTTGCAAGAAAAAGTATGTGAACCCTTTGGGATTACGTGGAGTTTTGCATGAATTGGGCATAAAATGTGCTCTGAACGTCATCTAAGTCACAACAATAGAAGAACACAGTCTGCTGAACATAATACTACACAAACAATAGATGTTGCCATGGTTTAATTGCACATAACATGTAAACATTCACAGTGCAGGGAGGAAAAAGTATGTGAACCTTTGGACTTAATAACTGGTTGACCCTCCTTTGGCAGCAATAACCTCAACCAAACGTTTCCTGTAGTTGCAGATCAGACCTGCACAATGATCTGGAGTAATTTTGGACCACTCCTCTTCACAAAACTGTTTCAGTGTAGCAATATTCTTGGGATGTCTGGTGTGAATCGCTCTCTTAAGGTCGTGCCTCAGCATTTCAATCGGGTTGAGGTCAGGACTCTGACTGGGCCACTCCAGAAGGCGTATTCTGTGCTGTTGCAGCCATTGTTTTGTTGAATTACTTGTATGCTTTGGGTCATTGTCCTGTTGCATCACCCATCCTCTGCGGAGCTTCAGTTGGCGAACAGATGGTCTTACGTTTTCCTGCAAAATGTCTTGATAAACTCTGGAATTCATTTTCCCATCAATGACAACAATCCGTCCAGGCCCTGAGGCAGCAAAGCAGCCCCAAACCATGATGCTCCCTCCGCCATGTTTTACAGTGGGGATGAGGTTTTGATGTTGATGTGCTGTGCCTTTTTTTCTCCACACATAGTGTTGTGTGTTCTTCCCAAACAACTCTATCTTGGTTTCATCTGTCCACAGTATATTTTGCCAGTAGTGCTGTGGAACATTCAGGTGCTCTTTTGCAAACTGCAAACATGCTGCAATATTTTTTTTGGACAGCGATGGCTTCCTCCGTGGTGTCCTCCCATGTACTCCATTCTTGTTTAATGTTTTCCTTATTGTAGATGTGTCAACAAAAATGTTAGCATGTGCCAGAGATTTCTGTAGGTATTTAGCTGACACTCTGGGATTCTTCTTTACCTCATGCAGCATTCTGCGCTGTGCTCTTGCAGTCATTTTTACAGGACGACCACGCCTAGGGAGAGTAGCAACAGTGCTAAACTTTCTCCATTTGTAGACAGTCTGTCTTACCATGGACACATGAACATCAAGGCTTTTGGAGATACTTTTGTAACCCTTTCCAGCTTCATGCAAGTCAACAATTCTTGATCGTAGGTCTTCTGAGAGCTCTTTTCTGCGAGGCATGGTTCACATCAGACAGTGCTTCTTGAAACCAGTAAACCCAAAACAGGTGTGTGTTTTTTAAGGGGAGGACAGCTGTCAGCAACACATCCAATATCATCACACTGATTGGAGTCAAGATCGGCTCACTCCTGGCTCCAATTAGCTCTGGGAGAAGTCATTAAGCTAGGGCCTCACATACTTTTTCCTCCTTGCACTGTGAATGTTTACATGTTATGTGCAATTAAATCATGGCAACATCTAATGTTTGTGTAGTATTATTTTCAGCAGACTGTGTTCTTCTATTGTTGTGACTTAGAAGACGTTCAAAGCACATTTTATGCCCAATTCATGCAAAACTCCACATAATCCCAAGGAGTTCACATACTTTTTCTTGCAACTGTATATGCAGATAGCTAAATAAAAGTTAAAACTTTATTCTTCTAATGTGAGTCAGCATTATATTTTTGTATCCAGTAGCAGAAGGGTGTTATATTATTAGGTACCATTATTGATGCTTTCTGATCAACAGGACATAACGGGCCTCATTAGTGTTTAAGGGAAGAATTGTCTTACACAGTGTGCATTGCTATTAGCAACTAGTCAGATTTTTTTCTTAGATTTTCTCATATTTCCCCATAAAAAAAGTAAAGGGATTATTGGACAGGTTGCTATGAGTAAGGGCCATGGCAAGCTATCGGTCCTCTTGCTAGGGACAACTCACCTGCATTATAGCATGCTATACAGGCCAGGGAAATTCTCGCCTGTTTCCAGGCATTGCTTCCATTGCTGCCAAGTGACATTCTGCAGAATTTCTTTCAGCAAGACATCACTAGAGTGCTTTGGAAGTAATATTACAGACTAATAGTGCCTGAACACATCTTGGTCTAACCAATCAATATTTTCAATATTATTAAAAATTAATAAAACAGTTTGCACTTACTCTACCACAAATTTTACTCAACAACAAAGTTGTAAATGAACTGGACATAATTTTTTTTTTTTTTTACTGGTGTGTGTTACATCATTTTTTTACGTTTATCTTTTATCTGCAGAGCAGCTAGAATTACATTTATCAAATGAAAAATCCATAGAAAACGTGATAGAAAATCCAGTGATTCATCTGTTATTTCTCCTCTTTCAGTTGCAGTTCTGACTGAATGAAAAAAAAGAAATACTGTTGGAAGTTTATTTTGATCATGATTTTTCTTCTTGATGGGATTTTTATTTAATTTAATAAACTTGACAAAGTCTTGCCATATACAACTTAATGCAGCCACAACCTAGTGGCACTATACAACACTAAGGATCAGGCAATTAAGGCATATGCTCTGCATTAAATGAGGGATCCCAACTTTGTGAACTGCCTGCTCCTTTCCTCTTCTCAATGAGAAAATGGGAGGAAGCTCTTAAAGTACCCTAAATAAACACGTCATCTGTTTTGTTACATTATATTGTTTAAATATAACAAAATGTATAATCACTAACAACAATGCTTGTTTTTATGCATCAGCTGAAGGATCATGTGGTGGAACGTTACGAGGAACCAGTGGCATCATTACAAGCCCTCACTTCCCATCAGAATATGAAAATAATGCTGATTGTACATGGACAATTCTTGCTGAGCCTGGGGATACTATAGCACTAATCTTTACAGACTTTCAGTTGGAAGAAGGATATGACTTCTTAGAAATCAGTGGGACAGAAGCTCCATCAATATGGTAAGAAACAAAATGCAGGTCATTCAATATTTGATACTGTTTCTATTTAATGAGTGAATTACAGTGGTACAGTGGCATCTGATATGATAAAAAAAGTTTGGACAAAGCTTTTTTTGCTCATTATGTCATGAAGATATTGACATGGCATATGTCAGAGGTTTAACTAGAACCTTCAGGGCCTGGATGCATGAAACCCTTCCCACTAATCCCAGGGCCCTTTACTCCCATTGCAGGCCCTTTATTACGGTCCCGCAGCAGGAACCTTTCACGTGTTCTTCAGTGAAGCCCCTTCCTGCTATCTTGGGAACCCCACAGTGGCAGAAAAATAGGGTCCTGTCAGGAACCATAAGCCAGGCAGAGACAGAAAGTGCAGTTAAAATCACACCTTTATTGATATAGCAAACATAGCAAAGTTCAGGAACTTAGTTAAAACAGAAGCCAGGGTTTGGATGCCAGAGTAGATAATCAGACGAGCCAAGGTCAGGAAACCAGAAGTCATCGTAATCCAGAGCAAAAAATCAGGAACTGGAATCAGAAGAAAAGTCAGCCAGACTGGAGCACAGGCAGGAACACACTGGAGATCATAGACAATGCAAAGGCAAGGAGGAAATGGGCTAATCTGCTAAAATAGCAAAAAGGGCTAATTGTAGGCTCGACTAATCAGGCGATTAATGGTATCCAGGTGAGTCACTGTGGAGACAATGAGTAGCTGGTAATTAACCTCCCTGGAGGTATTCCCAAGTGTAGCTTGGGGTAAAGTTTCAGCACCACAAGCTGTAACCCCGAGCTACACTCGGAATACCTTGTAGCGTTGCTCCGGGATCTCTTCTTCACTTGCCTTGTCCTTCACTCCCATGATGTCCCACCTGCAGTGTCCCCGGCAATGTCCTCTAGCCTGTCTATGCTGGCATCCATCTTCTGGGTTCCGTTCCCTGCGACGTCAGAATGTACGGGGATGGAACGGCAGGAAATTTATAAATGTGAAAAAGTGACATTCACTAAATACACTAAAATCACATAGTAAAACATTACTGTATCAAAGCATTTCACATATATTTTGTCCCTAGTGCTTCGTCCTGTGCCCTGCCTGCATTTTTACCGTTCTTTCTGCCTGGAAACTGAGAAATGTCCATGGCGTCCAAAAAGCGTCCCTTTAGGTCAAAAGCGGTTTTAGACCACCTAGAGAACAGCAATAGTAAATTAGAACTGCTTGCAGGATTGAGTGATAATGATTCGTGGGGAAATTCGTCATCAGACACTGAAAACGATTTTGCGACTTTGCTCAGTGATGAGTGAACTTGGCGCTTTATATTTCAAATTTCAGTGTTTTTGGTTTGATTATATTATTGAATTACATTTATTATTATTATTATTATTAGTATATTATTATTGCTTTTGATTATTTATTAAATTATAATTTATGATTTCCTGTTTCAAATTTTAACATACTTTTACTAGGCTCTTGTTCGGACAGATTTCAGTGAGTTATTCCTAAAAATTACAGGCTTACAATAAAAAAAATACATATTTCCATGCAAAAAATGTACCACTTTGAGCACAGAAATACTGATATAATCAGACCGCTAGGGAAGCTACTCAACGTCTGAGCAACTTCTGAGCACTGAAAGAAAAGAGATGCTTGTTAAGTAGCAGAAGCCCAGCCCTCACAGGTCTGTTCGCAAGCATGACCTTTGCAACCCTGGTAATTCTGCCACTGGTGTCAGTAGTTTTTTATTTTTGTTATTTTTCTCAATTATTATTTACAATTTTTTTTAATAACAATGTAATTTTTTATTGTTTTTTTACATTTAAGTTAGTCCCATTGGGAGGCTTTGGTGAAATTTCAGGGGTCTAAACAGACCTTGGATGTTTAGCCTTTGAGACAGAGGGAGGAGATTGAGGACACAGCCCTTAATTTCCACCTTTGCAGCCTCTGCATCACAGAATGAATGGACAGGAATAGCTCTCAGTTTACTATGCTTCAGTTATGAATGAACCAATTGGTACCAATCCCTGACTCTAGTCATTAAGACATTCATTAAGACAAGGAATGAGCCATTTATCAGGCCCTTCCCTGCTTTCCATCCTGACAGAATCCCCCACAGCAGTCGTCAGGAAACATGAGGGGGGAACCCGGAAGAGCTGAGGGGGATGATAGATGCCACACAGGGACCTGATTACAACAGGAGGTTGATAGAAGAGGTGGCATGCAGAGGAACCAATCACTACATTTTCTTCCTGCAGCCACTGAAAGGCTGCTGGAGGAAAATGGAAAGCATTGGTTCCTCTATATGCCATCCCTGCTGCCCCTCCTATCCAGATGTACAGGGGAGCCTCATGGGCCTCCTGGAGCATAGGGCTGGGTTGCAATTGCAACCCCTGCAACCTATGTATGTACCCTCCTAGCATATGTGCTATTTACTGTAGCAAGCTGGAAACAAAGAATGTTTACAATGAATGCATAGGATATAACTGCTAACAATAATTTATCATTTTCTGGAACTTACATTTTCTCAAAATGTATATTCTTTGAATGTAAATAAGAAGGTCTGTTGCATAAAATTGCACATATTGTTTCTATCTGATATGATTATTTGCTGATATTCTACCATATGGAATTCTTGTGATCGCATACTGTAATGAAATAGTAAAAATAATGTCATTTTTTTCAAGTGGTTGTATTTGCAGGGAGTGAGTATGGGCAGCATCCTTACGTTTCCTGTATTACTGATCATATGCTGCTTTAAGGGACAATTGTCATTTTATTTTATGTGGTTTAGTACTGATGTTGTATATTAATGAGTTATCCAGTTTGCCAGAATTGTTTTGCTCTAGTTCAAATATGTGCCAAGTAGTTGTTCAATATGGATTACTGATCCATATGGGAGTGATCTGATCTGCTTAAGGGCCTGTGTTGATGGGATTTTGATCACTTCAAATGGTTTTTGTATTTCCATACCAGTCTTTGGTTATGCAAAACCTGCTTGAAGCAGGTCCAATGCAAGTGAGAAGGAGGTTAACTGAATGTCAAATGCACCTTTCAATGAATTCTGAGTGATCTTAAAAGTTCTTCAAACTGATGTAAAACTGATACCAGTCTTAAGGCAATTGGTACAGGTCAGTTGTATTTGAAAATGCATTGGTCTAACTCTTCAGCATTGACTAAAAACTGAATTCTTTAAAGGACAAGTGTGCTTTCATATCAAATACAGTTATCTTACCTGCTTAGCCCCCTAAGAAAATTATTCTACCATCCCCTGTGGGGGGGCATCTTGATATAATTTAACCCACCATCCTTATAGATGTCTATAGGAGCATCTCATCTTCAGGAGATAGCCCCATAGACCTATTGTGCAGCCATGGCCAGTGGGAACTAAGATTGTGGCTGCTGTAAACATTTAGAAGACCAAAGGCATGAAATTCAGGAAAGTATGCATGTGGTATTGGATACTTTTTATTAGAGGAAATAAGCAGACAGGATAAGTGAACTTTAAAAGAAAGCACATGTATCTTTTATCCCTTTCGCTACCAGAGATGTTTTTGCCTTTTTTGCAAACGTGTAAAAAATAATTTTAGGTCTTTAGATTATTTAATACCCCCAAACATTATACAATTTTTGAAAGCAAAAACCCTGTAGAATAAAATGGTGACAGTTCTAATTTCTTATGTCACACAATATTTGCAAAATGGTTTATCAAGTACTCATGTGGACATGCTCCTGAGCCAGCTCTGTGTGTCCATAAACACATGAGTGTTGATTGGTCCCACCGCTGCTCTTTCCTCACTAGCTGTGATTGGCAGCTGTGCGAGCCAATGGCTCCCTCTGCTGTCTTATGAGCAAATGAGGAGGGAGAGCAATGCTGCTCTAGTGCACATTGCTGGAATGAGATTGGGCTCAGGTAAGCATAATGTGGGGCTGGGGGGGGAGCTGCATGCAGAAGGTTTTTTACCTTCATGCATAAAATGCATGAAGGTAAAAACCCTGCTGCATTTAGAACCACTTTAATTTTAGGGCACAACAATGCACTATATTACCCATTTTTAATAAAATATAAAAAATGAGAAATGAAGATACTCAACATATCAAAATTAAAATTTTAGTGCATCCACAAAATTACAACAAACTTCAGTACCCTATATTTTCCATGGGAAATGCCTTAAAAGCTTACTGGTCATAATCTGTTGGTGCTTTTACGTATATAGTATATCGCTGAAGGTCAGTGTTATAAATGCTTTTCCTTTACAATTCTTTTTACAGCATACAGATACAGGCCCTAGACCAGATGTCCCCAGTTCCAGAGGACAGTCCTTAATTTAAGACTGTTCCTGGACAAAATGGCCATTTGCTTGAGTGCTCAGTTATAGCCTGTATCCCAACTTTTAGCCCTGGCTTGAAACCCCAGGTATAGTGGCTGTAATGCTGAATCCCTCTCTCCCTCCCCCCTGATACTTAATTGGACAGAGAGGCACAAGAGAGGGGAGAAATATGCAGTTAAATCCTGCCCCAAACACCCATGGGAACTGGGGCAGGAGGGATCTTCTCTTGATTGATGATCAAGCTGTTTCTGATCTGATAGCACATCTGAACTCCGAGCTCAGGAATAAGGTCAGTGTGAGGGCCACACTGGGGGGGGGGGGGAATGAAGGGGGGCATCTAAGACTTGGGAGGATTATGGAGCCTGTGTGTACTGTCTCCTCCTCTGTATTCTATTCTCCACTATCAACTGCCCCCTCTGTACTGCCTGTCCCCACCATTGACTGCCTCCTCTGTATTGCCTTTCCTCAACATCAAATACTTCCTCTGTATGGTCTGTCCCCACCATAAACTGCCCCTTCCATACTATTTGTCCTCATTCTGTCCCCTTCTGTACAGCATATCCTGACCATGAACTTCCCCCTCATTACTACCTGTTTCAACCACAAACCCCCCCCCCCCCCATACTAACACAATGGCATTTTTTTCTTCCTGCTGACACTGAGGCACTGTTTTCCACTATCACAGCATAATTTTCCCTCCCACTGACACTAATGCAGTAGCATTTTTTTTCCTTGCTCCGTCGCTACAGCCTTTTTGCTACCAAAAGACACTAATGCTGTGGCATTTTATTTCCCAAATTCCCTTTTAAAAATCTGGTTGGCTTGCCCCAGAGCAAAGTTAACATAGATAGCTCAATGTAAACCTTTATAACCTATGTAAATATATTACCTTTCACTTTGTGAGGGTACCAAACATTTTGGAACATTTTTAAAGTAATCTCACAGCCCTGCAATCTTTGAATTACATTCTTATGTCAAATTAAAAACATTAAGGCTTTATAATATGTTGTATGCATATTTAATGGTGACCCAGGACAGTTTAGAACCTTTTTACATTAGAACCGAAAATATAATAAGCCCCTCTTGGATGCAGCTCCTGTTTTTTGGTGGAAACCCAGGAGGGATATATCTGCTCCCTTTAACTCACAAGTCACAATTCTGAAGAGACTATTTGTGTTTACTGATCCAGGTGTTGGCACTAATGCCTGAAGGGTCAGCTTTTGCTCCTATGGTCATTCTGAGTTGAGTTTCAGATTTCACATCATAAAACTCAAAAGTATGTCATTTTACAAGGAGCCTCTGCACCCTCCTTAGATGCCCAGGATTTATCACTTTATACTCTTCTAGCTTCAATGTCCTGGCTGCTTTTGACAACCAAGGGTTCTTCCCCAACATCTTTATATGTTACATTTATGTTTAATATAATTGTATGCAGAGGTTGTCCCTCATTTATTTTTGATTCTGTCTGTTTGTCTCATATGATGGCGCCAGTCACTCACTGTCAACATCTGAAAAGATCATACACAGCCACGTTATCCATTAACAGAGTTCTGTGAATGAAATAGCCTACAAGTACTGGCAGCCATTGCGGCTGTTGGCTTGTAGTTCTCAATGAACTTCGAGGGTTCTGGTGAGCATCCTTGTAGTTCATTAATTCTTCCTCTACTTAAGTAACTGCCTGCTCATATCGGAGGTACACCAGACAACTATACTGACTTTTTTCAGGAGCCTGACATTGCACCCACAATCTGCTGATCGCGAGTGCAATGCTTTCTAGGCTAAGAAAAAAAAAGTAAATGCACATATTTTTTTAAAATGTGAACATATCTTTTAATATGTAGAAAATCTTAGCACCACTCATAAGCCGTATACTCCTCTGTGATCAAGCCCCGGTGGGCTGGGCGAAACACATCAGAGGGTGTGGCCAACATGACAACTGAGGCCATCCTTCACATACAGGAGTATACGGGAGGCCTTCAATAGAATCTATAGCTTTTAATATGTTATGTAAACATGTTTGTACCAAGAGGTTAACTGTATTTTCATATCCTATTGCAAAGTGATATGTCAATCACATCACAAATAGAACAAGTTTCAAAAACAATTGTGTTCTCATATCAAACCATTATATAAAATACATCTTTACTTTATCACTACAGAAATCAATTGCTTTCCCCATACTCCTGCAGAGTGAGAGATAGTCAATTTCCTTTAGAATGAAAGAACAGAAATGACATACAAGGATCTAGGAACCTATAATCGTTTAGCTGCCAGTGCAATAAAACCAAACAAAACCTGACATTTAGGACGGAAAGATAGTGTGATCACTTTCACTACCATACTTTAAAATTGCTATAGTATGTTGAAACACAGATAAATTAGTGTCCTTTCACATAGCTCAAATAAGGCATTCTTTCCTTGCATGATATCTAAACATATAAAAACAAACATGTCTGCTCTAGAAACTTATACCTCTAAAACTGAGAATGTTATTCTACATTCCATCCATTCCCATTTTACTACTTATAGCGTTAATTTTACAGGATCATAATGCATATCAAATTCTTATCAGAGAAGGGAACTTGTGTGATTGGTACAAAAGAGGATAGAGGGGAGTAAGCTGCAATGGGTTTAGTCCTGCCCCCCTAGCCCATGTTAACTAGGGCAGTTGAAAGATTGCTTCTTTTGACTGATGAGCAACCTGCCTGGTTATCCAATACCACCTGCTGGGGGGTCCCAATCCCCTAGATGAAGTCAGTGTGAGGGCCATGAAAGACTTAGGGGGATGATTGAGCCTTTGTGTCCTGCCTCCTCTTCTGTACTGCCTGTTCTCCAATATCAACTGCACCCTCTTACTGCCTGCACTCACCATCAGCTGCCACCTTTATAGTGCTGCTGAGGTCTGTAGACTTTTTTTTTTTCCATAAAGCAACTAGTACTAGCCTGGTAAGCATGTGAAATGGAACCCGGAGCCTGTTGCTGAAAATGTTTGCAATGTGAAATATTCCATATTTACCTGAGTAAAAACAAAACATGTTTAAAATGTTTTTTTTTAGATATTCTGATAAGTAGAATTCACTTAAATATGTTTTACACCAGGTCAGGTTTACTTTACGGGGAATGTAAAATGTTTTAAGTCAGCAACACTGTTAATGTTAAGGCACTTGGTATTGCAAGCAACTACTAATGATGACATTCAAGTCCACCTATTTGTCCCTGTGGATTTCCTGGAATCCGAGGCTGAGAGAATAGACAGGGTCACTGTGGGGTTGATTTACTAAAAATAGAGAGTGCAAAATATGGCGCAAATGTGCATTAGCCAATCAGCTTCCAGCTTCAGCTTGTTCATCTAAGCTTTGACAAATAAAACTGGAAACTGACTGGTTTCTTTGCAGGGCTGCACTATATTTTGCACTTTCCAGTTTTACTAAATCAACCCTAATGTATTTTTAAGTTGATATTAAACATCAAAACTCTCTGCACTAAGCCTAACCCTTTAACTGTTAAATGCCACCATTTCAGAAAGCAAGAAAGACTCTGATATTTAACAGTCAAAGAACTGCTGGGTCAGGAGCACATGGTGCACTCTGCAATGGCAAGAATGGACTGGTAAATGGTCCTTTGAACCAATTTTTGTATATCTCTACTGAAGTTCACTAAAGTAATTTTGTGGCTTGCTCCTCTTTGAGGGGAATATACATTGTTTGTGTATTTTCAAGACTAAAATAATGTGTTTTAGTACATTTGAAATATTGCATAATTTACATTTTCAGCTAGCAGGGGAAGCTCTAGGCATGTATTAAATGTGTATTTGTAAGGTAAATATTTTATAAATATTAACATTCTACATAATAGCAGTTTAAAAACATGTCAATTTTAAAAAAGAAATAAAATTGACCTAAAAATATCACAGTATGTCTATTTTATTGTGCTAAATTAGGTCCTTAGCTTGTAAAAGATGCTGTTCTTATGGATCCTTTCATGTTATTTGATAATTTTATTACACAGTATTGATATTATTTTAAATAGTGATACACCATAGTAGCCCACAAGACCCCACATTTCAAGGTTTATGACTATACTTGCATGTCATTTTCTTTCTTCAAACACTCCTAGTTATGATCACAATTTACTTGTTGAGAGTCTCAGGAAAATGAGTTTCAGAAAAAGAAAAAGTTTTCCTAGCACTAAATTGATATTCTATGGCATTATTAAATAACAATTTAGTTGGATAAGAATTATTAGCTTAGTTACATTACTGGGTGCATTTATAAAAAAAATCACAAAACAATCCGCCCTATATTACAATACCTAAAACTCCTCCCTACACATTTACAGCAACATAAACATCTAAACTGCTGCTGGCAGGATATAGCAGACATTTTCTAAAACCTATATATTAGGTCTGTTTGGTAACGCAGCGCCCTGAATACAAGGGTACTATGCTACACAAACATCAACAAAACCTTCAGGGTTGAGTACATAGCTCTGTGTCAGGGATACCAGCTGCAGGAATGGCCAGATCTGTGTAGCTACATTTTGGAAACTGAGACCAGACTATGTATGAGTTAAGCAAGTTTATAGTAAAAAAAAAAAACTATCCAAAAACTAGAATACACAGAAAACATGAAGAAGTGAACCATATCCAAATGACAAAATACTAAAAAGCAGCCTAAGTAACAGAAAACCTGGCTAGCAAACTAAATATGTGCAATATACCAAATTTGTCGCTCCATAAGACTCACCTGACCATAAGACGCGCCTAGGTTTTAGAGGAGAAAAACAAGAAAAAAAATATTCTGAACCAATGGACTGCAGACATAGTACAGGAGATGACCAGAGACTGCAGACACAGTACAGGAGATGACCAGAGACTGCGGACATACTACAGGAGATGACCAGAGACTGCGGACACAGTACAGGAGATGACCAGAGACT
Organism: Staurois parvus; assembly: GCF_062004578.1. NCBI lineage: Eukaryota > Metazoa > Chordata > Amphibia > Anura > Ranidae > Staurois > Staurois parvus. Next base: position 423,253 of record NW_028317942.1, read on the forward strand.
GCGGACACAGTACAGGAGATGACCAGAGACTGCGGACACAGTACAGGAGATGACCAGAGACTGCGGACACAGTACCGGAGATGACCAGAGACTGCGGACATAGTACAGGAGATGACCAGAGACTGCGGACACAATACAGGAGATGACCAGAGACTGCGGACACCGTACTGGAGATGACCAGAGACTGCGGACACAGTACAGGAGATGACCAGAGACTGCGGACACAGTACAGGGGATGACCAGAGACTGCGGACATACTACAGGAGATGACCAGAGACTGCGGACACAGTACAGGGGATGACCAGAGACTGCGGACACAGTACAGGGGATGACCACAGACTGCGGACACAGTACAGGAGATGACCTGAGACTGCAGACAGTACAGGAGATGACCAGAGACTGCAGACAGTACAGGGGATGACCAGAGACTGCAGACAGTACAGGGGGTGACCAAGAGACTGCAGACAGTACAGGGGATGACCAAGAGACTGTGGACCTTTGGGGAGGGAGGGGGAGCGGGTACCTGAGTTTGACAGGTACCCGCTCCCACTTCCGTAGAGTCGTCCTCCCTTTAGTGTGGGCACCCAGCTGTGACAGCCGGGTGCCCACTGCGCATGCGCGAGAAGCGCTGCGCTTTGTGAATGGCCCAGCGTCTTCTGGGCCATTCACAAAGTGGAGTGCTTCTTGCGCATGCGCAGTGGGCACCTGCCTGTCACAGCCGGGTGCCCACACTAAAGATGATGGCGCGGGAAGACTATACAGCACTGGACCGAGGAACAGGTAAGGTCCTGCTGCAGAGAAGAGGTGAGAGGCCACTCCATATTCGCTCTATAAGACGCACTGACATTTCCCCCGCTTTTTTGGAGGGAAAACAGTACGTCTTATGAAGTGAAAAATATGGTATACAAAATAGGGATCATAGAAAAACAGGGTAATACCAAAGATGCAAGGAAGGGGGGAACTAGGACTGGAATCAGGAACGGGGGGGGGGAAGATATGAGACAGCTGGGTACAAGGCAGGAGCAGGATCAGGCAGAAATCAAGTTCAGGATTAAACAGCAAGCAGTATCTGGCTAGTATGGCAAAACACTTAAGCGCAAGGAATAGTAGAGGAGGAACTGGGAGACACCCTCTGGTGGATACCGAGACTACAACCTTCTGCTCTGGTAACATCAGTGCCACCAGCAGGTGATCCAGGCCCTAACACTCTACTCCACACTTCCTCATTGTCACTGTTGGCAAGTGAGGCTTTCCATCACAGTGATGGGTCAACAATGTGACCTAATATGCAAGAAGGGGTGGGGTAACTTTTATTTTGGAACCAAAGCTTTGGGGTTTTGGTATTGATTTGGAAAGTGGACCTGACATAAAAGAACCTGAATGGATTGAAATAAATAAAATGATCGTTCCTGATTTCTATCTAAAGTTCTGTGATATAAACACTCAATGTATGAATTAATCAGTTTAAAATAATTACTAAATGTCAGTTGTTATGTGATCTTTTTTGGAGACAGATCTCTTCCTTAACAGCCTGCTGCAGATTTATAAAATGATGCCATGGCATTTTTTTCTTTATTAATTATGTTAGTTGGATGTGCATTATCAGCTTAGTTGCATTAATTTATATTATTTATAGTATTTATTAAAAAAAAATTCACAAAGCCATCCACCCAGTGAAATTGCATGTACATTTTTTTCAATATAAATAGAGCAAAAAAAAATGTTTTGAGGCTGTTTCCTTCACTCTTTAGATTGTTTTTCATTGATTTAAAATGATAAATATTGAATAATTTCCTTTGATACTTAGTGCTATCCATTGGCCAAATGAGGTATTCTCCATTTTTAATTATCAAAAAACAATCAACAGCACAGGAAATAGCCTACAATTTTTTATTCTAAATACACCCTTTAGTTTTTTTTATGTATTTCACTGTTACAGCATGCCTTTATTTTTACTTTGTGCCTTCATATGCTATTTGCCCTTCACTGAAGAAGACCGCAAAATTATAATCTGTATGTTCTCCTATAAAGGCAGTCCATCTATTGACCTCTTGCTTCAGAACTGCCTTTTGACAATCTGACAGACTTACATACCTATAGTATTACTTTGGCTTCAATTCTTCAATAAAATGGCTGTATGTGATGGCATATTAGCGTATTTGACTTCACTGTAATGTGCTGATGCATACAGCACATTATAATGAAGCTAGAATACCAATGACGCCTGTGGAGATGTGGCCCTACTATCTTGTCAAATGGTGATTATGCTGCCTGAAGTCAGGCTGCCTTTATAGCATTGGATTTAATGCTGAACTCACCATTTATTCAAGAATAGCTACAGTATTACCTAATAAAGATATTTTACACAACAGTATTACAGAGAGATTAAAAAATGGGGTTTAAATGTTAATAAAAGATGGATTAACATTTTTTTATTTAATAAACAGGAAAAGCATGTAAACCATTTATTTTTTTCTTCCAGTCCATGTTAATGTTTTAAGCATAGATTCTTCTGTCCTCAATCTGTACATTAAAAGGACTGGTTCACCTTGGCTCTTTTGTTAACTCTCATTAATTCTACTATAATGTAAAATTTAATGCAGTATGTACTCACACTACATTCCAAATTTACATTTATATTGAATATAATTCCTCAGATGAATTTAGTAATATAAATTAATTATGTATAATGTTATAAATATAGAATTGCAACATTAGAAATGATGGTTGGAAGGAATTGGAAACCTAATCTTATGTCGTAATCCTTAAAAGCATGGATTAAAGCTAACTAAAAAACAATACTAGGAAAACACAGTTGGTGTACAAACTTCATTAGCTTTTTCCTGGTAAATAAGAAAAATGAAAGTGATTTCTTAGGCAATATTTAAGGGAAAGACCACCCAAGCACTTTGGTGGTAGGGTACCAAGAACCATACTGTATATATGTAAATAATCTTTTTATTACTACAATGCTGCTGTGATTCTCTCATCAGCGGCCCTTTTTTTTTTATAGTGTCAGTGGTTTCCTCTTAATCTAAATATTTTCTGTATGACATACATATGCTCAGCATACACTGATTGTTTAAACTATGACCTGAGAACAGCAGACTATATGGTGTCAGTTGGGTGTGAGGAAGCGATTCCATTTTGGACCATGTTTTTTCTTTGAAAGGTGCTACCAATAATAAAGTTGGTCCAGTAAAGTGGCATAATAATATGATTTTAAGTGTGGAAGACCTGCTCCTCCTCTGGATGTGGGGCGTATTAATAAGATTGTGGTACATCTTGGTTTTTTCTTTTCCAGAGAAATTTGGTAAGTATTGCCTGTAATTTGGTAAAAAAAAGTATTAGGAATAGGAATGGGGAGTGTGCGAAATATATAGAGGATTTTGGGTAGTATGTTCATTTTAAGAGTTGCTACTCTTCCCAGTTTTTAGAGTGTTGAAGTACGAAGATTGTGAAGTTCTCGTGGGATGGATTTGAGCAATAGTTTGTGGTTTGCAGCGTAGAGTTTCTCCGTTGTAGGTGTGAGATTTATTCCTAGGTATGGGAAGTTGTTGTGTACCCAGGCGAAGGGGAATTGTTTGGTTAGTATCTGTTGAGTCTTAGTGGACATGCGGAGATTTAGGATAGAGGATTTGGGTTCATTGAGTTTGTAGTATGATACGTCTGAATAGTTTTGAAGATGTTTGCGAATCGATTAAAGCGACTTGTGCGGGTTAGTTATCATCAGTATGATGTCATCTGCAAACAGACAAATTTTTGTTCAGTTTTAAGGTTTGTAATTCCTGAAAAGTTGGTCATCTCTGAGTTTTGAAGCCAAGGATTCAATGAGTAACGCAAAGATTATGGGGGACAAGGGGCAGCCTTGTCTCGTACCGTTGGAAATGTGAAAGGGTTGTGAGAGTGTGCCGTTTGTTAATGCTCTAGTGCATGGGTTAGAGTATAGGGATAGGATTGCAGAGAGCATCCAATCCGTAATTCCAAATTTTTGGAGTGTTAATTGCATAAATAGCCAATGCATTCAATCGAATGCTTTTTCAGCATCTAAGGACAGAAGTAGAGAGGGTTGTTTTGTGGTTTCCAAGTTATGGATAAGGGAGATGAGTCTCCTGGTTGCGTCTGGTGCCTGGCGTCCAGAGATGAATCCTACTTGATCTGGATGAATTAATGTAGGGAGTTAGGGAAGTAGTCTTTATGCTATGATTTTGGCATAGAGTTTTATGTCCGTGTTTAGTAGAGATATTGGTCTATAATTCTGTACAAGTTGGGGTCTTTACCTGGTTTTGAATTTTTGTAATTCTGGATTGTAGCATGTCTTTGGGAAATTCGCCTGTTGAGGTGGCATGGTTGAAAAGGGTGGTGAGATGTGGTGTAAGGTCATGTGCAAATGCTTTGTAGAATTAATTAATGAAGCCATTGTTTCCTGGCGATTTATTTAGGGGTAATGTTTTAATAGATTTGGTTATTTCTGCGGGGGAGATTGGGGTAGAGATGATAGAGAGTTGTGAAGGAGTAAGTTGAGGGAGATTCGTAGTGTTTGATAGTAGGTAGCGAAAGCATTAGCTATGTCTTGCGGGTTTGTGAGAGTTGCACGTGTTGTTGGGTGTTGGATTAACGATATTTTGGATTTGAGACATCGTTGCTTAATTAGTTTCGATAGTAGTGAGTTTGCTTTGTTGCTTAGAGAGTAAAATTTTGCTTTCGTTTTTTGTAGGTCAAGTTCATATTTGTATAGTAGAAGGGTTCTGAGTTTGTGTCTGTCTGAGGTCAGTGATTCATGTGTGGAGGGATTGGGGTTGTTTTTATTGATTTCTTCTTTTAGTTTTATGGATGCGAGAAGTTGGTCAATTTGTTGGGTTCTTTGTTTATTGATGCGAGAATTTAATTGTATGAGGATACCTCTCATGTATGCTTTATAGGTAGACCATAATGTGGTTATGGTGGTGTCAGGTACAGCATTAAATTCAAAAAATACTTTGTGGGCTTCTAGTAAATGTTTCTGGTTATCTGGGTTCTTCAATATCGAATATCGAATATCGAGGAATTCAGTCTCCAGATATGGGGAATTGAAGTATGTTGTTTGCCGTCCAGAGTTATGTTGATTGGAGCGTGGGCTGACCAAGTTATTGTGCCAATTTTGGATGATGTTACATGCTGTAGGGTCCGTTTGTCAGTAATAAAGAAGTCAATTCTGGAGTAGGACAGGTGAGATGGGGAATAGTAGGTGTAGTCTCTTTTGGTGCTGTAGTGACATCTCCAAATGTCATAAAGATCATGGTCATGTAGGAAACAATTAAAATTATGTTTGGCGGAGCGTTGTTTGGTGGAGGAGTCCAGGCGTGGGTTCCCAATGATGTTAAAGTCTCTGCTGATGAGTAGTCTACCCTGTCTGTGAGAAGAGATGATGGATTGGAGTTTGTGGAAGAATTGCATTTGATTGTTGTTGGGTCCATAGACGTTGACAAGCAATAATCCCTTGCCTATTAGCACTTACTGTTGACATCTCTGGGTCCAAAAATAGGTATGCAATAAAAAAGAACAAGCTTTATTTAAAATTTTTATTCAGAATTTTGACAATTGGAGCAAAAACAAACCAGGAAATCATAAGTAGATTAAACTTCAGCCTTAATTTCCTTCTCAGCTTTCCTTCAGCTTTTATTTTCTGTAATTAATGTGTTTACCTTAAAGTGTTACTAAACCCACAACAGTAAAATCAGTCTGTATATGCAGTAAAGCATGCTTGTTATACTCACTGTGGAACCTAAAGGGTTAATCCTCTGCATTGTGTAAAAAGGCTGTTTGATCCTTTTTTCTCTGTCCCTTCCCTTTTTCAAGCGACCACCTTTTATCTCCAGACTGAACCATAGGCGTGCACATGCTCAGTTTGGTGTGTATTGCTAGCAGAGTTTTGTTTTCTTGGGAGAGTGCATATGATTAGCACAGGGCCAATCAACACTGTCCAGACAGAGGTCAGGGGATTTGCATCCTCCTAGAGCAGAACGAAAACTCCTCCTACAAGCTTTAGCTAGTGGTGGGCTGGATACAAGACTGCTCCAACTGCTGATACTGGTATTTAGCAGTTTATATTTACTAAAATAATAGCACTCCCATGTTCTGTGTACTGTGGGAGACCAGATATAGTGAATGCAGGGTCCTGGGTTTAGTAACACTTTAAGATGTCATATACCTTTCTGAAAATATGCTAACAGGATGAGCTGCAATGCAACAAATCATTTTTAAATATTTGTTATGGAAAGAGAAAGCACAAGGGTCAAGTTGGACTAATTTTAGGTAATGCACCTTTATTGGTAAGTTGTTCTCCAACAAAATTATATTTCTTCAGTATGTTCAAGGCTATATTAAATGTTTTCATTATCATTTAAAAAATTATAATCAGCTTTTGCTCCTTTATAGGCAGGTGAAATATTGAAACACTTCTAGTAAATCAAGCTAAGACTATTTATTGTGACCCAATTATGGCAATGACATAAAATATGACACATTGCTTATAAAATCACTGCATAAAAATAGATTCAATATGTCAAAGTGATGCAGTGTTTAATCTCTTGTTTAAGGAGCACTGTGGAGAATGATGTATACAAAGAAAGTATACATTTCTAATGAGAAACAAAAAAATGATGCTGTTAAACCCAGTTCTGCAAATATATCTCAATGACGTCCTAATTGTTAAAAGATAGGTCTGCTTTACAAGAATTAGTAGGTGTAATAAGAGTAGCTTAGCTCTTAGTTTTTAGTTCTAAGGACTCTGTTGCTGATATTTGCTTGCCAAAGCATTGGATTGGATACAATACCGCAGTGCCATTTATTTAATCTGCTGTACCAATCCAGACCTGAAACAACATCTAGCTTGCTGTTTTTATTAATTCAGCACTGTGTGTGCATATAGCCGTAGATGTCTTGGAAAATCCTTTTCAAACAAGCAACTAGTAATGGCAATAAAAAATTGTCTAAATTTATGGAGCAAATTGTATGTACCCCTAGTCCAGAGATTATTAGACAACTACAAAATAAATGCTTTACAGTGTTCAGTTACTAGGTTGTTCCTGTTACTCAACCCTTGGGCTCTGTCTATACCAGGTACAGTGCAGGAATATGAGCAAAGTCACACATTTTCTCACACTGCACAAAAAACAGGCTACCCTTTTGCAAATGTGCTCAGGTGCCATTAATTCTTAATGGCATCCCCGCACATGCTATAAATGTGTGCATGTTCATGATGAGGAACACACATAAATGCACAAAAAAATATCACTACCGTTTTGCAGGTGCCAATAATTTATAATGGCAGCTTGCAAATGCCTGCACGTTAGCACCTTTTTTTATGTATTGTGCATAGGCCCATCCATTGAAATTAATAGGTTGCCTTAAAACGTGACAAGCAAGAAAAGGCATTAATGCACAAAAAAAGCACTCAGGCTTCAATGCACATTCTGGTGTAAATGAGGCCTTACTCTTATTCAATTTCACCTACATTAAAACCACACAAAGGCCACCTAATATTAATAATCATCATCATAATGATAATAACAGTAATGCTTATATTAATAAAAAACAATACATATTACGGCTAGCACCATGTCCAACAATTTTTGAATATTGAATTCTACTGCATACTTTAAAAAGTGTTTAATAAAATGTCTCCAAACCCATGTCACAGTGAGAATTGTTTTAATTCCCTACTAATATTAGTAATAGAGGAAGAAAAAAAACTCATTATTTGCACTAAGAAGATGGTTATACTTTTAATACATGTGCTTTCTAATTGAGGTATTGTTAAATTTTATTTCCTTCATTCATTCCTTACATGTTTCAGCTTATGAAAAGTATCTCCTTAATGATGTAGTTAGCAACATATGGTTCTGCATGAAAGAATTCCTTATCACAAATGGTTCTACACCAAGGACAGTGGTATATGCGCAGGGAAGCTCTATTTCATATGAATGAATACATTTCATACATATACTGTTCCTGCTGAATATCTTCCATGATATAATGTTGTGTCTTACAAACATTTTACTGTATTATAAAATGTACTTTTATAAAAAAGCTCTACCATGTTACATGGTTTTGTGCATCAAAATATAATAGAGCAAAATACCAAACTTCCAACAAACATTACACAGTAGCTAAAACTAGTTTATAGTCATACAGATTTTATAAAGAAAGCAAGTCTTACTTATCTCTTGGATAATTTTCATGACAGATTCCTTGTGAATCTGTTTTGCGTTTCCTTAGAGCAGAACCCTTAATCACTAATTGGAAACTGCCATTTCCCTGACCATCATCCAGTTATTATCTGGTAAGAGTAAATTTGATGTTGGACCAGTTTGCTTTGAGCGTCTATGTGTGTTACTCAGAATGGTCTTTACACTGATCTGGCATAGTTCCAAAAGACCACTTGCCTGTTCATTTCCAGAAAAGTAAAGCGTGCAGTTGTCCTCAAATCAGGAACCTCCAATCACCTGAGAGGAAAAATGGAAATTCCATTTTTAACACCTTGGGTGGATAAGGAATACCTGCCCCTGTGATCTCATTGCTTAGCAAGGAAATAATATATGTTCCTACTGTTTTTGACACTTTTCTAATAAGTAAATATAGTAATATTTTTTTAAAGGTTTAAAGCCTCACATAGGCTACCCAATAACCCCCTGTGACATACAATATGGGATCCCTATTGGATTCTGTGAGCATATACTTCATCTATTGTGGGGAACTGCTCACTTTGCACTTATTTGGTTTACTGATATACCATGTACCTTGAATATTTTGGGAAGGAAGTCTTAGGGGTTGATTTATGAAAAGCAAATAGGCTGTTTACTGTGCAAGGGAAGTTTCACTTTGCAGCAGAATTTTTCCCAGAGCTTAGTGAATGATCTGAAGCTCCACAGACTTCCATCAACCATTCATGTGCTAGAAAAAAATGCATTTTTTGGGGGGGTATCATGGCAAAGTAAACAGTCTATTAGCTCCTAATAGATCAACAATCTATCAAATCTGCTTGCTCATCTCTAGTCTATCATATTTCCTGCAGTATCCTCTAATTTGTTTTCTGGAGGTTTATACAAATTGACAGCTTCTTCAACATGACTATTTGTAGTACTGAGGTCCTGTATAGGGGCGGACTGACAACTCATGGGGCCCCCTGGCAATAGGGGATCATGGGGCCCCTGTGTCCTTGCCCAAACTCAGAAAAGCCTATGAAAAAGGTACCAGGGGCATCTCATGGGGCCCCCTCTTGACCCCAGGCCCATGGGCAGTGCCAGAGTTTCCAAATGGTCAGTCTGCCCCTGGTCCTGTGTTGCATGGAGCTTCTATATTACCATGTTCGCCAGAGCATCTTTTGCTGTTATACAAATACCTCTTACAGTTAACACTTCTGTTGCATTTTGAAAAAACATATTGCCTTTTTCCCAGTTCAGTTTCACATGCACTAGGTTGTCTATCCTGTTCCCCTGATAAATGTACAAAAATTGCTTGACAGCTTATCTTGCAGAATTAGGTTAATTAAAACTCACAAAAGTGCACATATTCCCTCACTGGTAGCTCTGCATTTGCTGCAATTATTGTTCATGGTATGTTTGCTATTCAGCTTGCTGCCATATAAGTTGTGAAGCCCAGTCTTCATCAGCAAAAACTTCAAAGTGTCAGCACATTTATAACCTTATGCTGTAACCAACTCTTTACAAATTCATCAAATTTGTTTTACTTTCTCTATCCTGGACTCTTTGCCTGGTGATACTTTCAGCAAATAGGTATATGTAGTACCTTTTCCTTCTACCAATCCCTGCCCACTAGTTTAGGAGGTTGTTGGCTCATTAAAAGCAATTTATATAGAAACTCTATATGGGCTTTATTTTGTTTACAAAAAATAAGGTTAAAAATGAATGAAATAGCTTAAAGTCAATAAATGAGTAAGCTTATTATTTTGTTATCTAACAGCAATGAACATGGAAACCAGACTGTCCTTTTCACAACGTTTGGTCCCAAGTTGTCCTATGCCTTCAGTCTACCTCTTGAAATTATATTATAATTGGAGTAAACTAGGGTGTGAATATAAACACAAAAACAGAACAATATATTATGGCAATATGTCTGTATGGAATTGTAATACACATTTACTTTATACTGTAATTTCATAACTTCATATACATATTTTTAATTAATACAAACACAGATACATCTGAAATAACAATTCTATGCATACAATAACACTGAACACTTAAAGAATTACATTTTTTTAAAGGCCATCTTTTTTTAGTTTTTTTTAGTTTCTCGGTTTGAGAGCTTTGGCCCTACTTCTCCTTTAATGTGTATTTCAAGTCAAGTACATAAATAAAGTATATTGCAACTTACTAGTCCTTATAGGTAATAGCTTTATTTTCATCTGACGATCCTGTCAATGACTATTCCGGTCCTTCTCAGGCAATGATTATTTACTGTACTGTAAAAAAAACTTTGTCAGCATGCTGTATGCATTCTCGTAGTTGACCCCTGGGCTGCCTATTAAATCTATCAGGTAGACAGCTCAACAACCAACTGAAGGAGCTCACACAGCAGATTGACATTGTTTCTGCTATATGCAAATCATTAGCTTTAGCATTGTCAGCCTGCAGCCGGAAGTCCTGTTACTGAATTTCCAGGTAAGAAACTTTGCAACACATTTGCAAAAACAATATCTGCATGCAAAAACTGGATATAGTGAAATATAATGCCAAACGTACTGAAAAAAGACTTAGAGTTAATATGCATTTTAAATGTATTGTGATCCCCTCATTATAAATGTGTATTTCTTAAGGCAAAATTATGATATATTTCTATAAGAAAGTATAATATATTTATTTTTATGTATATTCAGTAAAATCTCCTGTTAAATGTGAAACTGGCATATTATTTATGCATCTGTTTTATCCAGAGACTACCAGTAGTGTGCTATATTTTGCTCATGGCACCATCTTGTGGTTACTTTTAAGCTTTCTAGGATGAAAAAGTAAAATGTTAGATTAACTGAAAAGCTAGTGACAACAGGACTCCTACAGTTTGAAAGCATGAATGTTGTTTCAAGAAAAATGAAAGCTGATGTAAAATTAAGGTTTTATGTCATGCAGCCTATTCTGTGGCTTTTACTTTTTTAGAGACATTATGGGCTTTTAGCCAGAAAAGGGCACATGCCCTGAATGGCCTCCTAGGTGCCTTATACAAAACACATGCACAATGCATGGTGTTAATATATTAACAATCATGCTAATGGACTACATTTAATGTACTTCTGAAAAGACATTTAAAAAGAGTTGTCATTGTTTCTAAAATCTTGAAATGCAATTAGATCTAATTTTATCTAAAGGGGTATAGAATGTACTGTTTTGAGCAATTTCCACAATTTTTTTAGACTGAATTTTTTAAAGGTAGACCTTTTGTTAGAGATGCCTGTTTGTGATTAAAGCTGTACTCCAGAAAATGCAAATATTGTCTAAATATAAGAGGCATGTGTATTTTCATTCAGAGTGACTTGTATCCACCTCTTGTAGTTTGCTGCAGGTTGCCAGTAACCTGCAGATGTTACTGCTACTTTTATATGTAGGTTTGACTACTTTCAATAAATTTGCAAAGGCATTTGGTGCATATAAAGTGGATATTATCATGTGTGGCTATTGAATAGCAACCCTCCCAACACACACACATACACACTCCCCTGGAATATAGTTTGATTATTCCTTGATTCTACCAGAAGAGCAATCATTTTTCCACTTTCTATATTAGGGTGGCAATGCTGTTCATTCTGCTGCTGTGTAACTGCACAGCATCATTATCATTCCCTGGGATAGGTTAAGCAAGGTACACATATAGGGGAGATTTACTAAAGCTGGTGTACACAGGATCTGTTGCAGCTGTACATGGTAACCAATCAGCTTCTAGGTTTTATTGTCATAGCTTAATTTAACTGCTGAAGTTAGAAGCTGATTGGTTACTATGTATGGCTGCTCCTGATTCTAAATCTAAGATGGACTTGATGGAAGTAGTGGACAAGCACATTAAAGCCTAATTAACACTTTCTAAGTCTTACAGCATATTTATTTTTCTTCTTTTGGAAAAAAAACTTTAATTAACCTTATGAATAGAAATTGACCATTGTAAGCGTCCCAGTCAGTGTTATATGACCTGTCCCAATAATGTAATTGAAACTTTTGGTGAACAGCTGAGAAATGTAGTAGCAATGGAAAAATAGTGTCTCTACTGGTTGGGATAACTTGGAAAAATGACAACTGTTAACCATTTTGCTGCTTTTTCATTATACACACATATTAAAATGCACAATTTAGGGCTAAAAACTATTAAGTACAAAAATATGACATATCTTCTCAAAGCAGAAAACCTGTAGTGTGTGAGTATGTCACTACCATTTTTAATACCCTTGCACATTCACTAAGAAATATATCTAAATGTTTATTTTAATGTATCTTCACTCTTCACTGACACCACTAACTGTGGAAGCGTGGAAGGGAGTTCCACATTCTTACCACTCAAACAGTAAGAAACCCCTTACTCAGTTTAATATTAAACTGCTTCTCCTCCAATGTCATTGTGTGGTCCCATTTCTTCTTTAGAGATCTTAGGTTAAATAAATTTGTACCAGTATATTGCATTCATATCCCCCCTTAAAGTGGTTGCAATGACAAGTGTAATGTCAGGCTCCTGCAGACTGTCAGTGTACATGTCTTCTCACACCTCTGATACAGGCAGGTAGTTAGTTCAGTCCAGGAAACTCAATGGACTACAAGAGCACTTACCGACACCCTCACAGTTCATATAGAATTACAAGCTGTCAGCCACAAAGGCTGATGGTACTAATAGGCGTTCATTCACAAAACGTTATGAATGGATGAATGAATGAATGAATGATGTGGTCATGTGGGGAAGCCCTGCACAGCCACACTCTTTTCAATTTGTGACAGCAGATGAAGGGAGAAGATCCCTGGCATGCTGTTGTGAGAGGGGGGTTTATCGGGGGGAGAGCTGCAGGAGCAGGAAAATGTTACATATTCCATCCTAAAAATGGGTGGAAAATGTAATATGTTCCCAAAAGTGAACATATTCTTTAAACTTGTTTCTGCTTTTGCCTTCTGTGGAGAGCAGAATCTTGGCAGGCTGTCTTTTAATTTGTATACAGAGCAGGTTTTTAAAGTGGAACTTCACTATCTCAATCAACATTGACTATTTTGAATCCTTATGCTGCTAACATTAGTAAATAGATAGGATTGTATATCATATTTACTTGTTTTAAACAATTGTTCTCACATTTCCTTAGTCACTTCCTAGTTTCCATGCCTAGGCAAATGATGTTTAAATCACAGGAGTCTTCAGTTGGGGAAGAGGGGCTTTCTCAGCTAAGCACACCATTCTGCCTGTACGCCTGAACTAAAGGAAGATGTATTCCAGCAATTGCTACATGGATCATCTGCCCTTACTCAAGAAGGCCACAGCCAGAAATGCCAGGGGCTGTTTTTCTAAGTGATTTATCAGCAAATAAAGCATGGAGACATAGACGGATAGGTGAGTTTGCTCTGAATATAAAAAAATGAATTAAACAGCATTATGGTTCGTGGTTCTCAGATGCAGTGTAGTTCTGCCTTAAACTGTTAGTAACCAACTGAAACCCAACTTCAGATTCTTTCTGTGATCTTTGAGGATCTTTCAGAATAAATTTCTTCACAGTACAAGGAGTCAATGAAAGCAGGAATGCTTTATTTCAAACCTCCTTTACTGCTTAGTAAATGAGGTGAAGCTTCACTTTGCAAAGAATATCCAATAATATGCAAGGAAGAGAAAAAACAGCATTTTGCTTGCACACATTTGGATGATGGAAATCAGCAGAACGTCTTCTCATTTACTAAGCTCTGGAGCAAGTACCATTGCAGAGTGCACTTGCAAAGTGCAGTCTATTTGTCTGTAGTAAACCTACCCTATTGTTAATAGACTCATCGATTATTATATATTTGAAAGCAGGAAATCTAAAAAAATAGATTTGACTTTTTGACCTTGAAGGAACATGTGCAACAACATAAGCTTTTGGGATTAAAAAACTTTTAATACACATCTGTTATGAAACTTTGGTCATGTAACTTTTTATTTATTCTTAACAAGTAGTAAACAGACTTTAAAACAAGACACTACTGACCTCTCAAGCTTTGTGAACTGTGCAGTCACTTTTTCTCAAACATCCTCAAAGATCACACTGGGTCATCTATTTCTTGCAGCTTAGAAGCACCTGATATTTGTTTACATTAGATGAGTGGCCACCTGCAAAAACTTTGTTCTCCATGAAAGCAAAGGGGAAAAGAGTTTCAGTGTCTTTATTGGTAATTTTGATGGACTTATCCACAATGCTTATAGCTACACAGGAAAATAAGGACTTGTGTTAGACTTGGTTCAGATTTCGTACTATGGGAATGCACATTACTTGTGTTCTTGCAATGCACCTTTCAAACAGACATGTTACAACGCTGTTCAGGATGCAGCAATGCACTAACGTGCATCACAGTTTTGTGAATTGCCAGAATAGGTGCATATCCACTTTTCTAGGACATTGAAGTGATCTTCTAGCCCATTTATTCTGAAAAGGTTGTCTAACCAGCATGCGTTAATGCATAAAAAACAACATGTTAAGGCATGAAGAAATGCGAATTAGCAGACATTTATGCAATGCATCATAGGGAAAGTTGTGAACCAACTCTAAAGTATTTCTAATGCTTAATTAGCAAACAATGGTGATGTTAGTATTCACTAGTCATAAGATTGTTCTGGCCTGTTCACTATGCAGTTGTTGAGGTGCTATGCTGCACTTTAAAAGGAAATTATATATCATGCAAAAGATGCTTCCAACAAGGATACTAATAATAGCCTATAAACTACCGTTTAAGTAACCCTTTCTTATTCAATCCATTTAAATTAATACCTTACAACAGTGTTAATCGAAAACTGTTCCATTTAGTTTTAGGGGAATCTGCTATGTGAAGAAATGGAAAGGTAGTCTGGGACCTCACCACCACAGTTTGCAGAAAATGTAACTTTCTGTATGTCTTCATTTACCACTTACATGTATTTTAGTTGTTTGTACCCATAGTAGGGCCCAGAAACAATGGTGCACTTTTTGCTTTTTTTATCCTACCTAAAACACACTTACACTGGCACTAACTGACATGGATACTAATTTGAAAAATGCTTTTTCTGAAAAATCCTGTTCAAAATATACTGACCCTGACCTTTGTATCCAACTGTTGACCCTAATCTTTGACCTTGACCCTTGCCTTGACCCTAACACTAATGCTAGCACTGACCTAGATCAAGTGTTTATGTAACTTTAAAAAAAAAATGTAATTCTTGTTTATTTACATCTTTCTTTCCTGCAAGAAGAGAAAGATACAAGGTATCTTTATATCCAATCAGAAGAGAAAGAAAACACAGACATCAGTTACTGTGCAGCCCGACCCTATGATAGACAACCATAGGCTATCACAGCGATCAGATGGCCAAGAACCAGGAATCCAAGTCCTGATCATTAGTACAAGACTGGGGGCTCTCAGTGAAAGCTTAGTATTTTTGCTGGGAATGCGCTGTGCAGAGCACTCCCAACACAAAGAGAGGTACACATATATGTTGCCTCATGGATAAAGAACCACTTACGTGAGGTTGCATATCTTTGTACTGTCAGTGGGAAGGGGTTAATTGAGTCCCAGGGCTAGCCCAAAAGCTTAAATCACTGCAGTAGATGAAGGATGATGACTGCTGCCCTGTGACTCTGCCCGGCAGTTTGACACACACCCTTCAAAGTCACAATTACTGCTCTTAAATCAGCATAGCATTGCTGTTGTGTCTAAACTGGGACACAACTGAGGAAAAGACATACATCACGCATTTTGAAAATATGTTCTTATGACCCCTTTATTGGTCTATTATGTTTTAAAACAAGCTGTAGAAAGAATTTACATTGGGAGGTGCAAGGTCAAAACTTTATTGGATCAGAGGAGCCTACTTTTGCTGATCTCAGCTTCTGAAACACGATGCCACACTCAGATACTAAAGTAGTATAGCTTTAGTGTCATCATTTGTCCTTATCCGGAGTTCTGGACAGACATTCAACTGTCCAAAACCCACTCAGGGCAATGGTCCAGGAAGATATCAGTGAGGGCAGGTGGGGACCTTTTAGGTCAGTACCTAATAAAGTAGCATGCAAAGCACACCCAAGACAATATATCCAATAACAATTCCATGACTAATATAATAAAAAAGAAAGTCTTAGCAGCACCTCTTAACCAACACCATGCTTCCAACCACGAAAGTTTCTTTTTCCATATTCATTGGAGGAGTAATTAAGATAGCTTGCACTAAGATAGATTTCAGCACAGAAATTAAATAATCCGCGTAAAGATCACATACAATTTGAATCATTACATGTACATGCTTCTTGTACATGTAAACCTGTAAAATATGTAACAATTATAAAAACTTGAGTCACTGTCAGCATCATGGATGGACCGAAAAGCATGCTTGATTATTGTATTACCTTGCCAAAGCAATATTGCATCCCCTGTCTTTCACATGTACCATGCCGCTGCTTGTGTTGCCCTGCCCTAGATATTGTCACATTTCTGTATAAGAATATTTTCATTTGTAATCATACGGAGTGAAGAATTTGCAGGTGAAGAATTTGCAGGGAAAGTATTTGCAGTGTTATTTGCATAATGACAGGCTTTAATTATAAATTATGAAATTGTTTTATTTGAATTAAGACATTTGTTTTGAGCTAACTGCATTGCTGAGAATGAGGTATAAAACAACCTTTAATGCCATGTTGTATGAAACTTTAATGAAAAAGTAATAATTCCTATTCTCAGCATGCTACAAGAAACAGCACACATCTGACCCAGCAGCTGCAGCATGTACCAATTCTTGAGAGTTCTTGAGGAGGTGAGGAGAATGTAAATTACCAGTTGAATGATACAACACTGGCAAGAGGAGAGTATACATGACATGCAGATGAATTTTAAAAGAAAGCATTTTTTCTTCTACTCCTTATTGCCTGGAGTGTAATAAATAAAGCTGAATAAAATGACAATGACTAGGACTCATTAGCTTCATTCGTTTGTTATGTGAAGGGGAATATCTCTTAAATGCTGACATATTTCTTTGAGACTTCCCTGAATATTGATATTTTATGCATGTGTTTAGCACCTAATTAGATTGAGACTAAATAAAACAGCACATCATACTCTGGAATAAGCTCCTGTGACATAGATGCAATAATTACACATAGTTTTAGCAGTTGTTTATTGATTTTCATTTTCCTTAATAAGCCAAAACAAAGTAACATTACCTGAATCCTCTGCTGTGTATTTAAAATCACACATCTAGGGATCAGATGCATAAACAGTAATTACATCCATAATAGGGCTTTTCTAAGTGGGTCAAAATTCAATGTTTTCATTAAAAATTAACTAGACAAGGTGTTTAAAATATTTAACATTGAGGTTCAGTACTTATTGTCGCAGTACTGTCTCCCATAGACTTGTCACTTCATTCAGCACTGCCACCCTCTTACCAAGAGCCCAGGACACCATGGGCATACTCTCTGTGGGTACCTCATCGCAATGGCCTGTGCTCACTAAAAGAGCTCTGTTCTCTGAAAAACTGAGGACTGTCCATTACTGGAGAAGAAAAAAGAGAACTGTGTCCTTGCATGACCCCCACATAACCAGCCAGAAGGCAGGTGAAAAATGGTGTGAATACTAATTTACAAACAATGGTAAGGGGGTTGCTCTTAGAGATGAGGGATGGGGCAGAGGACCTAAAGCTTTGAAGTCACCATATTGCAGTCAGACATATAGGGTATCACCGAGAGGATTTTTTTTACCCAAAACAAATATTTTAGGTAACCCTTTTGATGCCAGAACCATTTTTGCATATTTATAACATATTATAATATACATTTTAGACTTAGAGATTAGTTAAATCTCTCAGACATTATATATTTTCTGAAAAGAGACCCTGAGAATAAAATGATCATAATTGCAATGTTTATGTTGTGCAACATTAGGGCAATGGTTTATCAAAGCCATATTTTCAGTGAAAAAAAATATAATACAGTGAATTTTGGTGCACACAAACGCAATATATAACCCATTTTTTGCTAAAATATAAAAGATTGTGTCAAGTAAATATAAACCAAACACCCCAAGCCCTAAATGTGTACATACCTGTAAAATGCAAGCAAACTTTAGTACCTAAAATAGTTCATAGGAATGCTTTAAAAGCCCTTCCAAGTTTTCTGTTTAGAGTTAATGTGATTGTAAAGAATAACATTTTATTTTTTAAAAGTGATAAACATGCCATACTTATCTGATCTGTGCAGTGGTTTTGCACAGAACAGCCCCAATCCTCCTCTTCTCTGGTCCTAGTAAGCACCCCTGGCCCCTCCCCCACCATGGCTTGTTATGGGGACACTTGTGCATGCTCACTCCCGAGCCAGCTCTGTGTTTCCATAAAACACCGACAGCATGGTTCACACCCACCCCTGCTCCTTCCTCAATGGCTGTGATTGGAGGGAGAAAGGTGAGAGAGCGTCTTCTCTTGTGCACATTGCTGGATCAAGATTGGGCTCAGGTAAGTATAAGGGGGAGCTGGAGGGGGGGGTTGGGGGCTTGGGGTTTGCTGCTTTCAGATCGTTTTTTTACCTTATTGCAGAGAATACATTCAGGTAAAAAAAAACCCTCTGCGTTTACAACCACTTTAAACAGATAAGAGTTAAACATAACTGATGGCCTTAGCATTATTGCTCTCACTCCAGCATGTGCATCAATACTTAATATTACCTCAATTGTCATTTTCATATGTAGGTACACCTAAAACTCACATTTGCATTTGTATACGTGTATATGTGGGGATGGTGGGCTTTAAAATTATTTTGTGATTATGTGGTACTTTATTTTTTTAACTTTTTTCTACTTAACTTTATTACTATTACATGGAGGGCTGAAAACCCCCCATCTGTGATAGCATGTATGAAGTCACAGGTTCTCTTTAATTGCACATATGGGGTCAATTAGACCCCCTAGGTGTTGTTTTACTAAAGGAAAATAGACTGTTTACTTTGCAAGGGAAGTTGCATTCACCCAATCACATACAAGGGAGAAAATTACTTCCACATGATTAGATGATGGAAGCCAGCAGAGCTTCACCTCATTCACTAAGATCTAGGGAAAATTCCCTTTCAAAAAGTAATTTTCCTTGCAATGTGAACTGTCTATTTGCCTTTGGTTAATCAACCCCCTAATGTCTCCTGTGCAGTCTATTGCAGCTAATCAAATACAGATAACGCTTGATTAACTGATTTCCTGACCACACCAGCCCAGAACTGACAGCTTTGACACCGGAATTGATGAAACACTCTCTGAGCCCAGGATACATGGTGGGGGAATAGAGGGGGTGGCATTTTCTGGTGGTTGTGGAATCATTTCAATCAGAAAGCCGACCGTTATCTTGACAAGTGCATACACACTCCAGACTGCATTAGTGTATATAAATACCCTTACATCAGAGGTATCAAAAGGGTTAAAGGTAGACCCTGGTGTAATTAATCGCCCTCTTGATTGGAGACTCCAAGGGAAACATTTGCCTGCAATAGATTCTTAGGCTCCATTCACACAGGGCACAATCCACTTTCATGTATGCTGATTCCCTGCTGAGCAGGGTAGAGCAGAGTGGACAGATGACTTGTCTGTGTGCTCCATTTATGCAGATTGGAAATGGACACAGCTGACTCTGTTCTATGAGTGGTCGGGTGTGAACAGACCAGCTGGCCATTTACACCTGCCTGCCCTCCAATGCGATTTTCCTAGATGGAGGGGAACTGATCCCCTTCCGTGTTTTTCTTTTTTTTAGTGGATTGGATAAGATTGAAGGTAGAAGGTTGTATGTCCATTTACACCTGACGGTCCATAGGAACCATCCAATCAGATCCATCTGAAAAACTGACAGATGGACCAGATCGAATTGCCCATGTTAAAGGGGCCTTATTTTGCCCAGCTTAGACTAATGGTGTTTCCATTCACCTTTTTGGTGCTTTCAGTTTTCCTTTTTTATTCTTTTTTTAAATTGTTTTTATTTTACAGAGTGCATCAAAATACAGAAACAAGGTAACTACAAACTTGGTGTACTACAGATGACAATAAATTGCACATAATCAGCTCAGTCAATAACCGAAAGGTACACTCGAGTAAAACAAAATAAGAAAGTTTTTACAAACAAAATAAAAACAAAAAAGAAGGGAAGAGTGGGGATAGGAGTAATAGTGGGGTAGGAAAGGGAAATAAAAAATGGAGGGGAGGGGAGGAAAGGGGAGCCAAAAAGAAAGTGATTGAGACTGAGGGTTTATTGATCATAGCATTGGGGAAAGTGAACAATTGGTTTCATATGTATTGGAGGTACATCAGAATAACTGAGTAATTTCCAGTAAAATCACCTGGTCTTTTGTTCCTTTTTCATTCTTCATAAGATAGAGATGAGCAGAGGAAGATGTACTGACGTAGCCCAGCATAGAATTCATGCTGGTTTTTAAAGAGATAAAAATGAGAGAGTGTACATGTATTGAGGTTTTAGGTTTTTTTTGTAACTTTTCAGTATCTACCAAATCATGAAATATGAGTTTTGGGTAGGTTGGTCCCTTAAATATGCTGGTAGGTTAGGATACATGTACACCTGGCAGAGTGACTGAGGGACTCAATTCCACAAAGTCACTAGTGAAGCATATTTTCCATTATTCATTCATTTCTAATTTCTCCTTTGCAAGTTACACAAATGGCAGCAATACAGAGGAAGTTTTGCCCTTTGTGTGCAGAATGATCACTGAAAGATCACTTTCTCTTATTGGCTTACTGTTTTTTCTTGGCAGTATCAATATGATTATAACACTGGGACTGATCATGTTTCTGACACTCAGACCTTCCTGCTCAGCACTCCACTTCTTTGTGTTTGAGGAAAGAATTCAATGGCTTGTCTACATTTCAACAGAGCTAAATTCTATTTTAAAAAAAGTTTACAGGAATTCTTACAGGTATAGAATTGACCTGGAGATTTTTTTTTTATATACAAGAGTGAAGTTTACCATTAATAAAAATAGCAGTATAACATTATCCTAGTGTTTATACGTTTGTTTGTCCTATACTTTATAGACAATATTCACTTTAATTGTTTATTTCATGCCAAAGGAGGATTACTGTGATAGCCATTTACAGGGTTTTTGTCACCATATCTCAATATTTTTAGCTGTGATAAATATTTGACACATTTATAATAACTCGATTTTGGGTTATTGGTTTATAACACTTACCTCTCTATTGCCTAAAAGTCTTCATTGTGATTTAAACTATTATGATATGGGAAGTACTGCTTCCCATGAAAATCACACCCCAGGGTATACAGATAATATATTTCAATTTTCGATTTGCTTTTATTGTAAATTAATTTCTGTGCCTGTGTTACCAACTTTAATGATGTAATAGCAGGAAGAATTCATTAACTGTGTCATGTAGGGGACTCTTTTTTTCTGTTGAGGGATACAGCTGCTCTGGCTACAAAAGCAGATGACCTTCAATTAGTCCCAGCAGGCTGATATCAGAAGCAGATTGATATACAGACTCTCTTCTACTTCCTCAGCCAGTGGGAAGATAATTATATCTGTCCCCTTCCCCAGCTCACTTTATTTGATTTTTTTTAAGCTCAAACTGGAGGTGTTGCCGGCAGCTGGATGGGTTTGAGAGAGGAGAGTACACAGTCTGCAATTGGGGGACAAGCTACAAGAGGCAGACAGATTCTTAAGCCCCTGTAGTGATCCACGTCAGTTGTGTTTTCCTACACACGGTATAACAGGAAAGAAACCGCTTCTGCCAGCAAAGAGATCCCAGGCTCGTTTCTATAGTGTGGGAAACAAAGAATTAGCAGAACAGCACCAAAGGACAAGATCCTTTGTCCAATCCATTCTTGAAGTATTCTGACCAGGGGCGGACTGACCATTCAAGCACCATGAAATGCCCCTGGTACCTTTTATAGGCTTTTTTTGAGTGTGGGCAAGGAGACAGGGGCTCCATGATCCCTTATTTCCTGGGGGCCCCATGAGTTGTCAGTCCTCCCCTAATTCTGACACCATCAAGGCTTTAAGTAAATATCCTCAGCAGGACAGAAAAATACAGACTCCATGCATTCCTTTCAGCCAGCAGAAATTGTTTCTTTTAGATACTTTTTGACCGGAAGAAAAGAATGTAGGATCTCTGTGTGTTCCATCCATCCATCTATCCATCCCACCCACTGCTTGCCTTATCTTTAACATAAATATTGTTGGTGTCACAATACAAGCTGAATGGATTGTAAAAAGGGAACCTGTTCTTTGGTGCCATTATGTTAACCCTCTGTTTCCCACACTGTAGAAGCAAGCATGGGATCTTGCACACTGACTGCCTGAGTCCATTCAATGTCATTGCACCTGAATTTCCTCAAACCAGGTAGCCCAGGTGGATTTTACAGCATTTCATTGACATGAATGGTTGTACTCTGTTGTACTCCTCTATAAAGTGATGCTATCATTAACATGAGTACAGCAGTGTACAGCCATTCATATTAATGACAGGCTGTACATGGCACTTGAGCTGCCTTGATTGAGAATATTCAGCTGCAATTACACTGAACAGGCACAGCGACCTGTGTGCAAGAGCCCTGATTTTCAATAAAAGTAACATTAACTTTCCTTCTGTACTATCTCTCCCCCCTCATGTTAGTGAAACATATACCCCATATTGAGTTTGATGGTCAGTACCCCCACCAAATTAAATCTATTCAAGAGAATCAGCCAATTCACAAAACTGAACTCTACATTCTGTACATTGTGCACTCCTGAATCTTGCACTCTTTACGTAGCACACTCCTAAACTCTTCACTCTGTACATAGCACACTCCTGAACCCTGGACTCTGTATGTATTGCACTTCTCAACTATACACTCTGTACTTAGCATACTCATGAACTCTGCACTCTGTATGTAGTGCACTCCTGAACTCTGCGCTCTGTATGTAGCTCAATCCTAAACTCTGCCCTCTCTATGTAGCTCAATCCTAAACTCTGCCCTCTCTATGCAGTGTACTCTTGAACTCTGTACTTATCGCACTTCTGAACACTTCATTCTGTACTTTGTGCACTTCTTGATGCTGTATTCCGTACATAGCACACTTCTTAACCTTGCATTCTGTACATAGTGCACTTCTGAACCCTGTACTGTTCATGTAGCATGCTCTTCAACTCTTCACTCTGTAAACAGCACACTTTTGAACTCTGCACTCTGTATGTAGCACACTGCACACTGCTCAACCCTTCACTTATCTTTACAGTTTGGCCAAACCCCCATTTGATGCGACATGCTCTTTCCCTCTGGGTGGGAGCTGGTTGAGATCCTGCACCTATTCTTTTAGAGAAAAAAGTCCTCTCTCAAATTAGGCAAAGCACCATTTGTGAGTCCCTTAAAGTGAGCGTAAAATGTAAACGTTTTTGTTTTGTTTTGTTTTGTTTTAGATTGAGTAGGTAAGGGTTAGAACCCCTAACAATATTTTGCTGTGTACCTGCTAGGTAGATTAAACCTCTCTGTTTTGGTGACCATTGTCACTGTGATAGAGAGATTGGAAATCGAGCATTTTAGAGTTGTTATCCAAACAAGAAGTGTGCAAATATCTTCCTACAGGGACACTTGTTCTGATGACAATTATTCACTTTTCATTGAATAGATTTCATTCCATTCTCTTTCTCCAGTACAGAAAGTGAAGTGTAAAAAAAAATATATATATATATATTTATTTATTTATTTATTTATATATATACTTTGATTTTGTGCAGACTGTCCCCAGATTGGACAGTGAAGAAGAAGCTTCACAATGATGAATTTGTCTCTTTGCTCATTTTGATATGGCCCTGATTAGCATACCTATATCTACATGCAATACAAAATATGGGCTTAGTGCTGCCCCTCTCTCTTCCAATTCAACAATTCTGGGTGTTATAATGGGCAGATACCTATAAAAATTTCAGGTACTTACTTTGCAGTAATTTATCTGCAAATATCTGAATGCAGTTTTCAAGGACTTTTGTGCTTATGGTATGCTAAAATGGTCTGAACTTTTTTATTATTTCACAATATCTTAGCAAGTCTTAAGTGATTTGTTTTTCACTTAAATGATTATACAGCTTAGTGAATCAGGACCATTGCTCTCTGATGTTTATGTCCAGCTCTAGAGGATAATGCCACAACCCTGCATAAATACACTGCTGCAAGAAATAGGTAATATAATACTATGCCCAACATATACCTTCCCATACGCCTAAAAACAAATAGCTTTTATGTAATTTTGTGCATTTATGAAAAACATTTATTGCATGTTTTCCAAGCACCACATTTTAGAACAACTTTGAATGGATGATGATAAAGCAATTCACAAACGCGGCCTACTTTAATGCCATATGAAGCACAATTTTGTAAACAAAAGAAAAGCAGGTAAATGAGTTTAAAAAGGTTCAGTCTCATGCCGCAAAAGCATTTAACCTAAAATGTGAGACAATGGACTTTATACCAAGTTTACCAAATTCCCTTGTCCTTCTGTATAATAAAAATATGTATTGATGGGTGAAAGATCTATATATATAATTGTATCTTATGACTATGTCCCATTTATAAATAAAGAGATAATTTAGCACCATCTGTGAGTGCTGCATAAAGATCTGCTTCATTTAGCTTCTGTCTACTGAATATGTAAATGACAAAATGGGTAATCTGGTAACAATTTGACTCTGTCTATGTAAGCCCTTGAGTGTTGACACTAATTTGACATCCACAAAATGAAATGCCACTTATTCCTCATACAGTAAAGGTATAAACCTGTAATAAGAAATGAGCTACACCAAAATATAAAACGGATGCAGCTTTCAGTTATAGCATATTAGTGTAATTACCTTAATATACCGTATAGTGTCATAGATTTCCAGATTTCAGATTTTTTTCTGAAGTCAATTACAAGAATAAAGAAACTGGGCCAGTGGAAATAATGTACACTTGGTAATCTGCTACAAAAACCATACTCATTTTACTAAATATTTTGTAAAAATTAAGAGACCCAGAGTACTTCTTTTAATCTCCTCTACATTTAATTTGACAGGGTTTTTAATTAGATACAGTGGGTGAAATGGGTAAATTAAAAAATATCTAAACCCAGAAACAAACATTTATTTTAAATGTATTCATGGAGGAAGCCATGCTTGTCAACCAGGCTGGACCTTTACCCTTTCACTGCCAGGTCTGTATGACATATGGACCTACAGCACTGCTTCCAGCAGGCTAGGTTAATGCACAGTTCGGACTTGCATTGCTCCTCTTCTATAAGCTAATGGTCACTTGAGTGCCCGTGAGCTTAGAGCAAAACTGTTCAGTAGACTATTCTGAACATGCAGATAGCTCTGACCAGAGCCTAACAAGTTGCTGATTAGAATTATTCACATCAAATGTCGTGCTTTCTTGATGGCTTCTTTGCTTGGCTACCCTACTCTCTCTTTCTTCTGAAATACCCACTATCATTCTTGGAGATTTTAACATTCCAATTAATGTGAACAACCCAGCTACCTGCCAGTTCTTCAACCTAACATCATCTTTTGCCTTAATACAATGGACACAGTCCTCCACTCACTCTGATGGGAATACATTAGATCTTGTTTTCTCCCATCTTTGCATCTTTGTCCTCCTCCTTCAAACACCTATCCCTCCAAGCAGCAAACAATTACCTGCAGAAACCGTCACAACTTTAACCCTTCTATTTTCCACTCTGCAACTGACCACCTCTATGACAGAATCTCTCCCCTGACCTGGCTACTTCTGTCTACAACATTTCACTTTAATCCACACTAGCCTCACTTGCTCCTTGAACTACACAAAGTATTAGGCCCCGACCATTACAACCGTGGCAGACTGACAGCACCAGAAATCTTAACAGACATAGTCATGCAGTGGAGCTGGAGCGATTGTGGCATAAAACCAAATCCCAGTAAGCATTCACCCTATATAAATCTGCTTTCTTATAATACATTTCCTGCCTTTATGCTGCCAAAAAATCATACTTTGTCATCCAATCCTCGTCGTCTCTTCTCTACTTTTAACTCTCTGCATTCTCCACCTCCACCCAGTAACTCACTCACTGCTCTTGAGATTGCCAGTCATTTCAAAAACAAGATTGATGCAATTCGTAGGGGTATCTCCACTGCACATCTATCCCACTTAGCATACATTATACTAAACTTTCCTCCTTTTGACCTTACTATTACTGAAAAGGTTACTAAAGGTTTCTCAGAAGCCCGTCCCACCACCTGCCCCCTGGATCCTGTCCCCTCACTACTACTACGGTCACCCTCCTCTTCTATCCTATGCTCCCTCATTCACATCTTCAATCTCTCCCTCTCTGCTGGTGCCTTCCCTTCCCTTCTAAAGCATGCACAGATCATTCCCATACTTAAAAAGCCCTCACTGGATGCCACCAATCTGAACAACTTAAGACCCATCTCCCTGCTCCCGTTTACCTCTGAATTTTTAGAACTCTTAGTCTATAATCGCCTGAGCTCCTACCTCCCTGACAACAACCTTCTTGACCCCTTACAGTCTGGCTCTTGCTCACTCCACTCCACTGAAACTGCCGTACTAAAACTCACTAATGATTTTCTAACGGCTAAAACCAATGGCCACTACTCCATACACTTATTACTACACCTCTCTTCGGCCTTTGATATTGTAGACCATCCCCTCCTCCTCATAAAACTCCACTCTCTTGGCCTGTGAGACTCTGCTCTCCCCTGGTTCTCCTCCTACATATCACACTGCTCCTCCAGTTTTACCTATGACTCTGTCTCCTCCTCTCCACTTCCTCTTTCTGTAGGGGTCCCCCAAGGTTCTGTCCTCGGACTCCTTCTCTTCTCCATCTACACCTCCTCCCTTGGCTTCTAGTACCATCTCTATACTGATGACACACAAATCTACTTCTCTACTCCTGACCTCAGTCCTTCCGTCTCATCTCGCATTACTAATGTACTAACTGACATAGCATCATGAATGTCCTCAAACTCAATCCTTCTAAAACTGAGCTCATATTATTCCCTCCAGCCTGTGCCCCCTCCCCTGACTTCTTCATCAAAATCAATAATATAACCATCAGTCCCTCCCTTCATGCCAGGGTGCTATCTGTAAAACTGGACTCTGATCTGTCCTTTCAGTACTAAATCCAATCACTGTCTTGTATACTTAACCTCTGTAACATCTCCAAAATATGCCCCTTTTTAACCATTGAAACCACTAAGCAACCTAATCACTCCCTTTTTATCTCTTTCCTTGACTATTGTAACTCCCTCCTCATTGGCCTACCTAATTGCAGGCTATTCCTTCTTCAGTCTATCATGAATGCTGCTGCCAGACTCATCCACCGTAACAACCATTCCATATCTGCCATCCCTCTCTGCCAATCCCTCCACTGGTTTCCCATTGCCCAATGAATAAAAATGCAAAACATTAGCAATAACCTATAAGACCATTTACAACTCATCCCCTAACTGCACCACCAATCTTGTCTCCAAATATCACCCACACCATCCTCTCTGCTCCTCCCAAGACCTCCTGCTCTCTAGCTCCCTGGTCTCATCCTCTCATGCTCATATCCACGACTTCTCCAGAGCCTCTCCCATCCTCTCTAACTCCCTACCCTAATCTGTCTGACTATCCCCTCCTAAAAACATATTTTTTCAGGGAAGCTTATCCTGCCTTCAGCTAATAACCAAATATTTTATTTCTCCCATCAGTTCATCCCCTGCAGTTATTACCTTTTGTTCCACCAGCCCCTCCCTATTATATTGTAAGCGCCCAGAAGCAGGGCCCTCCTAACCCTATTATAGTGTATCCTTGCTGTATTGTCTCCCTTTATATTGTAAAGTGCTGAGCAAACTGTTGGCACTATATAAATCCTGTATAATTATAATATTATAATAATAATTTGGACAGTTCAAATAATGTAAGTGGACAGTTCAATTGCCTATTACTAGTGATACAATTAACAAAATGTTTTAATTGAAGGTAGTGCCACCATGCTCCTCTTGCATTGTTAATGAACAAAATAATGGAGAAAGTGGTTGTAAAACCCTCCCTGAAGAAATCGAGCCGCATAAGAGGAGTTGGACATTCGCCAGTGCAAAAAGGAGACAGATTTGCAAATTCGCTAGTACAGGATTTAAGGAGCCATTGGTCATAGAATATGATAGTTACAAAATACATTCCATGTTTTCAAAGCAACAGGTATAAATACTGATAACATTGAGGAGGAGGGTCATATTAGAGGTGATATCCAAGGTAGAGCAGATATGGGCATTAGGCCTATATATTCTGTTCTATTTTAACACTCAAAAAGTTTGTTTATGCAAATCAAACCAGACAGATGCAAATCAAATCTAACAGATGGACAAGGTCAGATAAGTTATAATAAAACTCTATGTTAACAACTTCAATACCAGGCTCTTTTACCCCCTTCCTGCCCAGTCCAATTTTCAGCTTTCAGTGCTCTCACAGTTTAAATTATGCAATCATGCAATAATATACCCAAACTAAATTTTTATCATTTTGTTCATACAACTAGAGTTTTCTTTTGGCGGTATTTAATCGCCACTGGGTTTTTTATTTTTTGTTAAATAAGTGAAAAAGACCAAAATTTTTGGAAAAGAAAACGTTTGTGTTGTAAAATTTTGTAAATAAATTTAAGCCAAAACATATACTGCTACATTTCTGAAAATAACTCAAATTAATGTATAATATTTAGCCTGTAGGAACGTTATAGTGTTCACAAACTATAGTATATATCTGAAAATAGAGCAGTCATGATGTACTGATGGCCTATCTAATTTCTTGAGGCCCAAAAATGTCAGGACAGTACAGATATCCCCCAAATTACTCCTTTTTGGAAAGAAGTCTGCGGTAATTAGTAAGAGGTATGACAAGTTTTTGAAGTTGTAAGCTTTGTCATAATTTTTTGGAAAATAAAGAAATGAAAAAAAAAATTTTTTCACCATACTGTCATCAGTGTAGTACAGCCTCATCATTTAACTAGTGTGATGGTGATGATGCACACTTACTGATGACAGTATGAAAAAAATAATCTTTTTTTCTTTTTTTTCATTGTTTGTATTAAATTTTTTTTCAGAATTTTTTTTTTTTTTTTATAAAACATTGTGACCAGAGTAATATAATGCTACCATCAGGGGCGGACTGACAACTCATGGGGCCCCCGGGCAATAGGGGATCATGGGGCCCCTGTGTTCTTGCCCAAACTCAAAAAAGCCTATGAAAAAGGTACCGGGGCATCTCATGGGGTCCCCTACTGCCCTCGGGCAGTGCCCGAGTTTCCAAATGGTCAGTCCGCCCCTGGCTACCATAGTAACATTGTACTACTCTAGGGAATTGATCAGTATTTTTATTTTTTTTTTACACATTATGATTGCCTATAGCAGTGAATTTCACTGCTTTAGGCCAACATGTAAGTGAAATTGATTAATGCACTGTTTTTGTTGTGATTAGCTGTGTTTGGCCCAGTCTGTACTATGTGATCGCTGTGACCAATCACAACTAGCAACACAATTGTATACAATGGATGGCATGAAAGGAAGCCATCCATTGTTTACAATTGTCATGTGACCTGCTCTGATTGTTCACAGCGACCACATGGTACCTGCAATGGGCCAGTACTCAGATCCGCTATTGGCTGTGTCCACGCCATGAGGCAGCTGAGTCCTGCTGAGCTGTCATTTTTGCTATTGGCCAGGCAGGAACTGGTTAAGTAAATCTGCTCCACCTCCATCCTTTGATCTTGTAAGGATTTGATAGCTGTAATCATGGCCAAGAGTTTATCAGCATACTAGGTTTGAAAGAGCTGCTCATTTTCAAAGTAAGCCTTCTTGCTTATATGTATTTAAAACAGTCTCTCTTTCACTTCTAAAACATTTTTAAAATTAAAATATATTTGAGGAGGTAGGCCATCTAGGATTAATTTAGTATACAGATCACTAAGTAAAATTGTATCATTCATATAAATGCTCTTCAGTTTTTTAATACACTTGCTAAATTTTCCATCACTAAGATATATATATAAAAGGGGACAAGGGGTATCTTTCTGGTCCCATTTTGTACATCAAAGGGGGCCGACAGGGATCTATTAACCTGCACTCTAGCCTTGGGCATTCTACATAAGTCTATTATTGTGTCAACAATCCCAAAAGGAAAACCCATATGTCACAATGTAGATTGTAGAAAATGCCAATTAACTCTGTCAAAAGCTTTTTCAGCATCAACCAGTATCAAACAAAGGGAGATTTAATGTACTTGACCATAATGCATCAGAGAAATAGCCTTATTGGTATTGTTCTTAGCATTGGTCCCAGGAACAATTCCTACTTGTTTGTGATGAATAAGAGATGTTATCAAAGGCAATATGTGATTAGCCAACATTTTCACATACATTTTAAAATCCAGTCGCAAAATAGGACGATGATCACTGCAATGCAAAGTATCTTTAAAGGTTTGGGAAGTACAATAATGTGTTTTTAAAGACTATTTAGGGAAAAGATTTTCTTTTGATATGCCACTAAACATCCACAACAGTTTGGGCATTAAAGAATCTTTAAAATATTTTAAAAAAATTGGTAGTTAAACCATCTGTACTTGTGCTTTTTTCCTGAGGAAAGACATTTAAGAACCTTAAAGAATTCATAAACTTCAAATGGTTCACCCAGGATGCCCAGCATTTCTGAAGGTAGTCTAGGCAAAGCTGTTCGGTATAGATATTCTTGTAAATATTTTTTGCAGGAAGCCAATGATGTAAAAGAGGGAAATATTATATAGGGAAGAAAAACATTTATGAAATTGTGCAGCTATTTGTTTAGTACTATAAACCACTTTGAGGGGGAATTAATCTTAGTAATATATATTGTCACACATTACTCCTTAGTAGAACAGGCCAACACTCACCCACATTTGTTACCCTATTCATAAAAGATGTTCTTGGGGTTTACTCATCCAACAGGTTTTGAATAACTGAACTTATCTTAACCAGTCCTTGATATACAAAGAAGGATGGCTTATTCTTATGATCTCTGTCTTGTTGTGCCAATAGTTGTAATAAATCATTGAGATTTGCACTCCTCTCTTTCTTCAAGCTGGACTCATGACTGACAAAAACACCTCTTAAGACCATTTTCATAGCTTCCCACTGAACAGGTTCTGTTGAAGGGTCTGCTTCATGCTCCTGATGGTAAATGCGTATGGCAGATTGTATGTCAGCTCAACAAGTTGCATCTTGTAAAATATTTTCATTCAGCTTCCACGTAAAGGGTTAATGCAATCTCCTAGAATTTTGCAATCTAAGAAAAACAGGGGATATGATCAGATTAAAATTGATTTCCAATATTAGATTGGGAAGACCAATAAAGTGTAATGTGAAATAAAAAAAATAATCAGTTTGGCTATATAACATGTGTGCATTAGAATAATATGTAAAATCTTTTGTCTGTGGAAGTTAAATACACATGCAGCCTTTTTCTTAAGCTGGCCATGAATAAGTCTTTTTTTTTTCATTTATCAAGTGGGTTGAACAAAAAATATAGAGCCATTTCCTCCCAGCCACACATTTGAGATTAATAGGGGAATTCCCCACACTGTGGCATTGTATTCCTTGCTATCAGAATACACTTATCAGTGCTGCAGGTTATAGCAGGAGAGGAAACTTTTAATCAGGGTGGTTGTACAGAAGTCGACTGGTAGATTGATTTCTTTAGAACCACAATACTCATACTTGTATCAAAATTCAGTCAGTCCCCACTGAACCAGGTGAATTTTGATCTACCTATGGGCAACTTTAGTTTTGCCATTGCTAACATGAAAATTTGCCAGAAGTGGAATCCAGTACAAGGTCTACAACAAAATTGAAATCTTCCCCCAAGATCAGCATGCCCTAAGCAAAATTTCCCATATGGGAGAGCAATGACAATAAAGATGGCACCTGTTGTTGATTAGGTAGATATATATCTGCCAAAATTATTGTTTTTTTGGAATAAAGATCATTTTATAAAAAGATATCTCCCCTCTGGATCATTATATTCCTGAGCTGTTTCAAATGGAAGGGATTTATGGATCCCTGCGCCCACTCCTTTCACTTTTTGCATAGTAATTAAAATCCCTTTAGTAAACTATTGGTCATGAATGTAGGAGATTTTTTTCAGGCTTAAAGTGGGTAATCTTAAAAAAGAGAATCTGTACTTTCTACTTATGCAAATCATTCAGAATCCGGGACCTTTTTATGGTGAGTTGAAGCCTCTAACATTTAAGGAACAGATCTGAAGCTTAGCCTTATACTAAAAAAAAAATAATTCAAAGACCTTGTGGACTGTCTCTTTCTCATAAAAAAAAAGTAAAAAAAAGAGGAACATGTATAGCATGCCCATATTAATGTCAGTGAAGACTATAATAGTCTAGTGACCTTCAAAGGTGGGCACAAAAAAAGAGGAAGCAGTCTACTTCCATAACTCTTCAAAAGTGTACTCATATGTCTAAGCATGTGTGGACTGCCTACAAGGGAATGTAGATTGTACATGGTTCAGATGCTCCAATACCCAGGGTTCTATATTGACTTATATAATAATGCTATCTAACCACTGAGAAGGGGAAAAAAACTAACACTTCCATCCCACACCTATTGACTTTTAATTCTACGTTTATGATGCACCATAGTGTTTTATTATTGTTGGACCTTTTATTTTTTCTACCCATCTAGGGCATAGTCTTTACCTTATATTTCTCATTGCCAAACTCCTCCTAACCTAAAAATGCACTCATTACTGGGTGCCAGGTAAGTGGAAGAAAAAGGTGAAGAAAACACACAAAAAAAAACAGTGACTTTTATTCCTTCACTTGTAAAAAACACATGTAAGATTTAATGATTATAAAACATTATAGCACATTGCATTTCCACAATGTATCAATGCTCAATATAAAAAGTGCTATATTCATAGTCCTAAATATCTTAGAGATTCCAGACTGACCTACTCATAAGAGTTTGGAATCATGCCACCACATCTTCCTACTCTTCTAAAAATAAAAGGGAAAGGAAAACCTCTGCATTAATAATAATGCACCATTTATCATGCAAGTCATAAAAGAAAATACTGTAAACATAATATTTTTTTTTATTAAATCATTTTTGATTCTCCCTTAAGTTTTCTTATGGATATTCACTACCTATCTACCTGACCCCATCTATTCACAGCTACTTGTTCAGTACTTTTAACACATTCTCAGCACCTTTTCTTTTATAATAAAATCCAGCTGAAATCAAAAGTAAATACTTTCACCAGACATGCTACAGTTCTTTTTGGTGCTTTATCAAGACTCTGCTCCAATGGTATGCTCCTTGACCACAGACAAGCTTCTGGATTCAGGGATTACTCCAGCTCTAACAAAGACAAATCCAGAATTTTGAAGAATGATGGTAGGCCTGCAAGAAGATGCAGTATCTGGGCTTTACCATTCTTCCTGGCAAGTATATGAAAGGCATAACCTCATCGGTAGTTGATATTTGCCTCCTTTAGGGTCCCCATGAGGGATAAAGAACAAAAAAGGGTGCACTCTCATCGTGCATTACCGTGGTACACCACGTATTTATTGTGTAATCAAATAGATATATACTCACAAACCAAAGGATAATAAAAGCAGAATGAATAGTCCGCAATGGCAGTCACTGCAATGCTGTGCCCCAATTGGGGATAATCTGACATGTTTCGGGAGACAAACCCCCTTCCTCAGAGCTGTAGTGTGTACCCAGATTTCCCGATATTTAAAGGGCTGCACCTCTTCGTTTGCCATTGTGAATTCCTTTTAGTCTGCATGAAGATCTGAGCGCTGGAATTGTTTGTTTGTCTTTGGTCCCCATGATGGATCATCATCAGGATAGGGTTCCATGGGACACACATACCAAAAATGTATGTGGTGTGTGTGTGTGTGTGTGTATATATATATATATATTGTGACAGGATGAACGGCGAGGTGATAGAGGGACGCTATGTGTCACCTCGCATATGCTCATACCTGACCGTTTAGGTGGAGTCCACTCCGGGTTTTCGGGGCCACAGTTAAGCAGGTGGGTCCGGACCAGAGTTTGGGCTCCACTGATGACCACCAACAGGTGGTATAAATAAGGCAGGGCTGGAGCAAGGAGTAGCTCGTGGCCTGGGACTCAGAGAGGTGTTCTGAGAGAGCTGTGTGTATGGACTATACCTGCAAGAAAAGGTTTGCTGTTACTTTGTTTTGGTGACAGGGAGAAGCCCTTCACCTCTGAGAGAGGAATCATCTGCTGTTTAGTTAGTGCCTGGATGGCAAGGGTTTATTTTGATGTTTTGTTTATTTTGATATTTCTTGCAAACCTTTTTAATAAAACTGACATCCAGTCAGATTTTGACGAAAGCCTGCTGTGCGGTCTACCTTTGTCCCAGGGAAGGAGATCCCCCACCTGAGCTAACCCACATATGGTGGATTTGGCGGGCACTTCCTGAGCAAGTGGGAAGATGGAGGAAATAATAAGAGCCTTGCTGCAGGCCAATGCAGCACAACGGGAGACAAATCGCCAGTTTGCGGAGGCCCAAGAAGCAGACCGAGAGCTCCTTAAGCAGGTGGCCCAACACCTATTAGAATTAAAGAAGGAATCTGCAGATCCACTGCCAGTGGAGCAGAAAATGGCGCGGGCCAGCTATGTTTTGCAGAAGATGACACCTGCGGATGATGTGGAGGCCTATCTCACAACTTTTGAAAGGGTTGCTGTTCGGGAAGGATGGAAAAAGGAGCAATGGGCAGGACTGCTTGCACCATTTTTGACAGGTGAATCCCAAAAAGCCTATTATGACCTGGAACCAGGGGATGCCCAGGACTATGAGAAACTGAAGGCTGAGGTCCTTGCACGCCTGGGTGTCACCATTGCAGTCCGGGCTCAGCGGGTGCATCAGTGGCATTTTAGGGCTGACAAACCACCCAGATCTCAGATGTTCGATTTGATACATCTCTCCAAAAAGTGGCTCCAGCCAGAGGTATTGTCAGGCCCTCAGATTGTGGAGCGTGTGGTCATGGACCAATATTTGCATGCACTCCCTGCCACTTTGAGGAAGTGGGTCGGCCGTGGAGACCCTAAATCTGCAAACGAGCTGGTGGACCTGGTGGAGAGATATGCAGCCGCTGAGGACTTTCTTCATTCACCTGGGCCGTACCCCAAGGTTACTAGGGGTGGAAAACTATCCGGAGGATCCGGTAAGACTGTTCCATGGGCCAAAGGCTCAGAAAAAAATGATAAGACTATTGTGTCAGATAATGAGACTGTAGGCTTAGGACCTAGAGACTGGCCAAATAGGTCAGGAAGGTCCCCAAAGCCATTTAGAGGTCTAAGCACTGAACATATAATCTGTTATCGTTGTCATGCGTTAGGTCATATTGCTGCAAACTGTCCTTTAAATGATGAACCTATGCAATGTGAAAATGCTTATTTAGGAAAACGCATGTCTCTGTTTGCACAGGTGGTATGTACTGCAGCATGTCAGAAACGCATGGAAAAACAAATGTGTGTGATTGCCATTGATGAAAAGCCAGTAACTGCTCTGCTAGACTCGGGTAGTGTTGTGACCTTAGTGAAAAGTGATTTGGTAAACCCTGCAAGCTTACACCCTAGCACGATTGGGGTTATTTGTATTCATGGTGATACACGTAATTACCAGACTGCTCTGGTGGAGATTGGTACTCCCTGGGGCCCTGTGACCCATTCTGTGGGGGTGGTGCCCTCTCTGCTTCATGAAGCCATAGTGGGGAGAGATTTTCCCCATTTCTGGAATTTATGGGATAAGGAGGGGAGTCAGGAAGACCGAGCTCCCCCTGCTGGGGAAACGCCGGAAACTCCTGAACTCACTCCTGACCCCTTTGACTGCCGAGTGGAAGTGGAAACTGTGGGTGTGTCCGAGGAAGGCGTAGATCTTTTCCCTTTCTCTGTAATGGCTGGGGAGCAGGAGGAGTTGGATCCAACCCGAGACATTGAGGATATAGAACAAGAGATGATCGCTGGCTCTAGTGAGAGTGGACAGAATGTGGTGCCTGACCTAGAGGTCAGAAAAGAGGATTTTTGTACGGAACAACTGAAAGATTCCACACTTAATAGAGCCCGTGAAAACATTAAAATGATTGATGGGGAACCAGTTGAAAATGATGTAGCGGTGTCTTTTCCCTACATGGCTCTTAACAATAACTTGCTCTATCAAGTGGTAAAGCAAGGGGAGGAGGTAGTAGAACAGTTAGTGGTCCCCAAACCCTTTCGCCGGATGGTACTGGATTTAGCCCATGGGCATATAATGGGTGGACACCTGGGTGTAGAGAAAACAAAGGAGAGAATAACCCAGAGATTCTTCTGGCCAGGCTTACATGGAGACATCAAAGCGCATTGTGAATCATGCCCGGAATGTCAATATTCTGCGCCCTCACCCCATTTTCGCAGTCCGCTAGTACCTCTACCCATAATTGAAGTACCGTTTGAAAGAGTGGGCATGGACCTAGTGGGTCCAGTAGTAAAGTCTGCCCGGGGCCATCAGCACATACTGGTTATACTTGACTATGCCACCCGGTATCCTGAAGCCATCCCCTTGCGTAATACCTCCGCTAAAAATATCGCCAAAGAGCTTGTTCGGGTGTTTAGTCGTGTAGGTATTCTAAAGGAGTTATTAACGGATCAGGGCACGCCGTTTATGTCTAGAGTTATGAAAGAGTTATGCAAATTGTTCAAAATCTCACATCTCCGTACCTCGGTCTACCACCCCCAAACCGATGGGCTTGTGGAAAGGTTTAACAAGACCCTTAAGAATATGTTAAAAAAGGTGGTGGACAAAGATGGGAGAAATTGGGATTTTTTGCTACCATATCTCATGTTTGCTATACGAGAAGTACCTCAGGCATCTACCGGATATGCGCCTTTTGAATTACTGTATGGTAGACATCCCAGGGGATTGCTAGATGTTGCAAAAGAAACCTGGGAGACCGAGTCCATGCCCTATAGAAGTGTCATCGAGCATATCTCACAGATGCAGGATAGAATCGCAGCTGTCATGCCACTCGTTCGGGAACACATGGAGCAAGCCCAGGAGGTCCAGAGAAGGGTTTATAACCGGGGTGCCAGGATCCGTACCTTCAACCCCGGGGATAGAGTGCTGGTGCTAGTCCCCACCGTGGAAAGTAAATTCCTCGCAAAGTGGCAAGGTCCCTTTGAAATTAGGGAGAAAGTGGGGGAAGTAAATTATAAAGTTTACCAGCCAGGAAAAAGGAAACCCGAACAAATCTATCATGTTAATCTCTTAAAACCTTGGAAAGACAGGGAAAGTTTGTTGGCAGTACCAAGCCCCCAAAAGGATGTGGTTCCCGTGGCCCCTCAGGTACCGATAACGGAAACCTTGTCAGTAGCCCAACAAAATGATGTTAAGGAGTTTGTGAGGAAAAATGGAGATTTCTTCTCCCCCCTACCTGGACTGACGACGGTCATACAGCATGACATAGTTACCCAGCCCGGGGTCCGTATAAATGTCAAGCCCTATAGAATACCTGAGGCCAGGCGGGAAGCGGTGGCAAAGGAAATAAAGGACATGTTAGAGTTGGGAGTGATTGAGGAATCTCACAGTGAGTGGTCGAGTCCCATAGTGTTGGTCCCAAAACCAGATGGAACCATT
Organism: Staurois parvus; assembly: GCF_062004578.1. Classification (NCBI taxonomy): domain Eukaryota; kingdom Metazoa; phylum Chordata; class Amphibia; order Anura; family Ranidae; genus Staurois; species Staurois parvus. The sequence continues at coordinate 461,163 of NW_028317942.1, forward strand.
CGTTTCTGCAATGATTTCAGGAAACTGAACAGTGTGTCTAAGTTTGATGCATACCCGATGCCTCGGGTGGATGAGCTCATTGACAGGTTGGGAACGGCTCGGTACATAACCACCTTAGATCTGACCAAAGGCTATTGGCAGATTCCTTTAACGGAAGCTGCAAAAGAAAAGACGGCATTCTCCACCCCCGAGGGGTCCTTTCAGTATAAACGGATGCCGTTTGGTTTGCATGGGGCTCCTGCATCATTCCAAAGGATGATGGACAAGACGTTGAGACCACATCGCCAATATGCAGCTGCCTATTTGGACGATGTCGTCATCCACAGTCCAGACTGGGAATCTCATTTGTCCCACTTGCAAGCGGTCGTAGATTCGCTGCGGGAAGCAGGTCTTACCGCCAACCCCAGAAAGTGTGCCATTGGCTTAGAGGAGGCCAAATATCTTGGCTACATCATTGGTCGAGGTCTCATTAGGCCTCAGATCAATAAAATTGAGGCAATTCAAAAGTGGCCCCAACCTGTAAATAAAAAACAAGTCCGGGCATTTCTTGGAATCACGGGGTACTACAGGCGGTTTATCCCCAATTTTGCCACCATTGCAGCCCCACTGACAGATCTGACAAAAGGTAGGGGGTCAGTCATGATTAAGTGGAATCCTGAGGCGGAGACCGCATTTCAAAGGCTGAAACAAGCTCTCTGTGCTCAACCTGTGCTTGTGACTCCAGATTTCACAACAGAGTTTGTGGTACAGACTGATGCCTCTGACGTGGGACTAGGTGCGGTACTGTCCCAAATCAGAGATGGGGAGGAGCACCCTGTGGTCTTCCTAAGTAGAAAGCTCAACAAACATGAGAGAAACTATGCCATTGTGGAGAAGGAATGTTTGGCTATCAAATGGGCCTTGGAGGCCCTGAAATATTACCTGTTAGGAAGACCGTTCAAGTTGGTTACTGATCATGCCCCGCTCAAATGGATGTGTGATAATAAGGAGAAAAACAGTCGAGTGACAAGGTGGTTTCTCGCGCTACAAGTGTTCAAATTCACAGTGGAACACAGAGCGGGGAAACTGCAAAGTAATGTAGATGCCCTCTCCCGGGTCCATTGTCTGGTTGGGACAGTTGCTCAGCCGCAGGGGCTTGAGCAGAGGGGGGGGATATGTGACAGGATGAACGGCGAGGTGATAGAGGGACGCTATGTGTCACCTCGCATATGCTCATACCTGACCGTTTAGGTGGAGTCCACTCCGGGTTTTCGGGGCCACAGTTAAGCAGGTGGGTCCGGACCAGAGTTTGGGCTCCACTGATGACCACCAACAGGTGGTATAAATAAGGCAGGGCTGGAGCAAGGAGTAGCTCGTGGCCTGGGACTCAGAGAGGTGTTCTGAGAGAGCTGTGTGTATGGACTATACCTGCAAGAAAAGGTTGGCTGTTACTTTGTTTTGGTGACAGGGAGAAGCCCTTCACCTCTGAGAGAGGAATCATCTGCTGTTTAGTTAGTGCCTGGATGGCAAGGGTTTATTTTGATGTTTTGTTTATTTTGATATTTCTTGCAAACCTTTTTAATAAAACTGACATCCAGTCAGATTTTGACGAAAGCCTGCTGTGCGGTCTACCTTTGTCCCAGGGAAGGAGATCCCCCACCTGAGCTAACCCCACAATATATATATATATATATATATATATATATACCCACACACAGTATATTGCCAAGTATTGGGACACCTGCCTTTACACGCACTTGAACATTAATGTAATCCCAGTCCTAGTCCGTAGGGATCATTATTGAATTGGCCCCACCCTTTGCAGCTATAACAGTTTCAACTCCTCTGGGAAAGCTGTCCACAAGGTTTAGGAGTGTGTCTATGGGAATTGCACAGTCTTGATAAACATGTAATCCCACTAATAATGGAAAAGATAACTAAAAGTGACAGTAGTGCATATACATAAAGTGACCACTTAGTGCTAAAGTTATACACTCACCAGATGCATAATTCCAATATGCATATAGAAACGTATCAGCTCCATGGTTCAGTGGGATCATCTTATGGGTACGTCTACCATCTCTGGGCTTCCCTCTGGGTACTTCTATCCTTTATGGGGTTCCCTCTGGATCATCCGGTTGGATACTGCACCTCTGGACTCCCTTACCTGAGAACTCTGTGGGTGGTGGACTCAGCAAGAGTCCCAAGAAAGGATGCCAGAATGGTGTGATATCGTTTTAAAATGAAGTTTATTGATCCATAGTAGACATAGGTAAAGAAAGCACTGACCATGAAAGGATTCAAGATGGACGCCAGCCCATGTAGGGACACGGCGGCATGACGTCTGGACTCCACAGCTCTTTCCCTTTACACGTTTTGTGCTAAATGTACGTATTCCTAGGGGGTGTGCTAGCAAACTAGGAATGTGTCTATGGGAATGTTTGACCATTCTTCCAGAAGCGCATTTGTGAAGTCAGGCAGTGATGTCGAACGAGAGAGCCTGGCTCGCAGTCTCCACTCTAATTCATCTCAAAAGTGTTCTATCGGGTTGAGGTCAGGACTATGCGCACGCCAGTCAAGTTTCTCCACCCCAAGCTTGCTCATCCATGTCTTTATGGACCTTGCTTTGTGCACTGACTTGTGTAGTCATATTGGAACAGGAAGGGGCCATCCCCAAGCTGTTTCCACAAAGTTGGGAACATGAAGTTGTACAAAATGTCTTGGTATGCTGACGCCTTAAGAGTTCCTTTCACTGGAACTAAGGGGTCACATCCAACCCCCGAATAGCAACCCCACACCATAATCCCCCCTCCACCAAACTATACACTTGGAACAATGTGGTCAGGCAAGTACTGTTCTCATGGCAACCGCCAAACCCAGACACATCCATCGGGTTGCCAGATAGAGAAGCGTGATTTGTTACTCCAGAGAACACATCTCCACTGCTCTGGAGTCCTGTGGCAGCGTGCTTTACAGCACTGCATCCAAAGCTTTGTATTGCACTTGGTGATGTAAGGCTTGGATGCAGCTGCTCGGCCATGGAAACACATTCCATGAAGCTCTCTATGCACTGTTGTGCTAATCTGAAGGCCACATGAAGTTTGGAGGTCTTTAGCAATTGACCGTAGAATATTTAGTAGCAAGGAAATTTCATGGATGGACTTATTGCACAGGTGGCAACCTTTCAAGGTACCACACTTGAAGTCACTGAGCTCCTAGAGCGACCCATTCTTTCACAAAAAGTTTTGTAGCAGCAATCTGTATGCCTAGGTTCTTGAATTTTAAACCTGTGGCCATGGAGGTCATTGGAACACCTGAATGCAATGATTTGGAGGGGTGTCCTAATACTTTTGGCAATATAGTGTTTATATAAATATTTGTGCACCTTCAAAAAAAAGTAACATTTTTCCATAGCCAGTAAGGATTTCTTCTTTCAATTGAAAAAATTGACCCTGCTTAAAATGTCTGTAGGTTGTATCCTTGCTGGGTTCCTAAATCCTGGTGTGGTGTGTACTCATTCTGTTTCAATCAGTTCTGTGTGTGCTTTACCCAAAAGCAAAATTAATATCTTTGTGACCATAGCCCTCAAAACTTTGGTTCCCATGGCTTCAAGCAAACCCCACAGACATATATTATTTCCTCTTGGTCATTACGTTGCTGCCACAGCTCCTGTACGCATTAATACTGCACTCCCGCAATATTCTGAAGTTGCTGAACTGGCATATTCAGGTAGTTGGCTATGGGTTCAATGTCTTCCAGTTGATGATGAAACCCCTCTAAATATGTGCATATCTCCTCTAAATCTTTCTTAGGTAAGGTTTCCTGATGTGCAAACATCCACTCTAGCTCCATTTTATTTGGTAAAAGGGGGAAACATTGCTCAAGAATGTCTCTCAATACTTTTAAAGAGTTTCTCCCGTGGAAGAGGTAACAACCTCACATCCCTCCTGATGTATTATCTGGATTTAGTGTTCCTTAATCTGCATTTACTGGATCAATTTTTTTCTGTATATGCTACATTGGCAGGGTGGCATGTATGTTGGATCTGGTCTGATTCTGTTACAGCTAGCACTTTGCACAGCATGTGCTGGTTAACTAACCATCAGGGGTTGTTTTTCTGGTCTTACTTGTTGTGGGCAAGCTGCAGCTGGCTTAGTGTCTCTGTATTTCAATATTTCAGGGGCTCAGCAGTTAAGCGACACAAGGAGGCAGTGGTATCAGATACTCAGCAAGTTTGCAGTTTGACTGCTTGGTAGCTCAGTATCACAAGAGAAGCAGTGACAATTTAGGGGGGCAGAGACATCCATGGCTCTGCTAGTCAGTGGCTTGGCAACTCTGGGAAACAGCAAGGGTGACAGCAACTTGGCAGCGCTGCCATCCAGAAGGAATAGCAGAACCAGTGATTCAGTTGCTCAAGGAGACAACAATGACCTGTGGCTGAAAAGCTCAGTAGCTCAAGGGGCAGTAATGCCGACGACTCAGCAACTGTGCAGCTCAGTGACTTACTGGCATGGCTGTATCCCCTCTGGAGACCTTGGAGGACCATGTGGACACTCAAAGGTAGTGTCACACACCAAGTAATGGAGCCTGACCTGGAGAGAAAGGCGAGCTCTTACAACTCCGGCTCAATACCCCTAGTAAGGCAACAGGAGGCACATGAGCTTGGAGTATCTGACAGTTCTAGTGATGATGGCTATGGATGAGACCTCTGTAAGCACCTGTTGAATCTTGGACAGTGACGCAGGACAGCAGGAAAAGCAGGCTGGCTGGCAGGTAGGCAGGCAGCAGGCATTTGGTAGGCTAACAGGCAAGTAGCAGGTATTTGGCAGGCCACAGTCAACAGGCACTTGGCAGGCTGGCATGTCACAGGCAGCAGGAATTTGGCAGGCAGGCAGGCAGGTCACAGGCAACAGGCATTTGTAGGCTGGCAGATTACAGACAGCAGGCACTTGGCAGGATGGCAGGTTACAGACAGCACATAGAGCAGGGTCAGACAAGCTAGGCCGGTCACTAACAGACACGTCAGGAGCAGAGCAGCAGGCAGAAAAGTGGTCAGGTTCAGGCAGGAGTTGCCAAAGATAAAGCAGACAGGTAAAAGGATCAAAGACATTTTCAAAGGGCAAGCCAGGGGTCAGTTCAGGTACAGTTCAAGCGTGGTCAGACAGATCAGGTCAGACACGGCTGATGGGTATTTTGGATTGGCGTGTAATTATGTGCCTAGGCACACTTTGCCTTCCCTGACAGGTAGCGTCCCCTTACAACTATGTAAGCACTTCTGAGCATATTTACCACCCTCTGTAAAGGTTTCACACCCTGAGCTCTACACACATGCTTCAAAAACCAAGAAACTGCTCTTATGTGAAAAATCCAAAAATTAATCTAATATCAAACTAGCAGCTGATTCTACTATGAGGTGTCAAGCCTACAGTGCAGCTTGATATATTATGATCTACACACATGCTGTCATAACACAAAATGGTAAGTTAAAACACTCTCCTTGGTACCCCTATATAAACTGAGAAGGACATGTTTAGAAAACTCAGTTTCCCTAAAATGTTTAGCTACCGCTGCACTCTTAAAGATAATATATGCATGGACCATGATAAATTTCCATTAATTGCTGTTTCCAAAAAACAAAACCTGTGTACCCAGAACTATCTCCAGCCTGTCTATAAAAACATATATCATACACATCTCCCAATCCCGTTTCTGCATCAATTTACCAATCCTCTAATTTTTGCTCAATAGGCAACCTCATTATTCCACCAATAATGGTGGTGCTGTACTGAAATGTTATAATTGTGTTTCCCATTAGTGTACAAGGGAAACAAAAAAGGATTCAATACAAAACTTTGTTGAACATCAGGTTTGGAAAGACAAAAGTGGTAATCATTGCTCCTTGATTTTCACTCTCTGAGGGTCTATTACTATAGCTACAGCTTATGGTTCATTATGGTGATGGTCAAAAAGAAGAATGTTCCTTACATTTAGGGTCAATAGGAAGAATCCCCCCTCATAGATAGCTAAAAAGATAATTGATGTGAGTAGTTACTCATCTGAGAGCCAGAAGTTGCTCCTCATTGCTCAAGGAACCCCTAAAAATGTCTGGAAGAACCCATGAGTTCCACGGAACCCTTGCTGAGAAAGGCTTCTCTAGAAAACTAATTGCAAAGAGTAAAGCAGCCCATAGATTGGTTAGTTTTTTTCATTCAACCAAGCAGAGTTCTCCCTGCTGAATTAGGCAGAAATAAGTCCATGACATTCCACCACCATTTTCAGTCTTTACAATCAAATTACAGTGTTGTGTTTTATCATTAGGTCAAAGCAACTGCAAAAAAACATGCAAACAATCTCTATAAACAGCATATCAGGCCTCTGCCATGTGGTACAGTGGTAAATCAGACCCAGTAAGATCAGACACCAGGATCCAAGAAATGGCTTACGCCTTTCAAGGGTAAATCCTCTTCTTTTGCCCCCAGCCATTTGAGGGCAGCAAGGTCTGACATATTACCTGGTGGTATATCTTAATGAATACATAGGAATACTATGGAAGTCCACCACACTCATGTGCAGGAGGTGTTTGTTACTTCTTATTAGGTCAAAGCAACCTGGATACCTGGGTTTGGTTTGGAGTAGGTCTGGCGAATATTAAAATTTTAGTGTCAAATTCAAACACCATTGAAGTCAATGGGAGCTTCATGGTAAAAAAAAAAACAGAAGTATACATTCGGTTCATTCATATTCATTTTCAGATGAAAATGTAATTTTCAGAGATTTTGATGCATGACAATTTCCAAACGAACACTGAAACAAATGGTAACGAATCCAAAAAAAAGTTATGACGAAAAAACAACAAATTAATTAATGTATTCATTTCATTTGGATGAAGTCATTTTCAAATTCAATAATGATTCTAATTCATTGTGAATAGTTTGTGGTTGTTTAGGAGCTGGCAGCTGTCGCATCCTTAACAACCATGATTCTCTGCTGTCAGCAGGATATAAACAAAAGAAGCTGGTTAAAAAAAAAAAAAACATGGAATAATAAGAAAAAATGTTGTGGGCTCCCCCCCCCCAAATCCTTACCATGCCCTTATCAGAGCATGCAGCCCCACAGGCCAGAAAAGGAAGGGATAAGCGAGTCCCCCCCTTATTGGCTTCATGCCCTTAACATGGGCGGTACTTTGGGAAAGGGGGACTCCCACAAAGCACCTTGTCCCCATGTTTAGGTGAACAAAGTTCTCTTTCCCTCACTCCTGTGGGGGTGGTTGGGGGGTGTCTGCGGGCAGGGGTTTATCAGAATCTAGAAGCCCCCTTTAACAAGGGCCCCAAATTCCAGCCCCCTCTATGTAAATGGGTAGAAGTACATATTGCTTAATAGTATTACTTTAATATAGTGCACACATAGGCAAACAACACCTTATGATAAGAAGATTGTTGACATCTCACCTTCATGTTTGGACTTATTTAACAAAATGAAGAAAATTTGTAGATTTCCTGTAGACAGAGCCGGTGCTAGACTATTTTGCACCCTAGGCAAGATCAGCTACCCCCCACCCAAAAAAAGCAAACAAAAAAAAACAAATAATTAAAAAAATTGACTATATTAAATCAACAAAACATGAAACTGCTAAATTTCTTTTAATTTGAAAAAATAAGTGCCATAAGATGCCTCCAGAACCAATATTAATGACAAAATCAGTGGCATGGATGGACTGTATCTATGACTGACAGCGTCAGGGTGACAGTTGCAGTGAGTGGAGGATGATGGATCCACACAGATCCAAAGCTGGAATTCCCCATGCAATAGAGGGAGAAAAAATGCTGTGAAAGCTGGCAGCTGAACTGAGTGATCCCACACAGTGAGAAAGCCACCACAATACACCACCATTAACACTGACACCGATCAGCAGGCACTAGAAGAGCAGGCTGTGGGATGGTGAAGATGTCATCACTCACTGGCACATTGCACATGTGATGGATGTCGGTGCCCCGGGTCACATTTACACAGGCATGAGACATCAGAGTTGGACATTATCTTCCTTTGTAGGTGCAGCTCCACCTCCAATGATGAATGGGAAGAGAAGGGCTGGAACTCCACAGTGATCAGCAGCTGCCAACCTGCTTGCAGTAAGGGACTGAATCTGAGAGGAACACTGGAAGAAGTAGCAGCTCAGACACTGGCCCAAGACACCTGGCATATTCCTCTGTCCTTTCTTTCGCCCCTCTGCTGCCCTCCTCTCATCTGAAGGATCATTCATGATGTGGTGGCAGTGCACTCTAGGCGGCTGCCTAGTTTGCCTAGTGGAAGCATCGGACTTGCCTGTAGAATTATTTAATATATGCTTAGGCTGTAGTTTCATAAATTTCAGGCTGTGGCCCTTTAATAAACAGATTAGTGCCACAAGATTTTGTGTGTCAGCACTGAAGACTGCATTACCTGTCTTTTGCTGACTTATGGGCATTTGCAAATAGTTTGTGGCAATTTAGGACAACATTAATGTTTTTCAAGTTTTTGTTTAGTCTTGAAGTTGGCATTCTGATATCTTTTTCCAAAAATGTGTAATTGCAGCAGTATTCTTTATATCACTCAAAGCCCCAGGATCTGATCATAATCCAGACATTTCAGAGAGTCAATATCAATGGTAGAACTTTTATGATAAAACTTCCTTTTAGGCTATATTACCTTTATTCTTTTGGTTATTACTTTTGAACTATATGTAATTAAGTGGCACTTTCGTATGAATTAATACATTTTAATTACTTATGCTGCTGATTTATTGATGAGATTAAGGTTGTAAGAATGTTAACTGAGGTTGTTATCTACAACTTTTCCTTCCTGTCTAAATTCCCAGACATGTTAATTGTCTAATTCTCTGCATGTGGCATTCTGGCAGAGGTAAAGTATGCATCGCTAAATCATTTTCATCCAATCGAATCTTACTGCTGTCATCTTAAAATGACTTAAAACACGTTTGATCTTCAGCATTCTGGAATATGCATGTTAAAAAGATAGCAACTGTGATGAAAATATATTTTTTGTTTAAAATAGAAAAGAAAGAGTTTGTTTCTAAAAATACGTACTTGTATTCGGTAGCAATCCATTTATCAAGAGTACATTTAGAACAGTGAACTTTTGAACTGCTTTAACCTCATCAAACAAAATAAAAGCAAAGGCTCATCTATGTAGCATGAGGTCTGCTGTACTGTTTCACTGGGAAATGCTATTTAATATAAATTTCCCTTCAGACCAAAATTCAGACAGGCTATGCCACCAGCTGTCAAACTGCTGTGCAGATATGTGCACCTTTAGCTCTCATCTTGATTTTATTCTACAAGCAACTAAAAAACTAACAGCCTTCCTGCAAATATTTTTGCAGCATTTTATTATATAAAATTATGCATAAAGATATGATAAATAGTATGCATTTTTACATTAAAATATAAACTAGTGCTTAGAGGCCATAACAATTGACATTAAAAACGTTAAATACATAACCAGCTTATGTTGTGTTTTTACTTACCAAGCTTTGCCTTTCCTGCAAATGCACTTTAGAGGAAAAAGGATCCCACTAACCTATGTTGGTCACCTTGAATTGTAAATCAATAATTTGACCTGGAACAAACAGGAGCTAAGAAAGAGTGAAATCAGAACTCTTGATCTTCACAATTATCATGGATGCCTTATAATGATTATGAATTACTTAGTAACTAATAAACTGCTGTAGTCATTAGATCAGAATGACAGCAGGAAAACATTTTACCCAAACCACTCAAAGTATAAGTCATTAACCCTTGCACTGTCAGGTCTGTACGGCGTATGGACCTACAGCACTGCTTCTAGCTGAACAGGTCTGTATGGTGTACAGACCTACTGTACATTCTTCTTCTGCTATAAGCTCATGGTCTCTACAGTGACCATTAACTTAGAGCAGAATTGTTCAGTAGACTCTGCTGAACAAAGAGATAGCTCTGATCAGTGGCTAGCAAGCAGCTGTTTAGAGCTATACAGCTAAAATGTGACACCCCCTGCCCTGCCGATGCCACTGCTTATCCTACCATCCACCAATCCGATCTCCTGCGGTTACCCTGCAGCCACCAGCTTCAGGTTCAGCAGGGCAGCCACAGGAGCTTTTTAAAAATGTACTTTCTCCCCCAATCTGACCCCTGCAACACCGCCCCTGCTCATTGATTCCCCTGGGTCTCCAGCAATCTGTCCCCTGGGGCTCAAAAAATCCATGATAATCTGGCATATGTCCCGTGCTGGCCAGATCTCCCTCCTCCCCCTCCCTGACAGCTTCCCCCATGTGCCTCACCAGAAACTACTCTGTCATCATGATGGAGAGCGGAAGGAGGGGGGCTGGTAAACATGTGTTTACCAGCTTCCTTCCTTTCCTTGAATGGATATAGTGAGCAATCAGTAGTGATTGCTCCTCTATCCATTCATCACTGTTTACTACTATACTGCAGTTTTGTGAATACATGAGTCTCTATACAGACTTCTATGCATTCATGTACAGTGCAGCTCAGGCTGCAGAGAAAGGGACTGTCTTCAGACCCTTTCTCTGTCTCAAAAAAAGAGACATCAGGAGTCTGCTTAGACCTTTGGGATCTCACCAAAGTCCTTCCCTATCCCCCCCCCCCCCAAAAAAAAGCGCAAAATATGAAAAAATAAAATTGGTACACAAAACATATCTAAAAAGAAATCATTAAAAAAAACCACAACATAATGAAACCTTGTTCACGCAGGACATACTACAGCATACACCCTGCAAGGCCGTATTTACCTGCACAGAGATGCACAGGTGTTCCGTGCATCCCTGTGCAGGCAGGCCTTTTGATGCCATTTGGGATGTAACGACTACATGAACACAGCCATCGTTTCCAAATTGACATCCATATGGGTCTGGGTGCATATTCCTGAGCTCACACTGTCTGCGTTCGGGGTTGTGCTCCCACACCTACACGGATGTCAAATTGGGAGCAGTGGCTGTGCCCATGCAGCTGCTGCATCCCAATTGACATGAATTTTGGCAGGTAAGCACGGTCCTCCACGAGCATACACTTTAGTATGCCCCATGTGAATGAGGCCTTGGTAGCAATTTAGGAGGAATTTTATAAGCTATGTTGTGTTTGGATGATTTTAGTGTATTTTTAGTGAAAAGAGGGATTTGATGAACATTTGCGCTATTAGGGGGCTAAAAAATCAGTAGCTTTTTTTTTATTCTATAGGTTCTTTGCTGTCAGAAAATATATTGTTTGGGGAAGGGGGGTCTTTTACAAACTCTAAAAGATGTAAGGGAAAAATGATAACCTCAGATTTTTAGAGTAAATTGTGCCCATTTACAGTTTTGCGTATCTTCAGTTTTCACCAATTCGCAAAAAAATTCAAAATTTACAAATGTTTATGTACTAACTCAATACAGTTTTAATATTTATATCTAGTAGGAATTTAGCAGGAATTTTGTAAATTTTGATATGTATGTATCCACTAATAATAATATTAGTGAAACTAGCGACTTGATGAACATTTGCGCACCTATTGTGTGGCCCAAATATCTGTAGCACTTTTTTTTATTCTTTAGGTCCTGTGCTTTCAGAATATATATAGTTTGGGGGGTATTTGCAAACATTAATAATCTGAGGTTATCATTTTTCTCTTACAGCTTTCAGAGTAAATTATGCCTATTCACAGTTTTGCACACCTTCAGTTTTCACCATTTCACAAGAAACGTGTCAGAGATTACCGAGCTTTGAAGAGAGCAAATTGTTGGTGCCCACTTAGCTCCCTCCTCTGTGACTGAAGTTGCCAATTTATTTTCCATGTCAAAGGTTTTGACAGCATATACAGTTTCTGGGAAAATGATGTCTGATAAGTGTAAGCTCAGTCAACATGGTTAACTGAACAAAAGAGACAAAAAGACATTGCACAGGATTGTGACCCAGAATAAGAAAACAACTGCTGCAAAAGTAACTGCAGAGCTCAATCTCAGTCTTCACGGGACTGTTTTCTTATTCCCGGTCACAATCCTGGCAAATGTCCTTTTGTCTCTTTCAGTCAGTTGACCATGTTGACCGCACTTATGCTTATTAGACCATGTTTTCCCAGAAACTATATGCCATTGTAACCTTTGATACTGTACCTCACGAGATGGCAAATAAATTGGCAACTTCAGTCACAGAGGCACAAGCTAAGCAGGCACCAACAATTTGCCCTTTTTGAAGCTCAATAAGCTCTGACACCACTCTGTACTACTTGCAGCTCACACAGTGAATGACGAAAATGAAGCTTCCCATTTGTTAGCTAGGTGTCTCATCACACAGCGGAAAGTTATCTGTAGAAAGCCTTATTTGGATAACTTTCATCAATAATAATTTCTTTAGGTATTTTCCAACTTTGCTGTGTGTTATATGCTTGCATATCATTTAAATAATATGTATGACAAAATACTACAGTAAGGTATGTGCCTAGCTCTTGATTAATTATCCCCACTGGCTCCCTAACAACATGGATGAATGGCACCTGTATAAACTACCCATATCTGACAGATCTTGCCCCTCTTGACTAAATATGCTGTAGATCATTTATACCACATCAGTGATATCTCAGGTCCTAACTTTGTAAGACATTTTTAATATGCGTCAGATTCCTCCTTTTGTTCCTCTTTGACCCCTCTCCCCCTCAAAATTATCTACATCCCTGAGTCCCTTAATATTGAAAAATCTGATACACATTGACCTATGCTTTCATAGAAAAATCTATAATCTGAAAAGACTTACTATCTGTAGGACACTGATAACATCTTCTTGTAGTTTATTATTTTTCCCAGACTTCTAATGAAAATGAAAATGCATGTACCGTTAAAATTACAAGGAGAGCTTTGCACTGCAAGTTTATTTATAACATGCCTGTTTGTTTTATTTGCTACATCAAGAAAAAAGAGATTGCAAGAAGAGCTGAAAATGCTATTACCTGTATATTATATTTTCACTTCAAAATTAAATTTTAGAAATGTTGAATCAGCACCCCCTGAAACCATCACATGCTTTAAAACTGTTTAGGAACATTGATGCTGAATATACTAAGATAGAAAAATAACATTTTTCCATTTGTATTTCATCTTAGAACATTGTGTAGGTGGGGAAAATTTCCATGGAAACAAGCTGCTCATTGTAATAGAAAATAGAAAAATAGAAAATTCTAATTATATCAAAATCCAAATAAAGTTTTAGTCTCTGCTGTAATAACAAAGTGAGTTTGAGCTGTTCACAGAGTGAGAAGATGTAGTCGTGGTTTAAAGGGTATAAAACCTCTTGCATGCATATCTCTAATATTGTGTAACTATTTTATTTAGAAGATGAATCTGATGATGAAGCTGAAATTCCCATTCACCTGCTCTGTATGTCTTCAATTACATCATACATTCAGATTCCATACATTCTATTTAAAATGGTTTTTTCAGTACATACTGTAAGTAGATTTATCAAATCCATGATTGAACAGCTGTAAGTTAGATAAATAGCTCTACACTTTAGGTTTGTACTATAATTGAACCCAGAACTATTAAACAACAAAGGGCCATGTATACAAGAACTAACTGTCAAACAGATGTTTTAGTAATGATTGTGACTTTGAAGTGAATAATGAATATGACTTTTTTGGGGTGAATTTGCATGTTTGTGACTGAGGTGTACAGTGATAGTTGATTTTGTTGTAGGAATACATTAGCAATCATATGGAAAAATCCATCTAAAGCAATCAATCATTTGCCAGAACAGGCTTGGCCAGTGGGCATGAAGAAGGGTCTACCAATATATGAGATTAGCTTTTTTTTCTTAACGCATTTTGTCCAATCAGCTCAATGAGCACAACCAAGGAAGCAAAATTTTGCCGACAGTGAAATTATTAATTGCACTGTGAATTCAATTTCACTTAAATCACTCCACTTATGTCTATTCAGAATGCACAGTTGATTGCTGGGTAATTAGGGATAATTTAAATGGATGCAAATGATAAAAGATTAAAAGATGAAGAATAACTAATTTTTTTGGACTTCTTATGGAAGTGATAGCACAGTAATAACTTCTGTTTTGTACAGACTTGCTTTATTTTGCTATATTTTAGTGGTTTATTTTAGTTTATATGTTTGCTTTATTTTAGTCTCTTTTCCATAAAGGGCAAATTACATGCTGCACTCTAGAATCGTGTGTTGATTGGTAGTATAAACCTTTAGAATATCTTGTAGCATCAAAACCAGATACTTGGCTCTTTCTGTGCTATGTATCAGCGGTTTCCGATGTGTAGATGACTGCAGGTGTCTACCACATTCCTAATGTTGAAGTAAGGATTGAATTCTTCATTTTGAATATTCTTCTAGTTTATGACACCAAATGTTACAGGCTTTAAAAATGGGGATAGACTACAGATCCGTGCTATTTACCTTGAACTGTTAGTTCTTCACAGTAGGATAATTATTTCCAAAGTGTATTCAATGTGTTCGTTTAGATTATAAATATTTCATTTTGTACAGATGCTAACAATTCTAGTTCTTATAGATCATGACAAATAACAGAATTATTTGAAGCATCATAAGATACTGGTTTATGTGATGCTCTAGGAACAGTTAGAAAATTCAATCTACTAAATATTGTATGGATAATGTATATCTTATGAGTGCATATTATGCAGTATAAATACAGTGTATTGCACATTCTAGGACAATTTGTGTAACTGTTCCCACAATGGACTAGAAATGATCATGTACAGTATATGCTAAGGAGGACAAAGTCTCATTCTCACAACACTGATCCAATGGTCTGCGAGGGGAGGCTTATTGGAATCTGGAAGCCCCCTTTAACCATTTCAATACCGGGCAATTTTTCACCTTCCTGCTCACGTTTCAGCGCTCTCACACTTTGAATGACAATTGCGTGGTCATACAACATTGTACCCAAACTAAAATTTTATCATTTTCTTCACACAACTAGAGCTTTCATTTGGTGGTATTTAATCACCGCTGGGGTTTTTATTTTTTGCTAAATTAAGAAAAGACCAAAAATTAAAAAAAAACAACACGTTTTTCTTTGTTTCTGTTATAAAAGTTTACAAATACATAATTGTTCTTCATAAATTTAGGCCAAGATGTATTCTGCTACATGTCTTTGGTGAAAATAACCCAAATTAGGATGTATTATTTAGTTTGTAGGAAAGTTATAGAGTTCACAAACTATGGTATAGATCTGAAAATTGATCAATCCTGAAGTACTGACAGCCAATCTAATTTCTTGAGGTCCAAGAATGTCAGAATAGTACAGATATCCCCAAAAGACCACTTTTTGCAAAGTAGACAGTCCAACGTACTTCATAAGAGGCATAGCGAGTTTTTTGAAGTTGTATTTTTTTGTCATAATTTTTCGGAAAATGAAAAAATAAAAAAAATTATTCACTATTTTTTTAACATACTGTCACCAGTGCAGTACAGCGTCATCATATAAGTGGCATGGAGGTGAACAGGGACACAGACTGGTGATAGTATGAAAAAAAATATATATATATTTTTTAATTTTTTTTAATTTTTTTATTTTTAATTTTTTATTACATTTTTTAAATTTTTTTTAAGATTTTGTGTTCATATTTTACTATGACCAAAGTAGTACAATGTTACCATAGTAACATTGTACTACTTTGGGGAAGTCATCAGTATTTTTTTTTTTTTTTTTACACAATTTGCTTATAGCAAAGAATTACTTTGCTATAAGCAAGCATTTACCTGAATGACATCGATTCATTCAGGTTTTTTTTTTTTTTTTGTGCTTAGCTGTGATTTGGCCACAGATAATCACATGACATGTGCATGTGACCTACTGTGACCATTCACAGCTAGGCACTAGTATACAATGGATGGCATAAATGAAGCCATCCATTGTATACAACTGTCTGTCATGTGACCTGCTGTGATTGGTCACAGCAGGTCACATGGTACCGGTAACGGGGCCGATACTCAGATCTGTCATCGGCCGTGTCCGAGGTACACGGCCGGTGACAGATTGCGCCGCTGCACCCGGAAATCCAAAGCATTTTTGCGGCCGCCAAACGGCTATATGCTGGGCAGCTAATGGTTAAAAACAAGGGGACCCCAGATAATGTTCCCTCCATGGATGATTAAGAGGTACATAATCTGTCAGCCACCATTCCATCCCATCCCTTTGTTTACATGTTCCCCACCTAACAACTGAATGGTCCAGACAGGGATGACTTACTGAATGTTAGGATGCCTAACAGTGGGAAACTGTCATGTTTAGCAGAAGTTGTAATATCATTGCTAAATGGTTAATTTCCTGTTTCACTTTTATCCAGAAACTAGATGAGATTTTTACAAACTTGGCCAACCATTAACTTCTACCATACACTTTTACTAGAGGAAAAAAAAACATATTTATAGCAGGCATTTTCCATAATGATGTCAAATCTTCTTGGAATATAATACAAGCATTTGCACAATTCTATGGTTTGTGCTGGCTTAGCTACACTACCCAGACTTATACATAATGTAAGTGGTCATATACTGATCTTAGTCTTGAGTTATTCACTTTCAGGTCATTACAGAGGACCAGGAGTCACTCTTTAAGCCTTGAAGAAAATAAAATTAAACCTACAAATAGGGAAAGGCTTCTTCGCAGTAAAAGCTGTGAACATGTGGAATAGAATCTTTGAAGAATTAGTTCTGGAAAGCTCAGTAGATTGTTTTAAATTAAGAGAGCTTAATCCATTCTTAAATACACAAAATATGACTGGATGTTAGAAAAACTCCATATACACAATCCTATACCCACAGTTGATCCAGAGGAAGGCAAAAAAATCAAGCATAATCCAGTTCACTCCACTAGGGGAAAAATCTCTTTCTGATCCCCAAGAAGGTAATTGGCTATTCCTTGGATCAACTACCCCTGGTGATATTACCTATACATTTTATTAGTTTTTTTTCTATTGGTTGAACTGGATGGACCTGTGTCGTTTTTCAACCTGACTAACTATATAATTTAGTAAAAAATATGCTCAGGTATGGGTGCTCTTTTTGTGACTGAGGTAGGGAAGCTAGATTAAAAATTCTTTGTTTTAGAAAATTGGTTATTTGTACTCTCTAAAGCCCAGCATATTATGATAATGACATATAAATGACAAGACCTGGTGATGTTTCTCTTATGGGTATGGAGAAAGCAAAAAGGTAAATGGAAAGTAGTAAAGAATAGAGAAGAGTAGATGGATGATTGGGTCATTTTTCCATTTAGAAACAACCAATCTTTGTAACAGAATTTATGTGCTATGAAGGAACACAAGCCTTGGTACATTTCCTAACTCTATACTGAAAATTGTAAAACAACTTTTACTCTGAAGAAAACTTTCAATCCAGCAAAAGACATATAGTGTGAACCATAGATAGACATAAGAAGGTAACATAACAGACACCCAATGTATTTGGTAAGACTTGGTGGCAAGCGATGCATTACTACCTTGCTCATGACTTCCTTCCAAAGGAAGGAAGCAAGGTAGTAATTCAATATAGGAGTGAAACCCCTGCGCTACCTCAATAATGAGAGAGAGGAAGAAAAAAAATTCAAATTCAAAATGCTAACACTGACATACAAAGCTGCAAAACGCACTCTCCGCTCCTCACAAGACCTTCTTCTCTCTAGTTCCCTGGTCTCCTCCTCCCATGCCCACCTCCAGGACTTCTCCAGGGCATCACCCATCCTCTGGAAGTCCCTACCCCAATCCATCAGACTATCACCTACTCTTCTCTCCTTTAGGCGCACCCTGAAAACCCACCTCTTCAGGGAAGCCTACCCCACCCCCTGCTAATTACCGATCTCCTCTACTCTTCCTACCAATCCATCCCCCACAGCTTTTCCTCCTGTACCACTATCCCCTCCCTCCTAGATTGTAAGTTCTAAGGAGCAGGGCCCTCTAACCCTTTATGTATCGCATTGTATTATTATTGTACTGTCTCATGTATTGTCTCCCATTGTAATGTAATGCGCTGAGCAAACTGTTGGCGCTTTATAAATACTGTATAATAATAATATAATAGTGTGATGATAGTGGGTGCTGCTAACAGCAAATTTTGTTCCCACAATAGTAAAGCAAATTAAAAATAAATAAGTGATGTAGCACTGCAAAATAATAGCTACAAAAAATAAAAATGTGACATAGCTCAATAAAACGTCCATAATGAGTCTATATTTGTAAAATCAAGCAATTTGTAATAAAAATTCTTCCATAGTTCATGTACTTTTCTTCTTGAGCTGATATCCCAAACAGAATCAAGTGAAATATTGCAGATAACATATAGTGCCACCTCAGTATTCAAATAGACAAAAGGATTCTTCACTTTTTCAATCTACAGCCATGTGATAGTAATCAAACATCTTTGTGCTTTCAATAGATTTTCAAACCATAGCCAGGGATCAGTAATTCATCTCTTGCCACGAAGTCTTACCAAAGAGAAACTGGAAGAGCATCATCTGCAACCTCTGCCAGACCACGATTATTTTGATCCAATGTATTTGACAAAATTTTGGAGAAAAGGACTATATTTCCCACAATACACTATACACATATAAGGATTTGAGATGGGTGCTTGACATTAACACCAGATTAGATTTTTTTTAGAATGTCTGAATACACAGGAATAAATTGCAGTCTGCTTTGTAACCAGCCCTGGTCAACAGGTATCTGTCATATTTTTTAATTTAATAAAAAATTTAAGCAAAAAAAAGAAAAATGTTTGATACCTGGTGCAAATATATGGGCTATAGTAAAAGGGTTGTATCTGTGCATCTGTGTGTACAAAAAATAGATCCACCCCAATCTCTTCATGATAGGCATTGGTTTCCTCAGCACCACCTCTCAAAGCACTTGATTTTAAAAGTTATATTCATTGGTATCAGTACAGTAAAGAACCCACACTCTGTTAACTTTGTTTATTTGGGAGTACCAGTTAACACATCTGGTGGCTTGGACTAATATAATTTAGGTAAGAGAACTGCCCACTTTTGAATACAAACATAAATTTACTAAATAAAAATAAATAAATAACAGCGCAGGTAATATTAAAATACAAACTGTAATCCAGCAAAGTGGTAATAGACACTGGTGAAAAAGACTTTCCAGTTCACTTTGGTAAGGAAATTCTGAGAATGCATGGTATATCCATTTTACAAAATAGTGTAAATGTGAAACTCGTTATGAATGTAAAGTAATTTGTTCAGTGGTTTTAATGAAATAATACTTTATACTGGGTACAGCAATTTTGTTTTGAATCTTTGCATTCCTGCATACACATGGTTCTATGCAAACATGGCAATTAGCTGCACTACTTTTCTTTTCATTTCCAGTTGCCTGCTAAGTATTTTTGTTTATGCTTTCAGAAACTAACACTTAATCATGCTGTTAAACCTTATAGGACTTTGTAAAGTGTAGGTCTGACTTCATAGAAATTACAATATTTGTTTTTATTTAGAAGTGTACAAAGAGAATGTGAAAAACTGTTACAAGGAAAACAATGTTCCAAACATCTAAATAAAATGGTATACTGGGCCAAAATCAATTGTTAACTGAGTTTGTATTCTCAGTCTGGTCCCTTTGTTTCCAAGAAACATTCAGTTGCATTTTTGTTGTTGTTTTATATTTGGAACCTGGTCGCTTGGATGTGATAAGGCCTTAACAGACTACAGCTCAATGCAGCAGAGAGACTGTTTATGTTGGTTTATTTATTTTTCTGCAATATTACACTGTTCAGTCATTGATTTTACTAGGCAATGACAGTTTTACTTTTTTTAAACAATGAACAGTATATGTTCATTCAGGAATTTAAAAAAATACAATATATAAATTACAGCTGCCATTAAAATGTGTAAAGTTTTACATGTGGTGTTTCTGAAGTGTGCATGCACTAAGCTAACAGCTAGAATTTATGATGTCATATAATAAATTGCAGTATGTCATAAATATTGCCCCCCCTCCCCAACCAAACTGTGATAGCTAGTTGTTTGATAATTTTCATTTCCATCAAATGATGGGTCATCCTTACGTTTCTAATACATTACCCAGTCCATATCAGTATAGATATCCAGCATGATATTTTTCCCCATTGAGATCTGATGTGTTCTTTTAATTTTTGAGCAGTGTATAATTTTTCTTCGTGTTGCTAGTGTCCATTCCAGCAATGCCTTGCATTTCCTGTTTATTAATGCTTTTTTGGAGCAGCAATTTTTGTGTGCCCTCAGATTACACAGAGAGAGAGCATACAAGTGTACAATATTGTGCAATTTCTATCTGCAGAGGACTGAATTTAAATACACCCCAAAAATCAAAGTGAAAAAATGATACAGCAGGCTAGTCCATTTTGCTGAAATTTCATTGCAGCAACTCAGAATGGTACTCAGTAGTTTGTATGGCCCCCTACATGCTTGTATGAATGCCTGACAACATTGGGGCATGCTCCTAATAAGATGACAGATGGTGCTCTGGAGTATTTCCTCCCAGATCTGGACCAGGACATCACCGAGCTCCTAGACAGTCTGAGGTGCAACCTGGCGGTGTCTGATGGACCAAAACATGATATCCCAGAGGTGTTCTATTGGATTTAGGTCAGGCGAGTGTGGGGGCCATTTAATGGTATCAATTCCTTCATTCTCCAAGAATTGCCTGCGTACTCTCGCCACATGAGGTCGGGCATTGTCGTGCACCAAGAGGAACCCATGGCCCACTGCACCAGCATAGGGTCTGACAATGAGTCCAAGGACTTCATCCCAATACTTAATGGCAGTCAGGGTACCATTGTCTAGCCTGTAGAGGTCAGTGCGTCCCTCCATGAATATGCCTTACCAGACCATCACCGACCCACCACCAAAACTGTCATGTCGAACGATGTTACAGGCAACATAACATTCTCCATGGCTTCTCCAGACCCTTTCACGCCAGTCACATGTGCTCACGGTGAACCTGCTCTCATCTGTGAAAAGCACAGATGGTGGACCTTCCAATTCTGGTGTTCAATGGCAAATGCCAATCAAGCTCTATGGTGCTGGGCAGTGAGCACAGGGCCCACTAGAGGATGTTGGGCCCTCAGGCCACCCTCATGAAGTCTGTTCAGATTGTTTGGTCAGAGACATTCACATCAGTGGCCTGCTGGAGGTCATTTTATAGGGCTCTGACAGTGCTCATCCTGTTCCTCCTTGCACAAAAGAGCAAATGCCGGTCCTGCTGATGGGTTAAGGACTGTCTACAGCCCTGTCCAGCTCTTCTAGAATAACTGCCTGTCTCCTGGAATCTCCTCCATGCTCTTGAGATTGTGCTGGGAGACACAGCAAACCTTCTGGCAATGGCACATATTGATGTGCCATTCTGGAGGAGTTGGACTGCCTATGCAACCTCTGTAGCATTCATGTATCACCTCATGTTACCAGTAGTGATCCTAGCCAAATGCAAAACTAGTGAAAAACAGTCAAAAGAGATGATTAAGGAAAAAAATGTCAGTGGCCTCCACCTGTAAACCATTACTGTTTTGGGGCCGTCTCATTGTTGCTCATCTAGTGCACCTGTTAATCAGTTTTAGCTGCTTTGGTAATAATTAAATTAACAACCCCCTTGGCTACGTAGAGTATAGCATCAAGTCAGTTAAGCTCCTGGGATATTGATCTGGTCAGTTGATTAAAAAGTTCCTTAAATTTTTTTGAGCAGTGTATATAAAGCAGATTAAGCAATTAGATTGTGGGACTAACTGTCATCTTATAAAAAAACAATACATTATTCTTGTTTTTACTCCAAAAATTCAGATTTGATACCTATTGTGGAAAAATGTGCTATTTTAACCATAGAAGTTAGATATGTGAGCCAAAAAAAAAACAATTTTTTTTGAGGAAATGCAGCTTCTAGGAAACTAGACAGCCAGATCCTGAGAATGAAACAAAACTGCACTATTTGAAGGACTTTAAGCTTTTCTAAGTATAAAGTTTGAAAAGAAATTGTCACCTCTCATGGGTAAAATAGGAACACATTTTCTAAAACAATACTATTTTTTTCCAAAGCAAGTGCATTTTTAGTATATTGAGTTGCAAGTAATTGTCAGCTATTGTGCCTATAATAGCAATATAAGTTGTGGAAAAACACCTAGTTTTTAACTTGTAGTATGCACTTCAAATTACTCTTAATTTAGTGCCTTTTTTAGCATCCTGAATTTGTAAAACTATTATAGTAAGTGTATGTGCTTGTATTCTGTATAAAATGGCAATTTTTGCAAAAGACATACCCACTGAGACCCAATCTGTATAGACAGTATGGCAACTTGGCACCTGAGCTAAATTTCAAGTGTTGTTGTAAAGGGTCTGAATACTTATGCCAATGTGATATTTCAGTTTTTTATTTTTCATATATTTGCAAACATTTTAAAAATTCTGTTTTTACTTCATCATTATGGGGTACTGAGTGATTAATGGGAAAATGTTATTAAAACAACTGTAGTATCAGGCTGCGAATGGGCTCTGAATACTTTATAAATGCACTGTAGTTCATTTCAGTCTGGCACAATACAGAGGATATTTTTTGTTTGGTTTTCTTAGATGTGAAAAAAACATTTCAGTCTCAAATCTTCCTGACTCTCTGAAGGCTCTTCACTAATCAAGGATAAAATTAAAAATTAAATTAACAGGGCTAAGATTAAAGTGTTTGTAATGGTTTTGCACAGAGCAGCCCCGATCCTCTTCTCCTTGGTCACCCGACAACACTCCTGGCCCCACCCCCCTGATGAGTGCTCCTGCTAGCAAGCTGCTTTATCTGGGGGTACTCATGCGTGCTCCCTCCTGAGCCCCTCTCTGTGTGTCCATAAGACACACAGAGTGCATCTCGGCCCCACCCCACACCAATGGCTCCTGCTACTGTGTCTGAGCCAATGAGGAGGAAGAGACCTGGGAAAACTGATTCACTCATGCACATCGCTGGATCGTGATCAGGCTCAGGTAAGTATTGAGCATAGAATGCGTGAAGGGTAAAAAACCTTCAGCCTTTAAAACCACTTTAACTAATGGCTTAACAATCTAGCACACAAACAGGAGGCAGCACAGGATCATAGCAAAACACAATAAGGCTCTATTCACATACAATGGACAGCTGCCAGAGAGGTAAAGCACAGCAGTTTCCTCTGCAGCAGATGTACATTCTGGCTGCTGTAGGGGGCAGTGTGTTGCACGATTCAGAGCATCACATGGTTCCCCTTTTTTTTCCTCACTCAGCTTTTGCCAACACTAAAGTAAACAAAGGGGCATGATGATGTCATTGACCATATGTGTATGTTGGTTCCGGCTCCTAACAACCACTGCAAAATCGTATAGAAAAATGAATGCAAACACCAATGTTGTCTGTTTACATTTGTTTACGCCTGTTAGGATCACTTCTCTTTTTTAAATGGAACAGACTTGTTCCATTTAAAAACATGGACCTGAATGGATGCAGATGTCAATGAATACATTGCTGTCCATTATTCAACTGTCAAAAAATGGATGAAGAACAAACAGAACACCAGTGTGAAAGGGGTCTAAAGCTTCAATTTAATGCCTGCATTCAGAATCTCTACCACCAATGGATTCACATTGCAATGATATTCAGATTCAGGGTAAGTTCATAAACTTAATGAGTCCAAATCCAAGTCAATGGAAGCCTAAAAAACACTAATGGCCATTTTCTAGGCTAATAGGCAAGGTATTGTCAAAAACATGGCGGGGGGCTGAGGAACATGTAAAAAAAAGTTTTAAAAAAATTCCATTTTGCAGGGACCAGCAATTTTAACAATGCTTAAAGGGCACCATTAAAATGAAAAATACTTAAATAACATGAATAGGAGATGCCCTGAACTGCCTATGGAATGGTGCATCTATATGATGTATGCAACCCACTATAGTAAAACTGATATTTACAAGGAAAAAATGCAGTTCAACCAATTCAGATCCGGAAGATTTTTGCACCATTTTAACTGGTAATTGCATGGCCATGCAATGGTGTACCCAAACAAAATGTATATAATTTTTTTCACACAAATAGAGATTTCTTTTGGTGGTATTTGATCACCACTGTTTTTTTTAATTGTTTGTGCTATAAAGGAAAAAAGACCAAACTTTTTAAAAATATTTTTTACTTTTTGCTAATAAAAATGTCCAATAAAAAATAAAAAAAATCTCTATAAATTTTGGCCAAAATGTATTCTCTATATTGATTGGTTTGAGTAAAAAGTTATAGTGCCTAAAAACTTGGGATATGGGATATACTGTATACTGGATTTTTTTTAATACTACAGATGGTGCAGATCAGTGGGGTAATGGTGGGATCAGTGCAATAATAAGGCTGGAGTGTGGTAAGCAATCTGACACTAACGGACACTGAAATATTTTTTGTCAAAATGTTCTGAAAACAGAAATGAGCAAATTAGAAGTGTTAAAACATATTAATCATATAATACTGTTTATTTGTTTAGCTTATGGATCTGTTGTAAAAAACAAAAAACAAACAAACATAGGAGCTGCCATTCCAGATTTTTTTTTTTTTTAGCCTGCAAGTTTTTGTACTGTTATTCTTGTATTCTCCAACTTCACTTGACTTCAATGTATGAGTCTCTGACTAAGAAAGATTTGAGAGATTGTTATGTCATATATCCTTACCTACACAATATAGATTTAGCTTACTGCAATGTGAAGGCAAAGGATCAGGATGATGGTCTGGGAACTGGAAGCTTTAAAAAAAGGTTTTTTATGGTAACCCCCACATTCCTAGTATTACAGGTTCCCTTTAAGAAAGCTGTTTTACTCTACCACAATAATAAACAATATTAGCTCACACGTGTGTTTTTGTCCCGTATATTCTAATAAAAGGAACCAATAATCCATGCAATAGTATACAATGAATGAATCCATTATTCATAGTTATTTTCTCTTCATTAAGGGATATGTGCTATACTTGGAGTGAAGAAGTGGTTATTATTTTATGAGCCATTATATTGTAAAATAAATCTTAGTATTATATTGTGGAAAAGTGGTGAATATTAGAACATTTCACAGATATATTATTAATTTGCAGAACAATGTTCTAAAAGATTTTTCATGACAATAGTATAAGGGTGAAGATAACTAAGCATAGCAAATTTCAGCATAGCACACTGAAATTATATACTATATTGCTAAAAGTATTGGGACACCCCTCCAAATCATTGGATTCAGGTGTTACAATCACCTCAATGACCACAGGTGTATACAACCAAGCACCTAGGCATGCAGACTGCTTCTACAAACATTTGTGAAAGAATGGGTCACTCTCAGGAGCTCAGTGAATTCAAGCATGGTACAGTAATAGGTTGCCACCTGTGCAATAAGTCCATCAGTGAAATTTCCTTGCTACTAAATATTCCACGGTCAACTGTTAGTGGTATTATAACAAGTCGAAGCAATAAATCCAAGCAATTGGGAACAGCAGCAACTCAGCCATGAAGTGGTAGGTTGTGTAAAATGACAGAGCGAGGTCAGCGCATGCGGAAATGCACAGTGTGCAGAAGTCGCCAACTGTCTTTAGAGTCAATAGCTAAAGAACTCCAAATTTTGTGTGGTCTTCAGATTAGCACAACAAAAATGTGTAGAGAGCTTTATGGAATAGGTTTCCATGGCCGAGCAGGTGCATCCAAGCCTTACATCACCAAGTGCAATGCAAAGCGCCAGATTCAGTGGTGTAAAGCACATCACCACTGGACTCTAGAGCAGTGGAAACATGTTCTCTGGAGTAATGATTCACACTGTCTGGCAATCCGATGCACATGTCTAGGTTTGGCGGTTGCCAGGAGAACGGTACTTTCCTGACTGCATTGTGCCATGTTTAAAGTTTGGTGTGGGGTTGTTTTTCCAAAGTTGGCCTTGGCCCCTTAGTTCCAGTGAAGGGAACTCTTAAAGGCATATGCAAGCCAGGCCTTCTTGTCCAACATCAGTGCCTGGTCTCACAAATGTGCTTCTCGAAGCATGGTCAAACATTCCCATAGATACACTCCTAAACCTTGTGGACAGCCTTCCCAGAAGAGTTGAAGTTGTTATAGTTGCAAAGGGTGGGCCAATTCAATACTGAACCTTTCGGACTAAGACTGGGATGCCATTAAAGTTCATGTGCGTGTAAAGGCAGGCGTCCCAATACTTTGGCAACATAGTGTATATAACAGAAAGTGTTGTATTGGGCTTATTGCCCAGAGCATGAATAGGTATAAAACTGCTACTATTATGATTTCAAGAGAGGCATAAATAAACCCACATGTCCTATTATTTAGGAATAATATCACCATCCCATATACAATATATTTGAGTCATGTCATTAGATATTTCCTATCACTTGGTTCAAAAATAGATCGTTCAAAACATTATCACATTATAAAAAAAATATAAAAAATTGATTGTTCAAAATTAGGAGCAGTGTCTACCACAGTGATTTCCAGCTTTCTCAGGGATCCCACAGGTATGGCACATACATACAGTACTTGCATTGGACCAAGCTGGACCAAAGTAACGGTAAATGTAAAAATTGTCATACCTAAACATCAGTTGTAATATTAAGGATTCTTCCCGAAACTGTTATTACAGTCAGTCAAAAATTTGTGAACATTCACTCAAACAAAAGTAAAATTTGCCACAAGAATAAATTGATCTCTTTATATCAGGTATCTGAAATATGCTGTTCTATCCTGGCTATAAAAGTGCACTGAAATATAACCAAGGAGGAAAGGTAGCAATAACAAGGTACGATCACTCTTTTGCATTTATGACTGCACAAAAGGGATTTCCTCACCATCCTATCATTTAAACAGTGATTGTGCAATCAATACATGCATAGGTTCCTTGAAAATAAATGTAGGGCTGTATTTCATGTGGTGCATAGTGAACCGGGATGCAATTAGGGAATATCCCTTTTTTTCCACTGACTTGTTTGCATTAGCTTGTATAAGTAAAGTCTATTTACATTTAAAGCCTGACTACAGCCATCCTAAAAAATAAACAAATAGTGCACCCCTTTACCCTAATCTGGGGTCTTGCATTCTTCCTCCACACCAAAGCAGGTGGTGACAACTAGTCCACTGAAGCCACTCTGCATGCTGATATCTGACTGATCACTACCGCCTTTGTTTTGTCTTTACCATGCCTGTGTTGTAATCAGTGTAGAACCAGTAGCCACATCATCAGGATAGATCAGCGCTGGAGTACAGGGGACTGGGATGCCAGCTGTTGCTTAGATTGCTTATAAACAGAAAAAAGGGAACAATATTTATTTGGTTTTAAAGCATATTTCCACTTTTACATTCAAAATTGAGAAAACCCCACTATATTTGTTGTGTTCCCATTCACACAGCATGTCTAAAATGTATATTTTTAAAATGTTTTCTACCTTTTAGATTTTTCTTAGGAGAAGGTGTCATGACTGACTGCAAGCGATCTTGAACAATTTTGGAATGAGTTTGTCCTAACCCTTTGTTAGGACAGACAGTGTTCAAATTTAGTTACAATTGGTAATGGAAATCTTCGTGCACAATACAGACCAGGGTTTCTTATGGCAAACAAAGCGTCCAGCCTCTAATAAGCCAAGAGAACTAAGTAGGATTTTTCCTTGCTGGAGTGTCCAGAATTTTTTACTAAAATTGCAGCAGAAATATGGTAAATGAAGGCCGCTGCGCATAGTAAGAAATTCGCTACTAACGTCAGCTTGTTCAGTTAAAGAGGAACTAAACCCATTGCTTTAACAGTTTCAAAAATAGTTACATTCCCAGCACATGCTGTAAATGCTGTCACATTTGTGGTGCTCTCAACCAGTCTATTAAACCATCAAACTTCTGGTGTCATAACTGATCACATGTGCAGCACCATGGCAGTT
Organism: Staurois parvus; assembly: GCF_062004578.1. Lineage (NCBI taxonomy): Eukaryota > Metazoa > Chordata > Amphibia > Anura > Ranidae > Staurois > Staurois parvus. The sequence continues at coordinate 489,081 of NW_028317942.1, forward strand.
GCTGATCAAACAGAGGCTAAGATGGCAGCTTCCTATTTTTCTGATTTTATTTTAAAGTTTTTATAACAAGTATATAGAAAAAAAGAAAGAAGAAAAAGATAACAAAACATGAATTTAAACATCAAAGCAGAAAGAAAGAAAAGAAAAATATTAGTCAATGCCACGCCGCCCTACAGTAGAAATACTGCTACAGGGAGGCACGGGTGCGCAAAATCACGTGTATAGATATGTGATTTTGCAGTTCCTGGTAGGGGGCGGGTAAACGCCATACCCGTACCGCCATTCGTAGCCTATTCCCCGCCGGCACCCAGCGATCTCCGAGGATTTCCGATGGGGAGAGACCTGTATGTGAACAATACAGATCTCTCCCCTGTCAGCTCATGCATACTGCTTTGTATAGCACACAGAGTAAAACAGCACACAGTTAACCCTTTGATCACCCCAGATGTTAACCCCTTCCTGCCCAGTGTCATTAGTACAGTGTCAGTGCTTTTTATTAGCACTGATCACTGTATTGGTGTCACTGGGGATGTCAGTGGCACCAAGTCAGTTCCCCCCAGTGTCAAAATGCCTGCCACAGTCCCGCTATAAGTCGCTGATCACCACCATTGCTAGTAAAAAAATATCTGGTATATGTACTGACATTTGTATATGCTATAACTTTCACATAAACGAATTAATTTGCACATATTGGGATTTGTTTTAGCAAAGACATGTATCAGAATACATTTTCGCCTAAATTTATGATGAAATTTGATTTTTTTTTTATTTTTTTTACTGGACATGTTTTATAGCAAAGAGAAAAAAATATAGTTTTTTTTTTCAAAATTGTAGGTCTTTTTTTGTTTATAGTGCAAAAAATGAAAAACATACAGGCGATCAAATACCACCAAAAGAAAGCTCTATTTGTGGGGAAAAAAGTACAGTACATAAATTTCATTTGGCTGCAGCTTGCATGACCACGCAATTGTCAGTTAAAATAATGCAGGACCATATCGCAAACAATGGCCTGGTCAGGAAGGGGGGGGGGTAAATCCTTTGGAGGGCAAGTAGTTAATTTAACAAATAATACAATAATATCAACAGTATATTTGATTCATTATCATCTAGCTTCCAGAAACAATTGAGTACTGTCCGTGATACTTTTTTTATTTGCACTAACATACAATTTTGAGGACAAGCTTTCGGGGTATGTCCCCTTCTTCAAAGTCCAAACAGTACTATTACAAATCACAAAGTTTAAGCAGAATGTTAGAAGGGATTGAAAAAAGAAAAAGAAAAAAAAAAAAGGCTACAGATAATATACATCAAAAGCGAGGGAGGGGGGGGGGGATACTACACTCACACAGAGGGGGTCAAGCTTCAGCTAATAGTCATAAAACTGTCGGATAATGGTTGAGGAATCCCATGTACAAGTTTAGGCCATTATTCAAGGATGAATTTGCACAGACATACCATCAAGGAACATAAAGAAGATGACCTCTGCACACCTGTAGGACACCATTTCACACAACCAGGCCACACAATGGCAGACCTCAATGTTTTAGTTCTGAAAGGAAAATTCAAATCCATTCAGGAAAGAAAAACTTTTGAACTAAGAATGATAATTCTATTTGACACAAGAGATAACGGCCTTAACTTGGACATGGGATTCCTCACTCATTATCCAACAGTTTTATGACTATTAGCTAGCTTGATCCCCTCTGTGTGAGTGTAGTATCCCCCCCTCCCCCCTCCTTTTGCTGTATCTTATCTGTAGCCTTTTTTTTTTTTCATCCCTTCTAACATTCTGCTTAAACTTTGTGATTTGTAATAGTACTGTTTGGACTTTGAAGAAGGGGACATACCCCGAAAGCTTGTCCTCAAAATTGTATGTTAGTGCAAATAAAAAAAGTATCACGGACAGTACTCAATTGTTTCTGTCGCAAGTGCACTAATACAACTACAATCACATCTAGCTTCCAAAAATATTCAAATGGTTTTCACAGAAATGCAAAAATTCAAAATATATTACATTTTATGTTTTGTAAATAGTATTGCATTAATACCTTACAATGACAAATACAATTTGACTGCTGTTCCTATACAGCTTTATACAGCACTATCATTATTTTAAAGCAGACATATGTAAGGCTTCAGGCACATGGCCACGAGGGGGTGTACAGCATGCAGGAAGTTACCGCAAAGAATATACAGGTGGAGTGGACAACCTGAATGCCCCCCGTAGTCTCGCTATAAGTCGCTGATCGCTGCCATTACTAGTAAAAAAAAATTTCCAGTATCTATACTGCCATTTATAAATGCTATAACTTTCACGTAAACCATTTAATTTACACGTATTAAGATTTTTTTTTAGCAAAGACATGTAGCAGAATACATTTTGGCCTAAATTTATGATGAAATTTGATTTTTTTTATTTTTTTACTGGACGTGTTTAATAGTTTAATAGTTAAAAAATGGCCTGGTCAGGAAAGGGGGTAAATCCTCAGGAGGGCAAGTGGTTAAAGTAGCTGGTTATAAGAGTACAGTATTTATTTGTAACCTGTACTCCAGGGGCTCTGTCTACTTTTAAATGATTGTGCATTCTTTAAATGAACTGTTTTTTTTAAACCAGTAAAGAATAACATAAAATAAAATTCTATAATAAAATGTAACATTTATAAGCATCTCCTGAAACCTAATGCTATATAACAAGCCATAATAACTATTTTAAAAGTATAAAAATCTTAGTGGAATCCCTATTTTTGTAAAAATAAAATCATGCATTTGTAAAATTATAAGTAATCCATACATTTATGCTTTCTAGGTAGAAAACATTAAACTATTTCACATGAGTACATCTGGTATTTCAGAGCCTTGGGCGAGTTTTCCACAAAGCACACACTGCTCTTGGCATTCTATGTTTCTTTCCCATCTTTCTGCAACATTGGCTGCCTGTGAAATACCAAATTGATCCATATTACTAATGACATTTTGCACTCTGCATAAGGCTTATTTTTTGTTCAGAGGAACTCAGGCATTATTTTTATAGAATTGAAACTCTTGGTAAAAAATATTTTAACATGTGTAAAACTTTGGTTGTTTGCATGTACAGTATATACACAAATATAAATGCATATGTATACATTTAAAAATGGCTATTTTTAGTTAAATTTTGAAAAAAAGATAGCTAAGGGCTATCTGAGCTATTTTATCCCTCTTAGCATTTTATTTGATGTCTGTCAAATCTACGGTGTTCCAAAGGGAGAAGTACAATCATTGCTAATTCTATTACACTTATGAATCTGTGGCCAGGGGAACCTTGTTAGAAAACATTTGAAGCAGCGGAGTTAAAAAGATGTTGCAAAATTAGAGAGTGGCATATATTACAACATCTAATTGAGTAGAACATACTCAAACAATAAAAGTTTTAGAATGGCTAAATATTTTACACAATAAAGTGTTATGTATTTATGGATTGCACAAAAAAGGCATATACGGTAGCAAATGCAAGAAAGATGCAACCAACTGGCATAGTTATTGCTGTATTATCCCAGGGCAATTTCATAAAAAAATTAGGCAAATGGGTTTTTGAGGTATGTTGGGGAACTAAAATGAATCTGACCTCTTTTAAAAATGTTCAACATAGCATCAGTGCTCCCATGTAGGCACCGTGCGCAATTGCCTGTGTTAGACTTTAGCTTGGTCCCTGGAAATCCCCCTTGAAATTTAGGCCATGGATAGACATTGAGTCTAAATGTTGCCCAAGTCAAAAGTAAACTACTCCCCTGTCACTTAGGGCCCTATCACACTGATGCCGATGTGCACTTTGAGAAAGCATTTCAAAACCACGGGACATAATAAAATCAGGGCTTTTTTTCTGGAGGAACGTACCGGAATGGGGTTTCGGCATCTCCACCAGAGCACTATCTCTCTCTCTGTCATATATTATAGTAGGTGGCTGTTGCATGAAATAAAGCAGCTAGTGGGCTGGATATTTGGGGGTGTCTCTTTGCTGGATATTTGGGGATGTCTCTTTGCTGAATTACACTGGGATTTCTCTTTGATGTGCTGGGCATCACATTTTTGCACATTATACTGCATTGCTTTTTATTAACAGATTCCAAACAAATTACTTGTATAGCCCCAGCAAATTATACTTGGTTCCCTATTCTCTAAAGGGAGCAGTTCTAGGGGGGCGGTTCTAGGGGTGGGTAGAGGCATGACCTATGACCTAGCAGGGGGGGTAGTTCCTGTATTGACTGTGTGGATGGGGGAATCAGGTCAGTTTTTTTTTTTTTTCAACCTGCTGATTGAATGAAAAAAAAAAAGGAACCATGAACAGTATGGCTAGCCTTAGTTTTACACTGCTCTGAAACTCTTTGACTTATAATGCTCATACACTAGATGAACAATCGTATGAAAATCTGTCATTTGGACAGTTTGTTCATTTTATATCCAGTTAATGGGCACAAATTGAAAATCAGTAAGGAGATTTGTGAGCCAAAACATCAAAGGAAAGGTTTTGAAAACTTCTGCCGAATGGAAGATAAATTGAAAGGTTAATGTTTCTAGCCTGTTAAAAATCAAACTGTTGGTACTGTGCATTTGTGACCCAGAAGAAACAAATGGGCAAAAAACTGATTCATTTATGTCTATTGAACAATTTATCATTTGAAATTTTAAAATTTTGTTTGCTCTCATGACCATGTGTTGACCATTTGAATGATTTTTTTGACTATTGCATGGCTTGCATAAGGGTATATTAATTTTTTTTTAATGTAAAAATAATATTTTAGTACAAGGAATAGAAATTTACAAAGCTTTTGTGATAAGCCCTCTCTGGTCTGCAGTTTCAACTGTTTTTAAGCTCTTTGAATTTCCTAATAAAAATGGTGTATGTTGATGAATTTGGTTAAATACAATTATGTTAAATGGCAGGGTAATCTCCTAATAGGGTATGCAGAATTTGTTTAAATTTAATTTGGATTAAATATCCTGCTATGTGGATTCTGTTAACATAATTTATACTGTACTCAGGCTATAGCCCCCTAAAATATCATTGTATATGTAGTTAAATTTGCTTAATCAATTTAATTCTAGCGATTAAAACAGAAACACACCTATGGTAAAGCACCTTATGTGAATTGTCTGTATTTTTATTTTTTGACAATTAACATTTGATAATGAGTTACAGTTCCACAGCTGGTAAACTTGTTTTTCTTCATTTCGTGACGAATACATTTTATTCTAACATAAGTCATAAGTAACAAAAAGAGACACTTACATAAGTAAGGTGCTTTGAAAAAGCAAAAAACATTTCGTATAAAATTAGTGAAACGTGTAATGAGCTGGTAATCCAGCACTGTAAGTGGAGTTACAAAAAACAAGTCAATACAGGTTAAGTGGCTGTGTAGCAGATGATGTGAGTATTCCAGATGAACTGATATGACCTGTTATCACTAGAACACATACAAACAAAGGTATCTCATAAAAAGCAGACAGTTGAAAATGTGTTTTCCAAATCCTTTTGCTAGTCAAGCACCTGAAAAGGGATGATATATACAAGAGATAAGGCCCCATCATGTGTTTCACTATTGATTATTTCAAATAGGGTTATCGAATTGTAATATGACTTTATACAGACATATAGGAGGATCCATTTGCAATACACTTTTACAGGATTCACAAGAACCTATGCAAAGTTCTCTTTGCTGATCTATCTCAGAAAATGCTAGTTTCTAGGCAGTCATGTTAATCATCTAACTTCAGAACTGTCTGTGTCACTAAATTGGACTATGCAGAAAGTTAGTCTGATATGCTCTTTGACATACTTGTTCAAAGTCAATGACTAAGGAAATATTAATGCTATTCAATCATCATGACAACCATTTTCAGGAATTGTCAGGAATAGTAGCATTAATATTTATTTAATTAGATGTACTGTAGGCACACAAAGCATATTATAATACAGGGACATTAAAAAATCAATTGTCCAAAGGTTTCAGTTTGCCATACTACAATTAGTGAAAGATGATTTAACCTTGCATTAGATTAGATTTCTGTATTCTACAACTCATTGTTCATTTTAATGGGGTTCACGGACACAACTGCCCAGGATTCACATGCATTTTTGGTTTTTGCAGTTGGGTAATAGGGCATTTGCCCACCTGCTAAAGCAAACCTCTGGCTGCAGTCAATAGTTGAGGTATTACTAAAGGCACTGTGTGACAATTTCCCACTGTGAAGTGATCAATCATATTAGATTTCAAGGGAGGCAAGTCAACCTTGCCCCCCCTCCAAGAACATTACCCCATGCAAGAAAAAAAACAACAAAAAAAGCAAGAGATTCTCTAAAAAAATCCAGATCCTTATTCGAGCATACAGCCTGGCTGGCCAAGAAGGGGGGGGGGGGATGGCAGAGAGTATGAGCCCCTTTCACTGAACTAAGCTACATACATTCAATATGGGGAAGATTTCTTACCACGGGGGGACATATGTAGACCCATGTCAATCATGACACAATTATGATCCTGATAACACACTAAAAAAAAATGTGCTTATGCATTCACTCCCAACAGAATCCTCATTGAGAATGACAGTTCCCAGCCCTGGAGCTGAATGTAAACAAAAATGGTTATCCTGGGTGATCCTATTGACCAAATATGGTTGTCCACATAGCATAGGATTTAGAAGGGGAATAGAAGTAAGTTTAAGCATACTTCTTAATAGCAAAACCAGTAGATCTTGACACTACAGTGCTCAGAATTCACAGGGAAGTTTGCCATGTAATGTGCAAGAACCATAACCATTATGCAGAATGGGATGGATGATTGTAGTGGTGCCGCTCTCCTTAGACTGGGGAATCTTGAACTACAAAAACAAAAAAGAACAGAATGGCACAAATGCCTGGTGCATTACCGTAAGCACTTTATTAAAAGAGAAAAGATCCAAAATGTACTCAAAAACCAAACACTGAATGATAGAGTCAAAATATAGAATCCAGAAGTCTGGTCTCGGGTCTCAATGGGTGAACTGAATGGTGGAACCAGCTGGCGCATTTTGGGGAACTGGCCCCCTTCCTCAGAGCAGAGATTCAAGGTATCACCCAAATGGCAGAATTTTGGATATTTTAGAAGTGCTTAAGGTAATGCACTAGGCAGTTGTGCCCTTCTGTTCTTTGTTGTTTCTGTAATATTTAGTAATTGCCTGGAACTCCACTTTAACTTTGCTTGGTATCAAGGAATGTCACAGAGTCCTTTTAATTTGCTGGACCACTAAGTACTTATCCCTTTGCAGTGTATTGTGGTATAGACAGCACACTTATTTTGTATAGTTTGAAAAACCTATAGTTAGCATTGCTTCCATAGCTGCTTTTTTTCTTGTCTGAAGTTCATATTTCTATTCCTTTTTAATCAGAAGAAAATATTACATATTGTTTTACAAGAAAAAAATTAATCATCACTTCTTCCTGTCTTGCCATATTTATCATAATTACTCAGCTGTAAAATAATCTTTTATTTTAATAAATCTCTTTGAACATGTGTTTGAAATTCATAAGCGGCTATCCTTTTTTAATTTGCATGCAGCTAGACAATTTTGAGAAAACTGTGATCTGATTAGTGCTTTGGTGATTTTCTGAAACTACTAGCACATCATTTGGTTACTTACTGTAAATAAGAAGCTATTCTACTAATTAAATGTATAGAATATATAGCTCCCTCATATTCATCCATATATGATATCTTGTTTAGATTTGATTTTGAGACACATAGTACATACATATAATAGCTGTGTAACTTACTTCAATATTTAGCAATGCAAGAAGTCATCAGCAATACTCATAGCTCATGCTCTGAAAACTATGTTCAAATATTGCTTATCCTTGCCCAGTTTAGTGGGGTGGGTGAACATAAACAAAAAGATAAGTAACGCATTCTGGTTATAGTCAGGAGCGTTCATAAAAACTACCAGTCCAACTGTCCTTTGGAAAAACATATACATATATATTCATATAAGTTCACCTTCTGAATATGTTACATGTTACACCATATTTAGGGTGTAGCATGTTTTATGTTCAGCAAACTCCCTCCCCCCCTTTTCCTGTTGGGGTTGCTCTCCCCTGCAGCCACAGTCACATTTTAAAACTGGCTCACATGATGGATCTGACAGGTGTATGGAAAGGTGAGTATAAGACTTTGAGGGGTGCAGAAGATATAATGTAAATCATAGCTATATGGAATGTATTGTTACCCTTTAAACAGTTGAAAACCCTCACATTTACTTATGTTTTATGATTTGTTTCATCTCTGATGCTAATCACTTTACTAAGTTGTATCTATTTATCTGCAGCCATCGGTCCTCTACCACTGTTCAAAGTGCAGAAATTAAACAGGATCTCTCAGCTCTGAAAAGCAGGGGGTGAAGATCTAACGTTTCACAGTGCAGATATTAGTAAGGAGAGCTCTGAGCCCTAGTTGGAGGAAAAGCACCCCCCCCCCCTCACAGTACCCGGAGAACATGCAGAGCTGAATCACAGACTGCATGCTGAGCTCCCTCCCCACATCATCTTTTTTATCTCTTGGTGACAGGAAAACCTGGCAGAAGGGACTAATGCTAATTGCAGAGAACGAGGCAGCAGAGAGAAATCACACTCCGTGCTTTCTATAGAAAAAGTACACAGTATAGCTTTGTTCATTTTTCATGTGTGAGGTTTATAACCACTTTACATGAAATCCATAAAGTCAAGATGCTACATCGCTATAACTCTGCTCTTCCATGCTGTGGCTGTAAATCTAAGTGGAAAATGAAGTATTTTTCAATTTGTAAGCAAAACACAGCATCTAATGGGAAATGCAAAAGGAACTTTCCCTACCCTACCATGCACTTCCTGATAACTATTTAAAACAGTTGTTTCAAACAAGGCCCAAATACCACGATGGATTCGCTTTTGTTTCACTGTAAATGAATTCAAAGTCATCCATCAAACTAAATAGGGCTTCTGTCCATGCTGAGTAGCGCTAACAACGGAAATACCTAACGAGTTCAGGAATCACAGAGAAATAATAATTAATAAATATCTTAAAGTCTTTTAGGGCCAGAAAAATGTCTTCATATTCCTTCTATTATTGCTCTGTGCCTGGACATGGTGGATTATTATTCAACAACAATGATTCTCTCCAAAAATTTGTCTCACATTGTAATGCTAACCTGGACAGTAGAGATGAACAAAAGTGCCTGGGTTAGGTTTGTGGGCTGTTTGACAAAGCAATTGTAAAGTCAGAAAACTGCACACTTTAATATGAACTCCACCATCAAGTCTGGACATTTATAAAGCTAATATCTAAGGGGTTGTCAAATAAAGGGCATGGGGAACTGGACAATGCAATAGGGAACAATAGAAATGCAAGAAAAAAAATACTATACAGAGAGGAGAGGGTCCTCTATTGTAAGCAACCTGGAGGGTGATGTGCGAAAAGCAACACTCCTTTCTATTATAATAATTTTATTTGCTATAAGCTGTCATAAAACAATATGATTCTGTTTAAAACAGTATGATTCCTACAGACAGCTTCAGTGATGCTGAGTTCTGGAATCAAATATTTTGAATATGAAAATTATTTTTAAAATTTTACATTTGGCGTAGCTGTAATACAATAAATGAATAAGTGTACCAGTGTGATACTATGTGCTGACACAAAAATAATAAAATAATATAAAATAAAATAAATGAAAACCCCCAATGCCTAAATATACTTTTTCCCCCGAAAGTCCAAAATGCACAGTCCAACTTTTATTCGGCGTCTCTGTATATTAAACACCCAGTAGTGCCGATATCTTCTTAATGAGTATTCTTCTTCCACAAATGATAAGAATCCTCTTCCTCCACTTAATACCCTCGAAAAAATATAAATTGCATATAGCACATTATCTACAATGCATGATATCCAACATAACAAAACGCACTTACAAAAATAGTGGTAATGCGTGCAAAAATCACTCCACCGTGTGTGCATCTCTAACCATCCATCATCCTTACTCTTACCCTCTCACAAATTTGAAAGAGCTTTCACAAAATCCACCTTCCTTCATGGTTGGTCTCCTAAATCCGTCTGCTTTCGCATAGGAAATATACCTCCGAAGGAATCGCATATAGTGCTATATCTTCAAAAAAATGCTTTCACTCTGCTTGTGCTCCCCTCATAGTAATACAATAGCAGAACCCCAATATGGTTAATTTCATAGTGAAGTCTTAAAAAAATAACTAAATCCCTCAACTTCATACCAATCAGGTAGTAAAAAGATAGTTTCATATTATAGTTTTGAAACTTGCAGTACCACCCTGAATTGTCCTTGAAGTTTAATAAAAAGTCAAAGCCTAATAAATAATACTTAAAAGCCACAACTTCACATTTCCAAAATTCCATCTTCGTAGCACCAATTATTTCCAAAATATTCAAAACATAGACTCAGTTCTGTGTTTGTTGATCAGCATCAGGACAGTGCACAAACACATCAATAGGGAGAAAATAGAAAAAGCTCTGCAGTGCCTTTTTTAACTACTTCCCTACCAAGCCAATTTGACAATTCTCAGATACATGTAAAAATCAAAATTTTTTTGATAGAAAATTACTCTACAGAATGCCAAGGATGGGTCCTGAATGGTTGCTATGTGGCATCAATATTTGGATTTGTCCCTTTAAGGGAAATGTATGCGTACTCAGGTTTCTCACTGTGATGGGTAAGGAATTCTGGGGTAGTCTGGTAAAGGAGAGGACTGACTTTCGGGTGGAAAAAGAACCTCCACACCTGACTACAGGGACTAAAGTCCCTACCAAGTTAAGCAGCCTCCAGGAAGCAGCACATTAAACAGGAAGCTGTTATTATTAGTCGTGGTGGTGTAGGAGTTGAGGGAAGACCTGGTTGTGTCCTACACGTATGCTACAAACTGACAAAACATCTGGATGCTGGACCCTGGGGTAAAGCCCTTGCTTGACTTTTGCATATCTTAGAGTTTGATTTGTGCCGGAGATAAGTTGATTTTTTGTGTTGCATTTATCCAGTATATAACTATAGCTTAAATATGTTTTGGTCAATACCAAAAAATCTAAAATTGTGCCTGTGTCCAAATATATATGGACCTAACTGTATGTTCTGCAAGGAATGTGAGTTAACACTAATGATTGATCCTTAAAGTGTCTCTTAACTGGGGTGCATTGTAATATGAACAAATTATGAGGGTGCACATTCAAAATTAATGGAACTGTAACACATCAATATGTGAATGTTGTATGACCACAGGTTGGGGGACCATGTCCGTTTTACCATGAATTACCATGAAGTGCTGCTGTAAAACTCCTTGTTGTATTGATATAGGCCCATTCACATCTTGTCCATTGCAGTGCGTTAACAAGAGCACATAAACATACTTTATGTCATGGGTTGCGTTTAGGAAGTCCAGTCATTTGAAGACTACAGAAGGAATTCTGAGGAGGAGCCTAATAACTGAAATGCAGTTATTTGTTAAAGTGTTATAGATGACAGAAAGTGTATTTTAGATCAGTACTTCCTAATGAACTTAAGAAAATGAGCTAAACAATTATACACCAAAAGTTTATAATTGAACAAGTTTCTAATTTTATAAGATTAGCTAAATCAATCATATATTTACAGAATTTGAATCAAAGCTAAGTGAATGCAATAAAAAAACAGTTACACATGAGCAGACACGTGAACATGGAAATACTGTTCTGACACAACCAGAAATCTCTGCAGAGATGCAATCATTACTGTACTGACACCACCATGAACATGTCCATTAAGGCACAATTAGTATTTTACTGAAAGAAACAGGCAATTTCCACAGAGACAGAATCAGTTCTGTATGGACACAGCCAGAAACATATCCACAGAGACACAGTCAAATGATATTGAGTTAAGCAGAGTATGCACAAAACAGATGCTTTTGTTACTGTCTGCAAAGCAGAGTGTGGTAGTCTACAATATGTGATGCTCAGAATGCTGAGTAGAGTGCAGTGGTGCAGATTATGCCATGTGCAACATACTGTACAGTACCCAGACATCATGGTTCATTATTAACCACTTGCCTACAGGGCACTTATACCCCCTTCCTGCCCAGGCCAATTTTCAGCTTTCAGTGCTGTTGCACTTTGAATGACAGTGGCTTAGTCATGCAACACTGTACCCTAATGAAATTTTTATAATTTTTTTTGAGACCGATAGAGGTTTAATTTGGTGGTATTTAATCACCTCTGGGTTTTATATTTTTGCTAAAAAAACAAAAACAACTGAAATTTTTGAAAAAAAAAAGTTTTTCTTAGTTTCTGTTATAAAATGTTGTAAATAAGTGATTTTTCTCCTTCACTGATGTGCGCTAATGAGGCTGCAGTGATGGGCACTGATAGGCTGCATTGATGGGCACTGATAGGCAGCACTGATGGGCACTGATTGGTGGCACTGATGGGCATTGACAGGCATCACTGATGGCACTGAAAGGCAGCACTCATATATGGCACTGATAGGCAGCGCTTTCTGGCACTGATAGGCAGCACTGACTGGCACTGTTAGGCGGCACTGATAGGCAGCACTGATGGGCACTGATAGGCAACACTGATGTGCACTGATAGGTGGCACTGATTGGCAGCACTGATAGGCGGCATTGACTGGCATTGGTAGGTGGCACTGAAAGGCAGCTCAGATGGGCACTGATATCTGGCATTGATGTGCACTGTTAGGCACTGATATGTGGCATTGATGTGGCATTGATGGGCATTGACAGGTGGCATTCATGGGCATTGACAGGTGGCATTAATGGGCATTGACAGATGGCACTGATGGGGCTACACTGATCATCAGGGCACACTGATGATCAGTGTACATTACCCTTCTGAGTAATGCTCTTCTTGTCGATAACCGGAATTCCTTATTTACATGCGATCAGCTGTGATTGGACACATCTGATCACATGACAGAGTTGACGTCTTTGGCTCTTTCCCTTGACTGGTGATCCGCTGTGTCCCAGGGACACAGCTCACCATCAATCGCCACGCTGTGCGGCCCTGGGGGCGCACTCACGGGGTTAGAGTGGGAGAATGTAATATGATGTCCTCCCAGAATGAGAGAACTGCCTTGCACCCATCATTTCCTTATATGGCGAGTGGGAGGTAGTTAAACAAGGTGAAAAATCAAAAAGGCAAAGTACAAGCAAAAATAAATGTCAAAACATCAATGGTCAGTAAGAAAAACAGAATGTACCAATGTTTATTGTCAGTAAAAGGAAAAAATCCCCCACAATTAGAGGTCAGTAAGTGGGGAAAAAAGGCCAGATATTGGTTTTAGTGGACAGATTTGACCTATTTCCCTCACCTACACCTCTGGCTTCATTTAGTGGTGGTATTACCACTGCCATTACTAAATGATTTCCCATCCCTCCAGCAGGCTTGTTTTTTATAGTAAAAAGTTTGCTGGGAGATCCCAGATGAACAAAGTTGGTTATTAACACCAGGTAGCATCACCGGCATTTACAGCATTTACAATTTAGTGGCCAGATCAAGAGCTGTAAGTTGCAGTGAGAGTCCAATAGGAGCAGGATCATCTTGCATGGGTCATCCTTGGAGATTATTCATCATGATTGATGATCAATCTGCATTGCTGGATGACATAACTTTCAATGGATTTATGCCATGGGAGATATATATATATATATATATATATATATATATATATATTCTTTTTAAATACTTTTCCACTGTTGTGGCCATTTACTGCGGTTATTTACTATATAATTTGTTTTCATTGAATGAATACCCCATATTATGGGGGTACGATATCTGGGGACCCCTTATGGGGTAAAGTTAGTTGGGTTTGAATTCAGGTAAGGGGGGACATAGGGACATTAACAGGGTCATCAACAGGAGACAAGGTACTTGGCCAGGAGGGAAAAACACCCACACTGGTTTTTAATTTTTGCATGGAGTCCAAATCTATACCAGAACAGAACAAAGCTGTTAGTGAAATGTCAATTTGAGATGATAGGTTGTTTTTCTCCTAAATTCATTTTTAGTTTGTTCAACAGGTGTGCCACATGCAGGTTTAAGGTATCCCCAAGCATGTTGTTGAAAGAAATTGTGTATTTTAATGTTGCCTTTTAAAAAGGCCTACTCCAGTAGTGGTGTTTTAGAAAACCGTTTTTTTCTTTAGTACAGTTTTCAAGGACAGTGCCCAGTTACCCATTCTTTTTTTTACCAAAAGCTTGCAAATTGGCCTTGCAACAGGCTGAAAAAAATAGCAAAATTCAGCTGGTTTAGAGTTTAATGGGATGCAGGTGTTTGTTTGAGGTTTATGGATTTAAGATTGGGTTCGGGAAAATGTCCAGCAAACTGAACCCAAGCTAGTTTTCTCATCACTAATTATAACTTATCCTTTTAAAATAATAAATTATAATTAATATAATGTATAAATTATTTTGTAGATAGAAAAAAAATCACATCATAGAATGGAACAGGTAAAATCTTAAACATTATGTCCTTAAAAAAAAAAAAAAAAAATATATATATATATATAAATATAATTTTTTTTTGTTATCCAGTCCTTTCCAGGATCTTCCACTTTCACCAAAAAATTTAAAGCACAGGTGATATGGTGAAAAGTGATATTTAAAAGGAATGTGCATTTCTTGAGATTGTGAAAAAAAATTTCTCCATGGAAATTAGTTTTTGTCATATTCAGTAATGATTTTGCCTTACATTCTAATAATTGAAAATAAGATATCCTTGATAGGGAGTTATGCCTGCTAACCTAGAAATGCCATTTCCACTGTCACTTAAATTACAACTTAAAGTTTAAATGACCTAAATACATTCCAATTGCTTCAAAGCAAAATGTGGACACATCAAATATTGGACACTCAGTAAGCTCAGGTTCACTTTATGAATCATATGTGAGTTGCACAGGAAACGCATCGCATTTCTGTGCAATTCACATGAGATTTAGTGCACTGCAATTTGAGCCCATTCATTTTGAATGGGCTCAAATCACATGCCATCACATCATAGTAGTTCATGCACCAATTTTATAAACTCACTGCAAGCATATTGTATGGTTGTTTTGTACCATGTGATCCAGTGCAGGAAAATGAATTGTGTTTGCCATCTGCATTTGGGCTTTCATTAACATTACACTGACCCATTGCAGATCACAAGGCCAGTGTGAATTGAATGTGGTGCGGGAAACATGCTCAGATCGCACACAGTGTTCTAGTGTGAACCAAAACTTAGGGCTTGTTTACGTCCATAGTGGATCATTCTCCGGAGGGCAATAAGGAGGCATTATACCACCTTCTTACTGCCTGTTTTAACCCCTAAAATCCCACACCTCCATGTCATAGCACTGCCCACCAACAAGATGAGGGGATAATTTTTCCATGCGTAGTCCCCCATTCACTACTTTTGCATCTTCAGCATCAGAATCAGAAAATGTATTTTCAGTTTACAATAGCAATCATAAAAAGAAACACTGTAGCTCTCTATCCTTAAAATAATTCCATACCTAACATAAAAACACTTAACTGAAAATAATATTTGAAAGGGGAAGCAGTTGTGGTGAAATATGTCTCAACCACATGTTTTTACTGCCCCCAACTGCAAGTGTAAACATAGCTTTTAAAAGTTGTTTTTAAAATTATGGCACCTTTTAAGTCCTGTATATTAATATATCAATGCTATTGAACTGTGCAAAAACCTGATTCATAAACACAAACGTATTATGCAAGGTTGTATCAAAGTCAGTGTGCCAAAAGACATGTCCTGTGTACATCGGGAGCTGTGAAACTGGTGGTATTGTGACCAAGTGCCTTACAACATCTGCATTTTCATCTTGGACAGCAAATTAGAACAAGGAGCAAATGTGAAATTCTGTGTGAAACTGGGCAAATTGCTGGATCTCTGCAATGTTATGAAAATGGGAAACTTTGAGCTGCATCTTCATCTTTGGGAAGAGAGCATTTTCACCAGTTGCACAGTTCCCGGTGTACACGTCTTTTGGCACACTGACTTATGAAGACCGGTGCTCCCTGTGACTGTGCATGCAGCCTTGTGCTGCTATCTGTTGGCGTGTTACAAAACTAGTCTCAAAACCTTTTGATACCACCTCTTAATATATATTATGGTTGTGGATATTTGTGGAAATTACATTTGTACGCTCACTATTTGATCAGTACTGTACCATTGAAAATTTCATGTGTTTTTCTTGCCGGGCTTAACTGCAGAGCAAGTGAAGGAGATCATACTGGAATCTTCATTAGAGGTTCTGCAAGATTGAGGAGTCATTGCCTGGTTCTACACAGCTTCATGCTTTGTTAGACCTCCTATAACCTGGGGTCTCTCATCTTGGTAAGAGACTGTGTGTGCTAAGATGGAGGGCTCACTGGCAACACTTTTTTGTTTTACTTCATGAAGAATAATGAACATTATGATACATGTTATGTATATGGACATTTAATGAGTTAACTTTGTCACTTGAGGTGATAACTTTTATTTATTTGTTCTATGTTTATGAATGAGAATTTTGCACAAGGCAATAGCATTGATATTTATATTTGATTAATGTATTTATATTTATGTGCTTCTGAGTGTTGCTGTAAGGTAATTTTTATTATTACTAATGATTTATAATTTAAGCACTGAACACAATTTTTTTCCTTTCTGAGAATGTCTATACTGATATGGACTGGGTAATATGTTGGGAATGTAAAGATGCCCCATCATTTGATGGAAATAAAAATTATCAACCTACAGAGGACTGAATTCAAAGACACCCCAAAAATCAAAGTAAAAAAATGATGCAGCAGGCTAGTCCATTTTGCTGAAATTTCATTGCAGCAACACAGAATGGCACTCGGTAGTTTATATGGTCCCCATGTGCTTGTATGCATGCCTGACAATGTCGGACAATGCTCCTAATGAGACGACGGCTGGTGTCCTGGGGTATGTCCTTCAAAATCTGGACCAGGGCATCACTGAGCTCCTGGACAGTCTGAGGTGGAACCTGATGGCGTTGGATAGACCGAAACATGATATCCCAGAGGTTTTCTATTGGATTTAGGTCAGGCGAGCGTGGGGGCCATTCGATGGTATCAATTCCTTCATCCTTCAGGAACTGCCTGCATACTCTCGCCACAGGAAGCCGGGCTTTGTCGTGCACCAGGAGGAACCCAGAACCCACTGCACCAGCGTAGGGTCTGACAATGGGTCCAAGGATTTCATCCCGATACCTAATGGCAGTTAGGGTACCATTGTCTAACCTGTTGAGGTCTGTGTGTCCTTCCATGGATATGCCTCCCCAGACCATCACTAACCCACCACCAAAACGGTCATCCTGAATGATGTTACAGGCAGCATAAAGTTAGCTATGGCTTCTCCAGACCCTTTCACGTCTGTCACATGTGCTCAGGTTGAACCTGCTCACTGCTCTCATCTATGAAAACCACGGGGCACCAGTGGCAGACCTGCCAATTCTGGTGTTCACTGGCAAATGCCAATCAAGCTCTATGGTATTGGGCAGTGAGCACAGGGCCCACTAGAGGATGTCGGCCCCTCAGGCCAGCCTCATGAAGTCTGTTTCTGATTGTTTGGTCAGAGACATTCACACCAGTGGCCTGCTGGAGGTCATTTTGTAGAGCTCTGGCAGTGCTCATCCTGTTCCTCCTTGCACAAAGGAGCAAATACTGGTCCTGCTGATGAGTTAAGGACCTTCTATGGCCCTGTCCAGCTCTCCTAGAATAACTGCCTGTCTGCTGGAATCTCCTCCATGCTCTTGAGATTGTGCTCGAAGACACAGCAAACCTTCTGGCAATGGCACGTATTGATGTGCCATTCTGGAGGAGTTGGATTGCCTGTACAACTTTTGTAGGGTCCAGGTATCGGCTCCTGCTACCAGTAGTGACACCGATCCTAGGCAAATGCAAAACTAGTGAAAAACTGTCAGAAAAGATGAGTAGGGAAAAAAAATGACAGTGTCTTCCACCTGTAAAACCATTCCTGTTTTGCGGGTTGTCTCATTGTTGCCCATCTAGTGCACCTGTTGTTAATTACACTAACACCAAAGCAGCTGAAACTGATTAACAACCCCCTCTGCTACTTAAACTCCTGGGATATTTATCTGGTCAGTTAATTGACCTGATGCTATACTCTGAAAAGTGTTCCTTTAATATTTTTGAGCAGTGTATGTGTGTGTATGTGTATGTGTATATATATATATATATATATATATATATAGTATATATTAGTCATATAGTCACATTTAGTGGTGCCAGCTTCTGGCAAGTAGTTACATGTCTTGTAATTACTTCTCTTATAATCAAAACTATGAAGCTCAAAAAGTTCAGCACTTTTAATATGAATGAAAGGGTGACCTTTCGTTCTTCTAAAATGTCTGCCTATACTAAATTATGTATTTTTATTTCACATATTCATGTCTAAGAACATTTTATACTGTCACAAAAGTATTTTATTTCTGTTCAATGGGACTTTAATAGTCACACTAACTATTTTTACGTAGCTTACACCAGCCCATATAAATTTTAACCTTGTCCTGAATATCCTGGGTTTTCTAGCCATACCTTTGAGCAAAAAGATTATTGAATGCAGCTATGTATTAATATTCAAATATTTCATATTCTTACATATTATTCCTTCATTTTCTTTCAATGCAATTGCCAAATAATATAAAAAAATCACATATTGCTAAACCCCAAACCCAAAATTAAATATATTGCAGCTTACTAGTCTTTACGTATGGTGGCTGCAATTGTTTTCAAATGTTAGGCTAAGAACTCTTTCAGGAAATAAAGAAAATTCCTTTTAAGATTGCCAGAAATTAAGTGTTCTTGTCACTTTCTGTGAGACCTAAAAAAAGCACAAAGAATGTTTTCTTTATTTTGTGAACTACTAGTCCCGTTCAGTAGTTTAATATCTATTAGATGGCAAATATGCTTGAAGTTTAATCTGTGTAACAGCTATGGCTGCCTCCAGTGCAGATACATTTTTGCATTCAAAATCTATCTATCTATCTATCTATCTATCTATCTATCTATCTATCTATCTATCTGTGACAAAGGCAGTCTCTGTCCTTTTGTCATTATCTCACATGCATAGTGCCAGATAGCTAGGTCTGTACTACTGTATGTGTATAGTGGTCACCTTCCAGTGTATTAGTAGCTGAACCTGTTCATTGCACTAGAGTTTATATGCAACTTCTGTTATCTTAGTTATCCCTGTCCCTTCTGGTCTATGATTCTATAGCTAATTTTAGTTTAGGGCTCAATCGTCAGCATAGGCTAGAGCCACGTTATCATCTGATGGCCACTTCTGGTAGTTAAAGGTATGGTTGCATGTCAGATTGGAAACTTCTAGGGATTAAGAGGTAGAGTAGATAGGTAACTGAGTTCTAGTGACACACACCACAGTGTATATCATTGAAAAACTGCATTCCAGGCTGGTTTGACAACAGGATCTCCCCATTACTGCTGATATTTTCTTCAGGTCTTTGATACAAAGATAGACAACACATTTGTGATCATCTTCAGGGTCCCTACAGCTAAACTTTGCTGCTACATTCAATGGGAGGTATCCTTACTATAAGCTACCTTTCTCAAAACCTCCCACTTCAAAAGAGGGCCTTAAAAGAGGGCTAACTATGATGATTGGCATAGTTGCCTTTTTTACCTCTTGGCGCTGGCGTCTGGGCCTTGAGGCCGAGTGGCCGCACATTTGCATGCAATTAAGAAAAACATATGCTGAGAGCTCGTGCCCTGCATGCTCCCAGCACACATGTCCAGTACTCACGGAAAGATCCCGACCTCCTCTTTTATTCGGGACCTTTCCTGATCATGTGACCGCTGTGATGGTGTGTGGCGGTGGTCACATGACCCTAAACCCGGCTTGTGAAACCCTTAAAGGGCCGGGAGGGGCCCTTTAAAGGGGTTAATTTGTGAATAATAACGAGTAAACATGATGCTACAGGAAGTGTGTATTTGATTAACAGAACAGAAAAAAACCCTAATACAACCACTTGAAACATGTGAATTATAATTTCTTTTAAATTAAAATAAAAGTCCTTCAGCACAATAAATCCTAGCATATACACTATGTTGCCAAAAATATTGGGACACCCTTCCAAATCATTGAATTCAGGTGTTCCAATCACCTCATGGCCACAGGTGTATAAAATCAAGCATCAAGGCATGCAGACTGCTTCTACATACATTTGTGAAAGAATGGTTTGCAGAGTCAACTGTTAGTGGTATTATAATAAAGTGGAAGCAACTGGGAACAGCAGCAACTCAGCCATGAAGTGGTAAGCCACGTAAAACGACAGAGCAGGGTCAACACATGCTGAAGCGCACAGTGCACAAAAGTTGCCGGCTGTCTGCAGAGTCAATAGCTAAAGACCTCCAAACTTCGTGTGGCCTACAGATTGGCACAACAACAGTACATAGAGAACTTCATTGAATGGGTGTCATGCAAAGTGTCAGATACAGTGGTGTAAAGCATGCTACCACTGGACTCTAGAGCAGTGGAGACATGTTCTCTGGAGTGACCAATCATGCTTCTCTGTCTGGCAATCCGATGGACGTGTCTGGGTTTGGCGGTAGCCAGGAGGATGGTACTTGTCTGACTGCATTGTGCCAAATGTAAAGTTTGGTGGAGGGGGATTATATTGTGGGGTTTCTTTTCAGGGGTTGGGCTTGGCCCCTTAGTTCCAGTGAAGGGAACTCTTAAGGCGTCAGCATACCAAGCCATTTGGACAATTTTATCCTCCCAACTTTGTGGGAACAGTTTGGAGATGGCCCCTTTCTGTTTCCACATGACTGCGGACCTGTCAAGGTCCTACCTTTTCCCTGAGGTTATGTTACTCCATGTGCTGGCGTCCATCTTGGATTCTGCTGTGCATGGTGGGAATCCTTTTTATGCCTTCAGGTCTCTGAGGTCCACCCCCCAGAGGGGCATGGCTGATGACATATAAGCCTGTGGCCCGCACATGCTCTTTGCACTTGTGTCTTGTGTCTTTGTGTTACTATTACTCTGTTCTGACTCTCGTGACTCTCCTGGTATTCTGATTCGGCTTGTGACTTGACTATTCTTTGTATTCTCCTTTGATCTGACCCTCTGTTGCTGAACCCGGCTCGTGGCCTGTGATTCTCGTCTGCTGTCCTGTACTGTTTTGTCCTGTTGTTAATGACCCCGGCCTGTCTGACTACTCTTTTGTCTCTTCCACCAGCTACATGCCATTGGCGGCGGCCATTACCGCAGCTGAGGTGTCTCGGGGGCCGCGACCTGGTTCCTGGCTGCGTCAAGTCCATCCCCACCATCAGGGGCCCTGGTGAAGGGCAGCCTGGGACTTAGACTCCACGCCCTGAGGGACTTCGGTCTGTGGGTGGTGGTTGTCGTCAGCCAGTGCGTTACATTGTTAGGCCTGCCTGTCCGTTCCTCGGCTCCTGCCCTGACAGGACCAGTACACAAAGAAAGGTCCATAAAGACATAAATGAGTGAGTTTGGGGTGGAGGAACTTAACTGGCCTGCACAGAGTCCTGACCTCAACCCGATAGAGCATATTTGGGATAAATTAGAGCAGAGACTGCAAGCCAGGCCTTCTTATCTGATATTAATGCCTGACCTAACAAATGTGCTTCTCAAAGAATGGTCAAACATTCCCATAGACACACCCCTAACCTTGTGGACAGCCTTCCCAGAAGAGTTGAAGCTGTTATACCTGAAAAGGGTGGGTCAACTCAATATTGAACCCTACAGACTAGGATTGGGACATCATTAAAGTTCATGTGTGTGTAAAGGCATGCGCCCCAATACTTTTGTCAATATAGTGTAACTCTTGTGCATCCAGTGAACAAACGATGGATCCCAGTGGTTTACTTCAAACCTTCACCATCAATGTGACAAATACAGCTGTGCTAATCCTCCACCTAATAGGTAAATTGCAGGCTTACCGCAACACAATACTGTCTAAGGATAAAACAGCAATATACACTTATGATGTAATATCCTTCAGAACCTCTCTCTCTCCAATTCTGTCAGAAATGAAAATTGTACTTCTTTATTCCACCAGGGGCCAGTATCAGAATTTCAACTCTATAAAGAACCACCAAATGCAAAAAAGGTATTCATAGTGCAGTATTTAATGGAGAGCCAAAACACATCAACAGATAAAAACATCAATAAAAGCCAGTTCCAAATGCTGCTTGTTACACAATTTCTGCAATGCTCAACGCCATTTCACGTGACCGAGCGTCATCAGGAGCTTCAATACAATGTTGACAGCGGCCATGTCTATGTAGCTCATGGTCGGAAATTATTATTATTATTATTATTACTACGAGTTTATATAGCGCCAAAGGGTTTGCTCAGCGCTGTACAATAGGGGGGGACAATACATGGCACAGTACAACAAAGACAGACAGCGTACGAGGGGTAAGAGGGCCCTACTCTTACGAGCTTACAATCTAGGAGGGAGGGGGTAAAGGTACAGTAGGAAGTGGCTGGGGGGGATGAAGTGGTAGGAGGAATGAGGGAGGATGGCCGTTAGGTGAGGGTGGGGTAGGCTTCCCTGAAGAGATGGGTTTTGAGGGAGCGCCTGAATGTGAATAGAGAAGGCGACAGTCTGATGGATTGGGGCAGTGAGTTCCAGAGGATGGGGGAGGACCTGGAGAAGTCCTGCAGTCGTGCATGGGAGGAGGAGACCAGGGAGCAGGATAGAAGGAGGTCCTGAGAGGAGCGAAGGGTACGGGTAGGGTGGTACCTGGTGATCAGATTGGTGAGGTAGTCAGGGGCAGTGTTGTGAACGGCTTTGTAGGTCAGGGTAAGGAGTTTAAATTTGATGCGTTGGGCAATCGGGAGCCAGTGGAGGGAGAGGCAGAGGGGGGTGGCAGAGGTGGAGCGGGTGGTAAGGTGGATGAGTCTGGCAGCTGAGTTCAGGATGGTCTGGAGCGGGGAGAGCCTGCACTTGGGTAGGCCAGTGAGGAGGGAGTTGCAGTAGTCAAGGCGTGAGATGATGAGGGAGTGTACTAGAAGTTTGGTGGTGTCTGGGGTGAGGAAGGAGCGGATCTTGGCAATGTTGCGAAGATGGAGCCTGCATGTGTTTGTGAGTGATTTGACATGCGGTTGGAGGGAGAGGTTCGCGTCAAGAATGACGCCAAGGACTTTGGCTTGCGGGGCGGAAGTGATAGTGGAGTTGTTGGTGGTGATGGATAGGATGGGGGGGGGGTGTGGGCAGGGGGAAAGACGAGAAGCTCGGTTTTGGAGAGGTTAATCTTGAGGAAATGTAGCGACATCCAGTCTGAGATGTCATTTAGGAGGTGAGTGATGCGGGCGGAGATAGTGGGGGTGAGGTGAGGGGTGGAGAGGTAGATTTGGGTGTCGTCAGCATAGAGGTGATAGTTGAAGCCGTGAGATTGTATGAGTTTGCCCAGGGAGGAGGTGTAGATGGAGAAGAGAAGGGGTCCAAGGACAGAGCCTTGGGGGACCCCAACAGAGAGGGGGAGGGAGGGGGAGGTGGCACCATTGTAGGTGACACTGAAGGAGCGTCGGGATAGGTAGGATGAGAACCAAGAGAGAGCAGCATCTCCGATGCCAAGGGAGAGTAGTTTATTAAGAAGGAGGGGGTGGTCAACTGTGTCGAAGGCCGCAGAGAGGTCCAGGAGAAGGAGGACAGAGTAGTCGCCCTTGGCTTTGGCGTTGAGTAGGTCGTTAGTGATTTTGAGGAGGGCGGTTTCAGTGGAGTGTAGGGGACGGAAGCCGGACTGTAGAGGGTCAAGGAGGTTATTGTCAGTAAGGTGGGAGCTTAGGCGATCGTAGTCTAAGCGTTCAAGGAGCTTGGAGGTGAGTGGCAGCAGGGAGATGGGTCTGAGGTTGTTGGGGTCCGCGGGATCCAGGGAGGGCTTTTTGAGGATGGGGGTGTATGCAATCACTTCTGATATTGGTGCCATTTTGTTGTGGTTGAAAACCACAAACAAACAGTGGTCATATTGACAGACTTAACTTCTTATTTAGGTGCCATTTTCTAGTCATCTAAACCTAGCTTCCTGTTCAAGCACCACTGAGCATAGCAAAAATTGCTCAATGAATTAATTAGAATTCCATCTTAATATAAAATATTAAATAAAAATTACATTTCCAAAGTTACATAGTTGGTGGGGTTGAATATAAACACTAGTCTAGATAATGTCTATGCTTGCCTGCTGTGTGCAGTAGTTTTGCACAGAGCAGCCCGGATCCTCCTCTTCTTGGGTCCCCAGCCAGCCCCCTGTACCCTCCCTACTGTCAGGTGCCCCCACAGCAAGCAACTTGCTATGGGGGCACCTGCTGCTCCATTTGGCCATTCACACATGGAGCTGCAGCTTGGCCCCACCCCCTCTCTTTTCCCATTGGCTCACTGGCTGTGATTGACGGTAGTTGGAGCCAATGGCTCCTGCATCTGTCTCAGCCAATGAGGAGAGTGAGTCCCAGGATTGCCAAGACTCCAGTGCACATCACTGAATTGAGAGGGGGCTTAGGTGAGTATTGGGGGGGCTGATGCACAGAGAAGATTGTTTTACCTTCATGCATAGAATGCATGAAAGTAAAAAACCTTGAATCTTTACAAACACTTTAATGGGACAAGGGTCTACAAAAAAATAATACATCCTAAACCAATGCACCATGTACATTTTTATTGATACAAAATTAACAAAACACTTACAATACAATGTAAAAGCATCATAAAAACTAACAAACCTACATTGCCCTATTCACTATGTAGTGTTTACTGGAAATACATATATATTTATGTATATTCAGATATAGTTGAAAGAGTGGCACCACTGAAATCTCTCAATAATGTTCAAAGAGGGATACACACAGCGGCATCCAGGTTAAAACAGGAGCAGTACTCTCACTCATATGATTAAGCTTGAATATCCACATTTAGCCACCTGGCCACATTTTTGCTCATTTACTGGTCATAAAGTCCCACAGGATTTGAGTATATAATTATCCCAAGGAGTCCACTGATTTGTTAGCTGACAGTGCCCCATATGGTCCTAGAGCTGCATGATCTAGAGGAGGACTCACCAAAGGAGAAAGTCTCACAGCATGCATTGGCTCATAAATATGGACCTTCCTCTCATGATGAACACTGAACATGTGTCCCAGATCATATCAGGGGTCACCAAATAGACCAACATAGATAGCAGTTCCATAAATGTAATAGCCAGCAAGACTGTGTGTGTAGGGCGTGTGTGTATAATCTCTTGTATGGAGATAAACAAAGTTCCACAATAGCCAAAGTGTATACTTCTCAATCCTGGCCTTTCATCTTGCATACAACCAGATCTAGAGCTAATGTGGGAGACATGCCGGCCACTAACAGTAAAGAATCCCTTATATCGTTTAAGATTGAACTGCTTCTTGTCCAACTGCATTGTGTGGCCATGTGTCTTCTTTAGAGACCTTAAGTTAAACAGTTTCCCCTCAATGCTAGGGTCACCATTTAAAGATTTGTATGTTGCAGTCAAGTCCCCACTTAAGCACCTCTTCCCCAGAAAGAAGTTTAACCACTTGCTGACCACCCCATAGCAGTTTTACTGTTACAGGGCAGCTGTTCTGAGCAAAATCACGTATATATACTTGATTTAGCATTTCTGGGTAGGGGCGTGTGCATGTCATCCTACTCATGCTGTCATTGGCTGCTGTAGGTGTTAATTACATGGAAATGTATGGCTGAGACTTGGTAAACAGTGGAGCAGCTGACAGGAGAGTGTAAACAACACAGATCTCTCTCCTGTCAGTGGGGACATGCTGTTTTTTATGTCTCTGCAAACAGGGAAATAAAAGCTAACACGTCCTTTAGTAAAACACAGTACACAGTTAACCCATTGATCACCCCAGATGTCAACACCTATCTGCCCAATGTAATTGGTACAGTGCTGGTGCTTTTTTAGTACTGATTACTGTCCTGTTGTCAATGGAGAGGTCACTGGCAGTCAGTTCCCACCCAGGGTCAGTTAGTGTCAGAATGCCCACCATACTATCGCAGTCCTGCTATAAGTCGCTGATTGCCACTGTCACTAGTATTAAAAAAAATATAAAAATGACAGTATATATACCGCAATTTGTAGGCGCAATAACTTTCACACAAACCAATTACTATACGTTTATTGGGATTTTTTTTTTACCAAAGACATGTAGCAGAATATATTTTGGCCTACATTTATTTTAAAAAAAAACTTTTATTTTTAAAAATTTTTCATTGGATGTGTTTAATAGCAAAATGTAAAAAATACAGTTTTTTAAAATTCTCTGTATTTTTATTTTTTCATATATATAGCGCAAAAAATAAAAAAAAACCCAGTGATGATCAAATACCACCAAAAGAAATCTCTATTTGTATTTGTGTGAAAAAAAAATATACATTTTATTTGTGTACAGTGTTGCATTTGTCAGTTAAAGTAGCACAGACTTTATAGCAAGTTATATTAGTGCAATAGGGATGGTTAAGCCAACCATCCCATAAAAGGTGAAATTTGTGAAAGGAATTATTTTTTATAGGGAATACTCATTCATAAGTATAGTATATATTCTTATAACCAATACTGTTAAAGTGTCAAACGTCTGTGGTAGTGTACCCTTGTAGATTGCCAGATTGGGGTTCCCCAGGGCACAAAATCTGAGCCCTAGCCTGCTTCTTCACCAGGGCCCCTGATGATGGGGATGGACTTGCAGCAAGTTGGAACCAGGTCGCAGCCCCCAGGTACTCCCAGCTGAGGATGCGGAGACCACTCATGTGAGTCAACAGGAAACCCAGGATACAAGTCAAGGTCAGGACGGGCAGCAAACAAGCACAGACAGTGGATGAAGCCATGATTGGTACATGGGTAGTCAGGCAAAGGATACACAAGTACAAATGAAGAGGAGCTCAGAAAACTAAGACAGACTCAGTGTAGCTCACATTGCCTGAGCAACTTCACAAATAGGCAAACAAACTAGGAAGTAATGGAAGGGAAAGAAATAAAATCCACAGAATAGCAGATGCTGCCCATAGATGAGCACAGCCAAGAAAAACACATGTGAAAGGAATCAGGGGAGGAAAAGCACTGCAGCAAGGAGGTAAGAATACCCAGGCAGGTAACTGCAGGCTAACTTGTGACATAGAGTATTGGGATTACAGCAGATATCCGATTTTGCAATAAGTTGTGTTTAGTTGCTAACAAGATATGAACAATAATTATTCTATAGGTGGAGGGAATATTATCTATATTGAAGTGCAGCAATTCTAATTCAACAGAAGGTTGTAGGGTAAGGGGGTGAAGTCTGAAATGAATGTACATATTTGGTTCCAATATGAACAGATTGATTTACAATACCAAAAGTTATGAATGAGAGAGTATATAGATCCATAATGTTTCCAACATTAGGATGAGTGAGCAGGATGAACTTTTGAAAGTCTACATGAGACTATTGGTATAAACCTCCTGAGCTCCTAACTAAAACAATAAATACAGATATAAAAAGAAAAAAGAAGCTGCTAACATCTAATCATATACCTAATGATCTATGGACAAAAAATGAAATAAATGATGTAGCGCTACCTAAAATATATAATATGTATTAACATGCATAAGTGAATACCAAGACATAAACACACAAAAATACATGTGATAAATTCTAAAATAAATATACGAAAAAAATTATAAGTGACTTGATCCTCATAAGATCAAAAGAAAATACTAAGTGTCTTAAAGTGACCTGACCCTCTGGGGATCTTCTTGTGAAGAAAGTGAATAACAATCCACTACGGGATTCAAAGTGATACCAAAAACTAAAAGTGTGTATACCAATGATCTCGCAAAGTGGGTGTATATATGAATTGATCCTAAATAGGATCTAAGGTGATGGTGAACACTCAAACAATAAGATAGAATAGTCCAACTGGGACTGATACATAAACATTGTCCAAAATTAGGACTGAAGGCGAAAGAAAAACGCATATAAATCCAGAAAAAACTCCTTATTACAATACTAACCAAAGAATACCCCAAAAAACAAATGTCTAACCAAACATAGAAAATTGTGTGAAACAAAATAAATCACACGTGACAATAAACACTGAAGTGAAATAACTGTGTCACAGTATGTGTGATGAACATGCATAAAAAATAAACCTATGACACTTGTAAAAAGTGTATAAAAGTGAACAAAATGCCCAAATTGGTGTTTAAACACCACGTAGTCCAATATATAAAGCACACGTGCAAGTGGATAGTGGATGTGCGTGACCACAGAAGGATATCCACAGATAGCTGAAATACCTGCTCATCTCCTTGCTCGGGCCAAAACACTTGTAGGATCACCAAACTGGATCCTCCATGTACAAGACTCCTCTGTCACTGTGCACCTTTCTCTGCAACGATCTCCCCCTCAGGAATAAATGTAATAGTGGCAAACTCCTCTCCAGGTATATAGGTGTGGTATAGCCAGTTTCTCTGGGGGCCCCAATCACCTCTGAGCAGTACAGACAACCCTGGCACATGCCTGTCCCATCTTCTGCTCACTATGAACATTGTGCCCTCTCCACAGCCAATCACCTTCCAGACAAACAAAGCTCCTCTGCAATCACCAACCACATCGCAGCTATTTTTGTGTGTTTATGTCTTGGTAGTCACTTATGCATGTTAATATATAATATATAATTTAGGTAGCACTACATCATTTATTTCATTTTTTGTCCATAGATCATTAACTATATGAGACTATTTATGGATTATTTTGTATACCAGTACCCAATGGTTGGTGCAAGTGGTGGAAAAATGTACAGTTGTGGCCAAAATTATTCAACCCCCAATGCTGTAAAGGGGTTTAGGGACTATAGTGTACATTTGGAATTGTATTCAGAATCAAATCCTACAAGGACGTTGTAACTACCCAAATGCAACTAAAATGACATCAATTGTTTATGTAATACAGTAGTAAATGGTTCTTATGTGGTTTCTTCATTGCCACAATTATTCAACCCCTTAAAGACTACCACTCTGAAGAACAGAGGTTCATACAGGTGCTTTCCATCAGGTATTGAAAACACCTGTGGATGTCACCGAGCAGCAATCAAGCATAATAAGCACCAATTAGGCAGCTTTAAAATGACTGTGATACTCAGCTCCTTCTAGACATTTACTGGTGTGGTTACAAACATGGTGAAGGCAAGAGAATGGTCCAGGAAGACAAGAGAAGAGGTGATTTCTCTTCACAGGAAGGGCAATGGCTATAAGAAGATTGCAAAGATGTTAAACATACCAAGAGACACCTTAGGAAGCATCATTCGCAAATTCAAGGCAAAGGGCACTGTTGAAACGCTACCTGGTCGTGGCAGAAAGAAGATGCTGACTTCGACTGCTGTGCGCTACCTGAAGCGTAGAGTGGAGAGAAGTCCCCGTGTGACTGCTGAGGAACTGAGAAAAGATTTGTCAGATGTGGGTACAGAAGTTTCAGCCCAGACAATAAGACGCACACTGCGTAATGAAGGCCTCCGTGCCAGAACTCCCAGGCGTACCCCCTTGCTGTCTCCAAAGAATAAGAAGAGTCGACTGCAGTATGCCAAAAGCCATGTGGACAAACCACAAAAGTTGTGGGATAGTGTTCTGTGGACTGATGAAACAAAATTAGAACTGTTTGGGCCCATGGATCAACGCTATGTTTGGAGGAGGAAGAACAAGGCCTATGATGAAAAGAACACCTTGCCTACTATGAAGCATGGTGGAGGGTCAATCATGCTTTGGGGCTGTTTTGCTTCTGCAGGTACAGGGAAGCTTCAGCGTGTGCAAGGTACCATGAATTCTCTTCAGTACCAGGAGATATTGGATGGAAACGTGATGCAGTCCGTCACACACCTGAGGCTTGGGAGACGTTGGACCTTTCAACAGGACAATGATCCCAAGCATACCTCCAAGTCCACTAGAGCATGGTTGCAGAGGAAAGGCTGGAACATTTTGGAGTGGCCATCGCAGTCACCAGACTTAAATCCGATTGAGAACCTCTGGTGGGACTTAAAGAAAGCAGTTGCAGTGCGCAAGCCTAAGAATGTGACTGAACTGGAGGCCTTTGCCCATGAAGAATGGGCGAAGATACCCGTAGATCGCTGCAAGACACTTGTGTCAAGCTATGCTTCACGTTTAAAAGCTGTTATAACTGTAAAAGGATGCTGTACTAAGTACTAAGATTGAATGTCACTTGGGGGTTGAATAAAACTGATAATGCTGTGAGCACAGAAAAGACATTTGTGGTTATTTCATTATAACTGTTATGTTATATTTGTCTGACCTACAAGTGCCTCTTTAATGTAAATGTAAGCAAGATGACTGAATGATCAAAAGCAATGTCAAACTGGCCAAAACACTCAATTTCAGTGGGGGTTGAATAATTTTGGCCACAACTGTATGAATGTATGAATATAAATATTATTTTATTTGTTTTAGTAGAAAAGGTTTTACCTATATCTGTTTCCCATTTCAACATAAGTTTCATAAAGATGATTTTATCATGCATTTTGTAATAGAAACAAGAGATTCCCTTGGGAAATAGCATGAAAGGTTTATAAAAATGATACAATGCCTTGTCCATATGGCAAAACGGCTGTCGTCATTTATGTTGCAATTATGTGTGAAAATTAAATGTATTTCTACAAGTCTTGGTCTTGTATGTGATAATTCTCTTGAAGTTCAGTAAAGGGTTTCAGCTTATTATTAGAAACTACTTCCTGCATTGACTGTATGTCTAGGGTAGTCCAGGTGTGTTGCTTTAACTGAGAGATAAACAGCTCCAGCAAGTTTAGAGATAGCAGAATAGAATGGAAGACATCATTTGGATTTGTCAAGGCAGGCAGTTTGTTTAACACCTTAACCTTAGCTTGAATTGCAGGACATGGAGATTATGGGAGTTTGTCATTAAGGCTGCAAAATGTGCAGTGTGTACATAGGTACGTGGCAAAAGATAGGCTTCTATGGAAGACCAGAGTGTTTTGAGGCTGGGGTTCCATTAATATTGTGGTTGACTGAGCAGTGTAGACAGGAAATAGTACTATAGGTTGGTAAATATAGGCCTCCAATTGATTTATGTTTGTTTAAGCACTTGCCCTCCAGAGGATTTACTCCCCTTCATGACCAGGCCATTTTTTGTGATATTATGCTGCTTTACTTTAACTGACAATTATGCGGTCAGGTAATGCTGCACCCAAATTAAATGTATGTTCTTTTTTCCACCACAAACAGAGCTTTCTTTTGGTGGTATTTGATTGCCTGTATGTTTTTTAAATTTTTTGCGATTTAAAAAAAAACAATATTGTTGACTTTTTGCTATTAAACATGTCCAGTAAAAAAAATAAAAAAATCAAATTTTGTCATAAATTTAGGCCAAAATTTATTCTGCTACATGTCTTTGCTAAAAAAAAATCCAAATACGTGTAAATTATTTGGTTTATGTGAAAGTTATAGCACTTACAAATGGTGGTATATATACTGGCATTTCTTTTTTCTTTTTACTAGTAATGGCGGCGATCAGCGACTTACCCCGGTCACATCGTGTGTGATTTGACATGCGATTTACATGCCATGCGACTTGCAAATCGTATGCCAAATTACACCCTATTGTCTACAATTAGAGCGGTCAAATCGGTGCTGTTCAAACTTGGTCAGATCCACACCAATTTCTAAAGTAGTACATGTACTACTTTTGGAGCGATTTGCATAGACATCTGTTTTTAGATATCTTGCAATCGCACCTGAAATTGGCATCTCACCAGACTTTGAAATTGTGCCACTTCACTGTAAGTCACACGATTTCAAAGTTGGGCTTAATGTGACCAGGGTGACATCCCCAGTGACACCAATACAGTGATCAGTGCTAATAAAAAGCACTGACACTGTACTAATGGCACTGGACAGGAAGGGGTTAACATGTGAGGCGATCAAAGGGTTAACTTTGTGCTGTTTTACTGTAAGCTGTGTGTGTTTTACTTTGTGCTGTGTGTGCTTCACTGTAAGCACATTGCTATGCATGACTCTGTTATGAAAAGCCATGCATAGCAATGTACAGGAGCTGACAGGATAAAACTGTATTGTTTACTTACAGTTCCCTCCCTCTGTCGGTAATGCTCTTTAATCACCAGGTGCTAGCGAATCACAGGCCGGGACCCAGTGATTGACAGCCGAGACCACGAATAGCGACGTGGGTAGTGTGCGCACACGGCTCGTGCATGCCCCCTGTCTGGAAATGCGAAATCATGTGCATTCACTATATTAACCGCTTGCCCACCGCCCTATAGCAGATATACTGATACAGGGCAGCAGAGGTGCGAAAAAGCACGAATACATACATCTTTTTTTCCCTTTACAAATATATAAATTGACTACAGAATGGATCTTAGTAAAGACAGTGGAAGGTAAGATGAGCAAGCATAGTTCTGAACAGGTATAGGATTTTAGGTAGTGTTGTCATTTTAAGAGCAGTTATTCTGCTCATAAAAGAAAGTTCAGATTTAGTGGAGTAGTATACTTACCAAGGCAGATTGGAGAGAAAAGGTTTAAAGCAGGGGCGGACTGACAACTCATGGGGCTCCCGGGCAATAGGGGATCATGGGGCCCCTGTGTCCTTGCCCAAACTCAAAAAAGCCTATGAAAAAGGTACCAGGGGCATCTCATGGGGCCCCCTACTGACCTCGGGCAGTGCCCGAGTTTCAATGGTCAGTCCGCCCCTGGTTTAAAGTTAAGGTCATGCAGTTTGGCGGTGAAGTATGGTATGTGGATTCCCTGGTATTTGAATGAGAGAGACAACCATGAATAGGAAAACAATTATTCAAAGAGTAGATTTAAGGCCAGTAGGAATGTTAAGGCCTTGTGATTTTGAAGCATTTATTTTGTAGTAGGACACTATTCCAAAAGATGAAAGGACTGCTTGATCATAAGCCTTTTCAGTGTCCAACTTCAAAAACAACACTGGAAGTTTGTGGAGATTAGTTCATCGAAGAACATTGATTTGCAAATCCCGAAAATGTGTGCGTATATGAATGCGTTAGGAGAGGGAATGCAAATAAGGAAAGAATCGCTTCTGGCACATATAACGATCATCCCCAAAGAAGGTAAAGATTTATCACAATGTGTCATCTATAGGCCGATAGCATTAATGAATATAGATACAAAACTGCATGCAAAGGTTATTGCTAACAGGATGAAAGAATTAATGTCAGAATGGATTCATATAGATCAAGTGGGGTTTATACCAGGAAGAGATAATGGTCTGAGGTCATTACTATTGCTACAAAAAAAGTGAGAAAGTGAAATCACCAGTTCTATTTCTGTCAATAGATGCTGAAAAAGCATTTGACAGGGCAGACTGGGGATTTATGATGAGTACTCTAGATGCGATACGACTAGGACCAAAAATGATTAAATGGATAAAATTTTTATATAGTTACCCTTCTGCAGTGGTGAAAGTCAATGGTTCATTGTCAGATCCTTTTGATATGTACAATGGAACGAGGCAAGGATGCCAACTTTCACCACTTTCATTTGTATTATCCTCAGAGCCCTTGTTAGCAATGAAATGGCAGAGTGTAGATATAAAGGGGTTGCAAATTGGAGAAGTAAAACATAAAGTGGCAGCTTATGCTGATGATATGCTGTTTTATGTAGTAATCCCTAGAGTAACACTACCAAATCTCATGAGCATACTAAAACACTACGGAGAATTATCAAATTTTAAAATTAATCTTTCAAAATCTGGGATATTGGATATTAATGTATTAAAAACAGAGACAGTCTTTACAAGAAAAGTTCCCATTTACCTGGAGGGATAAAGAACTTAATTACTTAGGAGTAAAGCTGACTCCATCATTTAAGAATATATACCAAACGAATTATATACAGCTATTAAATGAGATTAAAGATGAGCTGAGGAAAATCTTAAAAAGATCACTTTCCTGGATAGGACGAATAAATATGGTGAAGATCGTGATAATGCCTAAAATTCTGTATAAATTCCAAATGTTACCAATATACAGTAATTGCCGCAAACTTTTTTTTAGAGTTTTAAAAAGAATGATAATGACATATATATGGGTAAATACAAAACCTGGTGTGAAATACGAGGTATTCTGTAAAGACAAAATAAATGGGGGTTTAAATGTGCCTGATCTTAAAAGATATTATTTGGAAATATTATTATCACGAATAATGGATGGGTATATAATGCATGCGGAAAACGTTGGGTAGGGATTGAACAAAAATTAACTGAAGCACAATTGAATAAAATTATTTGGGTTCACAATATCGGATGTTATCGGTAAAAAGTAGCACCTTACCAAGAAATGTATTTAAGGTATGAGATTTAATTCACAAACAAAACGGATGGGGGTTTAATTCACTATTAACACCACTAGAAGGAACATCTTTTTTTTTTCTGTCGGTAAAACTAGTATAGCAAGAATTTGGATTAAAGATAGAAAGGACAAATTTTATATTACTTGATGAGTGGTGATACTGTTAATTAAAGCACTTGAGAACCCTATTATACATAAAGGATTTGCAAGGTTTTAGCATCTGCCCTGGATTTCTAGAGTTTCATATATTGTGTGATTTTCAGTGATGTCCTGTTAGCAAGATTACAAGATATACAACAAATAGCTTTTTCTAGATTACAAGAGAAAGTATGTTAAAAGATCCGTGGGCATGTCTATTTCATAATACCAATCTAACAACGAAACAATATAAAAACACGATGATGCTCCACTTAATGCAGCAAAAGGGCTATTCCCTAAATTTTGGAAGGTCCAAGAGATCCCAAGAATAAAAGGCTGGATAAAAAGAGCAGAATTTATATATAAGAATGAAGAACTTTATTTTAGTGGAGGAGATAAAATATGGGAAAAGTGGGCAGAGAGATTTCTACAACTGATGGAGTAGAAGGGGAAAGGGAAATTCAGGAATGAGAAGTAAGCAGTAAAAAGTTGATACATCTGATTTAGAGGAAGATAGTAGAGTTGAGCGAAAATTACTAGAAGGGAAAAGACAGTGAAAATGGGGAGGAAGTAAGGGTGGAAGGGGGGGGGGGTATTGGGATAATTGTAATGTCTGATTACTGTGTGCTAATGAATTTATGATTATATTAACTTTGCATTTAAAAAATATTTAATAATAAAAACATTTCCCTATCCGTATTTGCAAATCATTTTCTTTTTTTTCTTTCTTCCTTGCAAATTTTCCTAAGATCTGCTAAGTTGGATGTAGACCCTTAAAATATATATTTAAATCCAAAACAAATGCAATATTTGTCAGCTTAGCAGTATTAGGATGTTGAGTGTTTGTCTTTTACCTTTTTCAGCCCTTTTCCTTTATTTTAACATGATTATCCTTTCAGCAACACACGTTGGTGTTAATTTACTAAAGCCAGAGAATGCAAAATCTAGTGCAGCTGTGCATGGTAGCCAATCAGCTTCTAACTTCAGCTTGTTTAATGCAAAGCTACACTAGATTTTGCACTCTCTAGTTTTAGTTAATCAACCCTTTTGAGTCTTAGGGTGATAATACTTATTCACTATATTCGATTTCTGCTGTGCAGAGAAATCCAAACCAGCATGTCCTTGCTGGCAGGAGAGAGACCTCTGTTGTTTACACACAGGTCTCTCCCCTGTCAGCTTTGCCCGATGATCACTGGGTGCCAGCAGGGAATCTCAGGCAGGGACACAGTGCTTGACATGCTTGGTTGCCAATGGCTCCGTCCTACCTGGAAATGCGAATCAAATATATATATATATATATATATATATATATATATATATATATATACTGTATATATATATACAGTATATATATATATATATATATACAGTATATATATATATATATATATATATATATATATATATATACCCATGGTTTTGACCAGCCCTGCCACCCTAAAGGAAAAACGGTTAAAAACATTTATTTTGCTTTGAGCACAGTGGACTTTATTTTATATATATTTTTTCACTTTTTTTGTTTGTTTATATATTTTTCACAGTAATACTAGTGATTTGAGCACTATTTTATTCAATTCCTTTATGATATTTGTTTAAACAGGAGTTAAAGTAGCAGCATTTTTTTTGTTTTTTTTCCACATTTTAATTTACTTTGAATTGAAGTATTATTCAGTATATTGTTTTCACAGAGGAGCAGTGTTGAACAGTAGAACAGGTAGAGTAGGTAGTTAGGAATACACATAAACTCCTCATCTTATTTAACATAGGGTGGAGCTGTTCTCTAGTCCATAAAAGACAACTGAATATGACTGGTAATACTTCTTGGGATTTTAGTGCGGTAGAGAAACTACAGGAAGTTCTGAGCTGACAAAATATTAGACAGTATCAAATGCTATAGGTTTTCACTTATTAAACAGATATACTGTAATAAGTTGTTGATGGTATATTTAACCATCAAAAGGAAAACAAAAAGAGAAGTTAAGGTTTCAATACCTTTTAATAAACAAAAATTTTCAAGCATTGCAACAGATTCTCACCAGGATAAAGGTGTGGGGCTCTGAATGAGTTGTTCTAAGACATGGGTGTCAAACTGGCGGCCCTCCAGCTGTTGCCAAACAAGTCCCATGAGGCATTGCAAGGCAGGAGCATGATGGGACTTGTAGTTTCACAACAGCTGGAGAGCCACCAGTTTGACACTCCTGTTCTGAGACATTAATATTAGAGGTTTAAAATCAATCCAGTGCAGTTTCTGTTGTGTGTATCAGGTATAGGTCATGCTCAAGCTCGCTTTCAGATATCCTGCAAAAAAAAACAAGTTTTCCTTAATTGTTGTCTTGTATTTAGATACATCTATTTTATCCATTATTACTGCTGATAAAAATAACATTTCTCAACCTGAGGCTGCCATCACCAAGCTTCATATTAGAGATGATGTTCTCAAGATGGTGCAGTGTTGACTGTCTGTCACACAAATCATTTTGTGGTGAGGCCAGAAAGCTCAATTTTGGATTTATCAAACTAGAAAAAACTACAGGCAGTCCCTGGGTTATGAACACAATAGGGTCTGTAGATTTGTTCTTAAGTTGAATTTGTATGTAAGTCAAAACCTTTTACAATTTTTAAGTGTATCTCCAGCTAAAAAATTAAGTTTTTTTGGATAGTATAAGGAAGTGTTAACATCCCTGTAATGTTTGTTTTGCTGTCTTTGCTTCTGTTCAGAAGATTTCCCCTCACTTTCTGACCCTGTGACAATTGACTTTGGGTTATCGTGGAAACAAGGATTGGTGATAAACTTTCAGTGTAGAAACCTTTTTCCCATGATAACTCTTACAGGAGTACATTTCCCTTTTTATGGGGTAGATTTCCTTTTGCTTCTTGCTTCTCCCTCCATTTGTAAGTAGGAGTCATTCGTAAATCAGATGTTCATAACTCGGGGATTGCCTGTATTCAATATTTATATCTGTCTCCCACATGACTTTTTTTTATCTTTATTCTCTATTCTGTGGCATAGAATTGCAACCTTTTACTTTTTTGTTTGAAAATAATTTCTATGCATATTTGTTTTATATTTTTGCATCATGGACTGTATGGACTGAAATTTATCTCTAATTACCATGTTTATTCCATGCTATAACACTACAAAATGTTAACGCACTAACATTTACAAAGAAAAAAGAGTTTTAAATTTCTGAAAAATAATATCTTCCTCCTGGCCTCCTTTTTAAGAGAAAATGTCATAAAGACTTCACAGGTCCCCTACAATGCATAGCAGTCACCTAGTGGTCTGTTTTGGTTTGTGGGGGACCTTTGAATGGGTCTGTGTGCTGTTTTCTTTTTAAAGAAACTGGCAATGAAGTTTAATTTGCCGGCAGTTTAAACTGTCATTTTTTTTCTTTGCAAATGTCATTTTTACTTAGCACATACATCAGTAAGAATTAAAAAAAATGCTTAGATTCCCAAAATGCACGTCAGACCCTTTTAGTCTGGTATGGATGTAAAGGGGCACTCCACTAAAAAAAGGCATGGAGACATCCCTAAAATGTTATAGCTGACCCTTAATCTGAGCATGCAGCTTGCTGGCTAGGAAAGGGGAGAATGAGCATGCACCCCCCTTCTTGAACCATTCTGAGCCACATGCCCTCAACATAGGAAGGGTGCCTTTCCATTATTACCTCTACTATTTCACAAAAAAGTCACCTACAAATAATGTTTTACAAATCCTTGATTAAAAAAAATTAAAATCCCCCCAAAAATGCATGTAAATCTATCATCAATTACAACGTCCACCACCAGTCAACTTTCCAGAAAAAAAAAACTGATGACCAGCAACACATGACCTATTCTGATGCTGCACAAAGCTGTCATCGACTGTTTAAAGGAAGGAGTGGGGATAGTGGTGACATCATTGCCCAAATATGGCCACAGATGTCTGAACATCCAGTGTTTGGATTGAACTTACTTTATGACCAAACACTGAGCTCATCCCCAATAACAAAAAGCTTTTGTCTGCAGAAGCCTTTAAAAGCCTTTTAAACATCAACTTACCCAAAGTATGTTGTTGATAAAGTTAGTGTTGTTCCAGCATTTGTGTTCTCCTTTTTTGCCCTAACATGATTTATAGATAATGAATTATATAGAATCAACGATTACGTTTTCCTTTTTCAATATTTTTGAACAATTTAGGTTAAATGTTACTAAACAGATGTTATTGCCACCTACACCTGCTACATCCAACATTCCATACATATAACATGAAAAACAACTTTAAAAAAATCAATAAAGGCTTTAATTCTGTGGGCACTCAAACTGTTTTGTTTAGTAAAAATACCAATAACCAAATTCCCATAAGTGAAGAAAATTGAATGAAGTCAGTCTATTTTTATAAATGTAATCATGCAGTGTAAACATGGGAAAAATAAGATTTGTTGTAATGAAAGCAATGGGATTGTATAGATTTTGGCTCCTAAGTCTATAAAGCTGTTCACTCTAAATATAATATTTTAAAAAGCGTGGCATTTAAATTTATATAAGGGCATTTTTAGACGTTCAAGTATTTACAACACTCAACTAGTTTGTTTTAGTCATTAACAGTCATTTTCTAAAATTTTATATTTTTTATAGTCTAGTACACCTAGGTTCACTTGAAAGGCCAGATGTGAGAATGCATTAAATTTGCCATTAGTTCATATGCTTTAAAACAAACACATTTATTGGATAGTGTGCTTTGGAGAACCATGCTAAAAAAATTATTTGTCAGGTGAACTTGTGTGCTCCAACTTAAACATTAGATGGCCAGCTCATTTTTGAAGATTTTTCACTTACAGTTTTCAAATTTTGCAAAAGACACCCCCCCCCCCACAAACCATACATTTTCTGAAATCACAGGATGGGTAGAATAAAAATACAGCACTATTGAATTTGTTGGTCCTGTTATAATTGTGCAAATGTTTATTAAAACCAATTATTTCTAATGTAAATACATTAAAATTATTTTTAGCGTTCACAAACAGAACATCAAATAAACAAGAGATCCCTGTGCTCAAATCCCAACAGCTAGTGCATGCATTTATCCATCAGGTGCTAAAGGGGTGTAACCACATATTAACACTAGAAATTCTGAGGACCCTCTGCACACTGGTATATACCCTTTCAATAGGGATATTTTGTTCACACTTATTGCAATACATGCTTAAGCTGGCCAACTGCGTCAAAGTAATCCCTCTATGGCCAGTCCTACTCTGCTCTGCCTACGCAAATGCTACTGTGGACACAATGCTAGCATAGGGGAAAAGAGACAATGGGGAGAGCTACAAGGTTCAGGTCTGGCTACTGACCCAACAATACAACAAACAAGAGATACCTGTGCTCAAATCCCAACAGCTAGTGCATGCATTTATCCATCAGATGCTAAAGGGGTGTAACCACATATTAACACTAGAAATTCTGAAGGACCCTCTGCACACTGGTATATACCCTTTCAAGCAGACTATGCAATAAATAGGGATATTAGTTCACACATATTGCAATACATGCTTAAGCTGACCAACTGCGTCAAAGTAATCCCTCTATGGCCAGTCCTACTCTGCTCTGCCTACGCAAATGCTACTGTGGACACAATGCTAGCATAGGGGAAAAGACACAATGGGGAGAGCTACAAGGTTCAGGTCTGGCTACTGACCCAACAATACAACAAACAAGAAATACCTGTGCTCAAATCCCAACAGCTAGTGCATGCATAGGAATGTGTGCTGGCTGGGCATTAGCAACAAACACCAAAACTACCTGGATACCTTAGAGGTTGACAAGCTTCATCACTATCAAAAAGATCCAGGATTAGGCGGTCATAGATGGTTTAGGAGGCTGTTACAGGTATGTGTACCTACACTGGGGAGTACTTTATTAGTTTCTCTGGAAACTTTTCGCTGTTCCACTGTGTCACCACTACCATCCCCCCTGTGTCCATATTGGGCAACCCTGAGTTTATTCCAAGTCTGCATAGTTCCCCTGTTCCAGTGCTTCCAGCTTAGTTGTCAGCTACATTTGATGGATTTCTTGGGGCCAGATGGCAGTCTTTCTTCCACTGATGTGACCATGCTGGTCGATCCACCCCTGGACCTTTGAAGTGGCCTCCAGCTCCCTCATTTTCTTCAGAAACTTACCAAGTCACTAGGGATTGCGCATTCCCTTACAAAGCTGGAGGTCTTGTTCCAATTGCAGGAACCAACTCGTCATTGCCTTTCCATGTTGTATGCTACTCTTACTGGTCCACATCAAACCTTGTTCCACCCTTGTTGTTAAATGGGAATCAGATTTGAGTATTCAGGTAACTGGCAAACAATGTGAGAAGATTCTATATTTTGCACAGTAGTCCTCCATCGCGACTTGGGTTCAGGAGATGGGTTATAAGATCCCACCACCCTTCACTGGTTATTCCCTCAGGTTTTGAGTTCATGCTGGTGGTATGGGAGAGAAGGAGGCATGATGATCCACATTTTATGGGAATGCCTCAAAATCCAGCCTTTCTGGCAGGAAGTGTCTAGTACCATCAAACAGCTTACCGGATTTGATATGACCAAAAACCCTGCCACTTGCCTGTTGTACTTGTCTTAGAGACCCATAAAGAAATACAA
This sequence comes from Staurois parvus, assembly GCF_062004578.1. Taxonomy (NCBI): domain Eukaryota; kingdom Metazoa; phylum Chordata; class Amphibia; order Anura; family Ranidae; genus Staurois; species Staurois parvus. The sequence goes on from NW_028317942.1 coordinate 530,258, forward strand.
GGCCTCCCTCACACTTCTGTTGCTGAATGTGGCTAAGGCATGTATACCTTTCACTGGAGGGATGCTACTCCACCTTTGATTTTTCAAAGTTAATGAACTTAGGGACATGGGAGACCTCACAGCCACCTTGCACAACAAGGAAGAAGTCTAGCGGACTTAGCAATACTTCATATACTATGATGCCCATCTTAAAGAGTTCCCTCCTCCTGAGTAGGATGCCCCTCCCTGGATGACCCCTCCTCCTTTTTCTCTTTTCTCCTCCTACTCCTTCTTTTGTCCTCCGTCTTCCTCCTTCCTACCCCTCCCCATCCATAGTGTACCTTTCCATCCAGACTAAGTCTAGTCAGCCCACTACTAAGTCTAGCCAGTACCATAGGGTGCTTGGATTCTCTATGATGATGTGATTCAGGTTCTAGATCTTACTCAATCTGTATGCTCTGTTGTTCACCTCAAAGTATTATATATAGAAATTCTGAAGGACCCTCTGCACACCAGTCCTACTCTGCCCTGCCTACGCAAATGCTACTGTGGACACAATGCTAGCATAGGGGAAAAGACACAATGGGGAGAGCTACAAGGTTCAGGTCTGGCTACTGACCCAACAATACAACAAACAAGAGATCCCTGTGCTCAAATCCCAACAGCTAGTGCATGCATTTATCCATCAGGTGCTAAAGGGGTGTAGAGAACATAAACTGTATTGAGTCAATAAATAAATATTTGTAAATTTTAAATTGTGCATTTGTGTACCACACAACTGTAAATAAGCACTAGTTTTCTGGAGGTTATCTTTAGACATGTGCATGCTGTAAATTTTTGTTTCCATTTGTTTTGAATGCATTTGTACATTGAACAATTTTTTTTCATCATATTTGTTATGTTGACCCAATTATTTTTTCGGTATTTGTTTTGTATCTTCGGCATTCGTTTCATTTATCCATTGGTCCAGGTGGATTTGAAAAAAGTTGCAATTGCGTGAGCTGATTGGACAATATTGACTGGCATCTTGTGCATCTGAATTAAGGAATGGAATGAAATTCAGATCCATTCTTTATTTGAATCTGAATTATAAGACAAATTTGAAAATTTAATTTCTTTTTCCATGAGCCCGAACTACTATTGCATCATGTGGTGTCATCCAAATGAAACGAATGAAACAAATGCATTCAATTTCACTGACTTTTTTTGTTTCATTGCCATTCATTATGTTGTCTATTTAGAGATTGGTATACATTTAAATCTCCAAAAATAAAATTTTCATCTGTAAAATAAATTGAAACAAAACAAAATGCACGTCTCGTTGTCTTCTCACATATGCATTCTGGTATTTCTGCATCCAGGAGTCACAGATATTTGCATTCAGTCACAGGCAGCAGCCTGAACAAACCAATGAAAGGCTAACAGATGCCATGGCTGTATAGATAAAATTGCACACCTGAGTGGTTACATGTATATAGAGGTGTGTAAGCATTTTGCCTCCAGGATGTGTGGTTGCATGTCTACAGCCAAATGTCATTGATTTGTACAGGATGATGTCCGTGGCTGTATGAAAGCACCCTTGACCCTTGGTGCAGGAATGTGCTCTGTGTGTGAATAAGGTGTTAGATTTTTTGTTTTAGATCCTTCCCTTGTGGTGGCCAGTGATGTAGCTTCATGCCAGCTACCTTATTTTTTAGATTACTTTTGTTCTACCTTGCTCATTATTGACTCAGGTTGCCTGACTTTGCCCATATCACCTACCTTCATTGACACTCATTGTTCCTGTTACTCCCTTGCCTGTTGCCTGACTTAACCCCTGTTTGGACACAGACTACTCTCTGGTCTGCCTTCTACCTCAACCTCTGCCTGGACACTGACTACTCTTGCTAGCTGTCTGCCTTGATTTCTGCCTAAACCCTGACCTTTTACAGTACTGCTATCAGGTCTCCACAGTCTAGATACTCTGTTCCTGTGACCTCTTGCTGGGTTAATACTGAGAGTCATGCCCTACTGTCATCTTGCAGCAGAGTTGCCATGGGGCCAATGTATTCACTAGCCTGTCACTCCTTGCAGGGTGCTCTGGTGAAGACCAAGGTGACAGACTCTGCCAGGGATGTCAGCCATAACAGTCTTCTTTTGTTTCAATTTTCATTACTTAAATGTAACGCATAACCATGTATAATTCTACCTAGTATTTGTACTATTAAGGCTTTTATTGTAGTAATTTAGGAATTATATAAAATCGATTAGCAGTATTAAACTGGTAAGCTCAGCTAAATATCGATATTATTTACATTTATAATTATAATATCATTCATGTATTCCTTCTGCTATGGAAGTACTGTATATTAGTTTATCTTCAGTCTATCTTCCATGTTTAATAATTGTATACTTTATACTTTAATTATACTTAAATAATCTCATAATTGGCTTTATACTTCATAGAGCTGACTTATGCCATATACTGTATATAAAAACTAAAATTTGGTATATGTATATTTATAACTTAATTTGTGTTTAGCAGAAACCTGTGCTGAAAGAAATGTATGGGCTGCCATTGCCAACTGTTGCCTGCCAGTCATTCTGATTTTCTAAATTTGAGTCACAATCTAGTAGCTGGTTCAGAAGAAGCATGAAGCAAACAACACCAAAGTCAAATCAGAATTCTTCATGTACACTCGATCTAGGTCACTAACTCAAAATAACTGAAGCCCTTAGCTCCTCAGCATAGCCAGAGAACTAATAAATCAGGAAGGAGATGTTGCTACCATTATTTCAGAATGATAGTTTGCTTTATGTCACATATCTCTCTTAAAACTAAAGTTTAGGTATAACAATTTTTACATAGTTACACTGGTCCAGCTTGGACCAATGTAAGTATGTACTGTAATGTACAGTATATGCCATACCGGTGGGATACCTGTGGAAGCTAAAAATCTCTGCAGTAAGCATTGCCACTACAGTGATCCCCATTAGCTTCTGGGTCCCATGCTGAGCAGCTGCCCTGATGCTTACTGAATACTTACAACAGCTCATTTAGGTAACACTTTGCAGTTTCTTAATGAATTCAAAGTTTTCTTTGATTGCACAAGATGGAGATTGCCAATGCAGCAGGGCAGCTGCTCTGCACAAAACCACAAGCTAGCGGAGATCAGTGTAGTAGCACTACATACCTAAACGATAGCTTTAAGCAAAAAATATATTGCCACAAAAAAAAAATAAAATTCCACTATGTTTCATTAACATCACATGTATGTGTTAATATTGGAAATTATATTTTGAGGTTAACATCTGTAACTATGTAATTTAAATACATGTTGGCATAAAAAAAAAAATTAGTGCAAAAGGTTTTCTGGTACAAAACATCTCTTAAAGAAAAAAAATGATGTATGAGGAGAGTGGGCCATACAAATTATAAATAAAATAAAAACAAAAAAATGGTCTTCAGCCTGCAGATGAATATTGCCACCTTCAGGGTCAAGTGCTCATCTGCTGTGCCATCTATTTAAAAGTGTAACTCAGAAATAGTTGAGTTTCATGATTGAAAATAAATTAAACATAACTATAAATATTGCCTGTCTGCAATTGATATCTGCCCTTGGTAACCACTAACTCCACTCCTCTCTCAAATGCTAGGCTACTCTGCCTGCCTGCAATTGACATCTGCCTGCTGTTACCTTCGGTAATCACTGACTCCACTCCTTTCTCAAATGCTAAGCTACTCTGCCTGCCTGCAATTGACAACTGCCTGCTGTTGCTCTCGGTAACAACTGACTCCACTCCTCTCTCAAACGCTAAGCTACTCCGGCTGCCTGCAACTGACAACTGCCTGCTGCTGTCCTTCTGTAAACAGAGATTCCACTCCTCTCCCAAACGCTAAGCTACTCTGCCTGCCTGCAGTTGACAACTGCCTGCTGTTGCCCTCCACTCCTCCACTGACTCCACTCCTCTCTCAAACAATAAGCTACTCTGCCTGCTTGCAATTGACATCTGCCCTTGGTAATCACTGACTCTACTCCTCTCTCAAACGCTAAGCTACTCTGCCTGCCAGCAATTGACATCTGTCTGCTGTTGCTCTTGGTAACCACTGATTTAACTACTCTCTCAAATGCTAAGCTATTTTGCCTGACTGAAATCATCTGCTTTGTTAGACTATTTGTAAGTGCTGTCTATAGTTGAATATATTAAGTTCACTTACTCTCACAGTGCCTTAACTGAGATCAAACACCTTGCATTATTTTGTGTCCATCCAGCTTGCAATTTGTTAAGAAAACCTGCTCCTCATTTATTAGCTTTTTTTTGAACAATTGCCTAACTTCCCCCAGTCAACCAGTCCATCCAAGTATAAATTCAGTACAGTCCTTGGCGAGGGGACAGGCTGGATACTCCTTGCACGAAGTGCCATTCTGACGCTAAATGCATGGCAATTTGAACACGGCACTTTAACTAAGGCACCTCAATCTTAACTAAGGCAAGTGCAAACATTAGTGTTCCACCTTAAGTAGACTGAAAGTGCTCTTTACTCTCTTTCCCTCAGCCTACCTTTGTTATTTCACCTCACTCTCCAACATGCACTCACTTTCTTTTTTGCTATAATGCCCTTTCTCCTCAAACTCTCTCTTTACCCCTCATCCCCACCCAGGGGCGGACTGACAACTCATGGGGTCCCCGGGCAATAGGGGATCATGGGGCCCCTGTGTCCTTGCCCAAACTCAAAAAAGCCTATGAAAAAGGTACCAGTTGCATCTCATGGGGCCATCCAACTGACCCCGGGCCCTCGGGCAGTCCCCGAGTTTCCAAATGGTCAGTCCACCCATGTCCCCACCCCACAACCTGTACATATTACCCACACTTCTGCCCTCTCAATATCATTGCACTTATCCTCTCCTGCGCTCTCTTAGCCTACATAATGTCACCACTCCAAAATCACTGTGGAATTTGCCCTCATATAAGTCCCGCTCCCACCTCCCCTCCCTCACCCTCCTACCACTACTAACGTCCAGAGACACTGCCCTAAACCATGGCCCTTCACCATTAAACTCCCACCTGCAGAAGCAGTCTCCCTCCTCTGGCAGCAGCCGAACCCTCCCTCTTTTGTCCCCTCTGGAATGCCCGCTCAATCACAAACTTTCTACTATCAATGACCTCTTCCTCTCCCACTCCCTCAACCTACTTGCTACTACCAAACTTGGCTCCAGGAATCCGACTCTGTCTCCTCAGATGCAATCTCCTATGGTGGAGTCACTCACCCAGACACAGTGGATGAAAAGGGGGTGGAGTTGGACTTCTTCTTTCCACACAAAGCATGTTCCAGGTTCTTCCTAGACCTCTCTGTCCCTTTGCTCTTTTGAAGTGCACTGTATTAGTCTCTTTTCTCCTGTTTGTCTGAGGATCACAATCATATACTGGCCTCCTGGCCCAGTTTCACGCTTGATGACTTCTCTGCCTGGCTACCGTACTTTCTCTTCTCTGAGGTGCCCGCCATCATGTTCAGTGACTTTAACATCCCAGTCAATGTTAACACCTCAGCCACTTAACCTCCTCTTTTAACCTAACACAATGGACACCAACCACCACTCACTCTAACGGCAACACCCTCTACCTTGTATTCTCCCACCTATGCACTCCCTGTAACCTCTCTAACACCCTTTTTTTTCTCTCTGATCACAGTTTTATCAGCTTCACACTCTCCCTCCTAACTCCCATACCTCAAACCAGCAAACAGTTATCCATAGAAATCTCCACTGCCTCAACCCTTCCCTTCTTCACTATGCTACTGAGAGCCTTTATCATAAAATTGCACCCCTGTCCTGCCCAGACCTGGCCACATCTACCTACAACAACTTACTATCATTCTCCCTGGATGCACTTGCTCCTCTTTCTGCATGCAGAACCAGGCCTTCCTTGTCACAACCCTGGCAAACAGATGACACCAAAAAGTCTCAAGAGATGCAGCTGTGCTCTTGGGCAAGCATGATGTAAAACAAAATCCCTGAAAGACTTTACCTTCTATGAATCTGCCCTTTTCAAATAAAACTCTGGTCTTCATGCTGCTAAACAAACAAACCTACTACAACACTCTCATCAAAACCCTCTCATCCAATCCTCATCAACTCTTTTCTACCCTTAATTCTCTACTCCATCCCCCACTGCCTCCACCCACCAACTTACTTACTGCACAGGAGATTGCCAGTCATTTCAAGAACAAGATCAACACAATTTGTGATGAGATCTCCAGTGTCAAGCTTCCTCCTCCAACCAACATACCAGGCCCAACACCACACTCAATACTCTCCTCCTTTGACCATGTTACCACTGAGGAAGTTACCATACTCCTTTTCAAGACTCACTTCACCACCTGTCCCCTGAACCCTGTCCCCTCATGATTAATCCAGCCTCCTTCATGCTCTATCCTAAACTATCTAACCTACATCTTCAACCTTTCACTCTCCATGGGCACCTTTCCTTCTCCACTCAAACATGCACTGGTTACCCCCCTACGTAAATAACCCTTGCTGGACCCTACCTGTTTAAATAACTTCAGACCCATCTCCCTGCTCCAGTTTGCATCCAAGCTTCTCGAGCCTCTTGCTCACAACAGTATGAACTGCTACCTCACAGACAACAACCATCTCGATCCTCTACAGTCTGGCTTCTACCCACAACATTCCACTGAAACTGCCCTACTAACTCACTAATGACCTACTAACTGTTAAAACCAATGGCCATTACGCCATACTCCTACTCCTAGACCTTTCTGCTGCCTTTGACGCAGTCAACCACCCATTCCTCTTCAGTAAACTCAACTCCATTGGCCTCCATGACTGTTTATCTTGGGTTATCTGTAAAGGGTTTCAGTCTAGCAAACTTGTCAAAGGAGTTCCATCTCTGCTACATTGTATCAATTCTGTATACCAGATCACTCTCTGTAGCTGATTCATACCCTTTCTCATTTACTATGATCATCAGCCTCCCTTATGATATTCATAATGTAGTCTTTTTTCCTTTATTCACTGTAATCCTATAAATGAAAAACATTCAAACTATAGTGAAAATAGCCTAATAATATTCTCTTTCTGCCCCATTGGCATGAAAAAAATGTACCTGCAGTTTCACAGGATGTCATTTTTATAAACACACCCGTTAGTTTACAGTGCAGAGGTCTGCATCATATTATTTCCTCTTCTAATCTACTGTTCTTGTCCTATAACTTTAGGTTATTTTCTCTATTGGTTGAATGTTCTTTAACTCTTCTGGCCAAGTGTTTTCAAGACTAGGATCAAACATTAGGGGATGTTACATTCACCCTGAAAAAGGCAACAAGTAGAAACTGACCTCCTTGATTAAACCCTGTGGGCAGAGTGAAATGTGTTGGGGATGTGGCTTTGGATAGAGCTGGCTGTGGCTGCTTTCACCTGTTTACTAATGCCTTTGCTAGGTGTCCAGTTTTTGGGGCCTTCCTCTATGCATATCACCAACACATCTGTTATTGTTAATGACTTTTGCACGAATGCCCAAACATTTGCACTGCAATTGTTTATAGCTTGATCTCTAACTGTTTTTACATTATGCATATTACATAGATAAAATTATTAAACTATTATGACAAAATATTTTAGGTACCCTCATGGCTAGTCAGTTGTATCCTGACCTTTATTTTGAGACTTTATTAGCATTTTTATTTTAGCATGACTCTTCCCCATAAGTAGATGGAATACAGCATTTTTAAATTAAAATGTTCTACATCAGTGCATGTCTTTTAGTCCTTAAAAAATATTTAATTGTTCTTCCTGGATTTATTATTTTCTTCAAATTATTAATGAGTCTTCTATCTGCCTATCTGCAACCAGGTGTAAGTACAATGCATTTTAAAATGGAGAGATTGATGAACCAGCACAAATCTAGACTTAATGTTCAATTTGGTGTTTTGTTAATAATGATGCATTTAAAGTAAAATTTTACTGACACATACACATGCATTAAAGATCCTAATTTCAAATTGTCTGAGCTTACTGTAATTATTAATACTGCATTTTGTACTGATGTCTATTTAATGATTAAATTGCTAAATTTAACTATAATAACAGACATTAAAAAGTTGTTTACACTTAGTATAAAACTGAAAATACAGCCAATTAATTAAAATAGGTGTTTTTACAGTTTTACTGTAAAAGTTATGTGCCATCTTGCAGACAACTAATTGGTTTTCCACTGAAAGAGACCTATTTTAGAGAAAGCTGTAAACATCTTAAAGATAACTAGACCAGATCTATACTACTAGCAGTGCAGGATATGGCAAATGCAATATGGTTGTATGCTGACACCATCTGTTTTTTTGAAAAAACAAAGAATCTTTTTATTACCTTACAACACACGTTGTTAAAAAAAAAAAAAAAAAAAGTACTTTGCATGCAAATATGTTTGCAAATATATGTGAAGTCACAGTGCCACATCAAGACACCTATGTGGTTTCCTTACTCTCAACTGCATGAGTACACAGATGGGGACCTATATAGGAATAGCGTAGAGTAAAGTGAGATGACTAAACAATTTTTGCATGAATTTGATGTTTCTCCTTTTTATCTGCCATAGTATTATAGATCATTGCAGGTTATTTCCTCAGCACTACTCAAAGCTAAACTTTAGGTCCCATTTACTAAATTTTGCCTGTTAGTCTCACAGAGTAATAGAATACTGTATAATCTATTTCACTGCAGCCTGCTTACTATCTAATTGGTGACCAGTCATGTGATCAGCTTACATCATTGCATCTGCCTGGAATAGGTAGAGACAACATCGGGTGCTGGTGAGGTATGCATTGCATCTCCCTGCTCAGCCCATCCCTGTTTATCAGATCACTTATGTTTAATGTACATATGTTGGTCTCTCAGTGCTATACTTGCAACAGTTTAGCGACGACAGTAATAATAGATTACTTTACTTTATTCCTAGCTTGATTCTACAGCATTGACAGATGAAACATAGAAAAGTGATGGCAGAAAAAAGCATGAGTGGTCCATCGCGTCTGCCCATTTTTTGTGTGTGTGTGTGTGTGTGTGGGGTTATTTTTTGTGTTTTCTTTTTTTTGGGGGGGGGGCTTAGGGTAGGTGTTTTTTTTTTGTTAACTTTTCTGTCTGAGTGCAGACTTATGCTTGTCCCAAGCAATGTACTGTTCACTGGCTCACTACCTCTGCTGGAAGTTTATTCCAAGCATCAACTACTCTTTCAGTAAAATAGTACTTTCTGAGATTAGTTTGACCTTTCCTCCAGTTAGTTTAAGGTCATGTCCCCGTGTTCCAGATTTTGATTTTGTGTTGCAAATACTGCCCTCATGAACCTTGTTCATCCCCTTGATGTGTTTAACCTCCCTGGAGGTATTCCCACGTGTATCTCGGGGTAAAGTTTCAGCACCACAAGCGGTAACCCCGAGCTACACTCGGGAATACTCTGCAGCGTTGCTCCGGGATCCCTTCTGCACTTACCTTGTCCTGCTCTCCTGCGGTGTCCTCCCTGCAGCATCCCTGGCAATGTCCTCCGGCCGATGCCAGTATCTGTCTTCCGGGTTCCGTTCCCTGCAACGTCAGGAAAGCCAAAAAGTCAAAACGTCAAAAAGTGACATTCACCAAATACACTAAAGTCACATAGTAAAACATTACTGTATCAAACCATTTCACATACATTTTGTCCCTAGTGCTTTGCCCTGTGCCCTGCCTGCATTTTGACTGTTCTTTCTGCCTGGAAACTGAGAAACGTCCATGGCGTCCAAAAAGCGTTCCTTTAGGTCAAAAGCGGTTTTAGACCAGCTAGAGAAATGCGATAGTAAATTAGAACTACTTGCAGAATTGAGTGATGATTCGTGGGGAAATTCGTCATCAGACACTGAAAACGATTTTGCGACTTTGCTCTGTGATGTGCAAACTTGGCGCTCTATTTCAAATTTCAGTGTTTTTGGTTTGATTATATTATTGAATTAAATTTATTATTATATTATTATTTTTTATGATTATTTATTAAATTATAATTTATGATTTTGTGTTTCAAATGTTAACATACTCAGGATGTTTACTAGACTCTTGTTCGGACAGATTTCAGTGAGTCATTCCTAAAAATTACAGGTCTACAATAAAAAAGACTACATATTTCCATACAAAAAAAGTACCTCTTTGAGCACAGAAATACTAACATAATCAGACCGCTAGGGAGGATACAGGTTTCAGTCATGTCTCCCTTTTCCCTTCTTTCCTCCAGACTGTACATGTTAAGTTCCTGAAGTCGCTCTTGATATGTTTTATCCCCCAGACCTCTCACCATTTTTGTTACCTGTCTCTGGACTTGTGCTATCTTATCCAGTGGCATCCCTAGGTAGGTGCGGGAGGTGTGCGCCGGACCAGGTGACACCTACTTCACGGGGTGACACCAGACCCACTCCACGAAAAGGTAAGTTGTAAAGTAAGCCGACGATCCCCACAGGAGGGATCGGATCTGCGGATTGAGCATAATGGATCAGAGTCATCTCTGATCACCTCTATGGCCTTGGGGGACCTGAGTGATGTCATGACATCCCTTCTGGTTCCAGTGACTTGTAAACAAGACCTTTTTTTAACCTCCCTGGCGGTATGATTATTTCAGATTTTTAGTGCTGAAAGCGGTACCATTTTTTTGCATGGAAATATGCAGTTTTTTTATTGTAGGGTGTAATTTTTAGGAATAACTCACTGAAATCTGTCCGAACAAGAGTCTATTAAACATCCCCGGTATGATAAAATTTGAAACACTAAATCATAAATTATAATTTAATAAATAATCATAAAAAATAATATAATAATACATTTAATTCAATAATATAATCAAACCGAAAACACTGAAATTTGAAATAGAGCACCAAGTTTGCACATTGCTGAGCAACGTCGCAAAATCGTTTTCAGTGTCTGATGATGAATTTCCCCACAAATCATTACTCAATTCTGCAAGTGGTTCTGATTTACTATCGCTGTTCTCTAGCTGATCTAAACCCGCTTTTGACCTAAAGGGACACTTTTTGGACGCCATGGACGTTTCTCAGTTTCCAGGCAGAAAGAACAGACAAAATGCAGGCAGGGCACAGGACAAAGTACTAGGGACAATATGTATGTGAAATGGGTTGAAACAGCAATGTTTTACTTTGTAAAATTTGTTTGGAAAAAAATAACATTTTTTAAAATTTTCAAATTTCCCGCCGCCGCCCGTACGTCCCGACGTCACAGGGACCGGAACAGAGAAGCCGGATGCCGGCATCGGCTGGCGGAGATGGCCGGGGATGCTGCAGGGGACACATCGCGGGAACGAAGGACAAGGTAAACTCTGCAGGGAACCCCTATGCAGCGCCGCATGGTAAGCCCGGGGTTACCGCTTTTGGTACTGACATTTTACCCCGAGCTACACTCGGGAATACCGCTAGGGAGGTTAAGCACATGAACAAAAAAATTTTTTTTCTATTTTGTTTTTAAAGGTAGAGGAGAGATTTGGGTTCTCATTGATCCCAGATCTCTCCGTAAAGAGAACCTGCCATCCATTATTTCTATTACAAGGGATGTTTACTTTACTTGTAGTAGGAATAAAAGTGATAAAAAACATTAAAGGGACAGTGTACATGAACAATAAAGGGATATATACATGAACAATACCAACATTTTTAAAAAACAAATTTTTAAATTCTACTTTCTAACAAAAACATATCCCATGATATCAATTTTTTTTAGGACAAAATGTAGTCTTTGGTAAAAAAAATCCCAATAAGCTTATATCAATTGGTTTGTGTGAAAATTGTAGTGTCAACAATCTATGGTATATATATTTGAAAACTGATCAATCCTGATGCACTGACGGCTCTTGGACTCTCATTTCATGAGGCCCTAAATGCCAGGACACTACAAATACCCACCAAATAACCACTTTATGGAAAGTAGACAGTCTGAGGTATATAGTAAGAGGCATGGCAAGATTTTTGAAGTTGTAATTTATTTGTATTTTTTTTTTGGAAAATTAAGTGATTAAACACATTTTTTTTTACATATTACATTTTTTTTAATATACTGTCACTAGCACAGTACAGTGTCATCATATGACTGATATGGACTGATTTCCAAAACTGAGCTCATACTATTCCCTCCAGCCCATGCTCCCTCCCCTGACTTCTCCATCAAAATGAATAACACAATCATCAGTCCCTCCCCTCATACCAGGGTGCTAGGTGTAATCCTAGACTCCCATCTATCTTTTCAGCTCCTAGTCCAATTACTGTCTAAATCTTGTAGACTTCACCTCCGCAACATCTCCAAGATACGCCTGTTCTTAACCTCTGAAACTACTAGGCAACTTATTCACTCCCTGGTTATCTCTCGCCTTGACTATTGTAACTCCCTCCTCATTGGCCTTCCTAATTTCAGGCTATCCCCTCTTCAGTCTATCATGAATCCTTCTGCCAGACTCATCCACCTTATTAACCGTTCCATATCTGCCATCCCTCTCTGCCAATCCCTCCACTGGCTTCCCATTACCCAACGGATAAAATTCAAAACATTAACAATAACACATAAAGCCATTTATAACTCTGCCCCAAATTACATCACCAATCTTGTCTCCACATATCAGCCAAACCATACTCTCTGCTCTTCACACAACCTCCTGCTCTCTAGCTCTCTTGTCTCCTCCTTCCATGCTCATCTCCAGGACTTCTCCAGAGCTTCCCCCATCCTCTGGAACTCTCTACCCCAATTTATCAGACTATCGCCTACTCTGCCCACTCTGCGATCTCTGAAAACCTATCTCTTCAAGGAAGCCTATCCTGCCCTCAGCTAATAATGGAATCTTCTATTCCTCCAACCAGTCCATCCCCCACAGTTATTACGTTTTGTACCATTAGCCCCTCACTCTTAGATTGTAAGCTCCAAGGAGCAGGGGCCTTCTAACGCTCTTATATTGAACTGTATTGTTGCTGTATTGTCTCCTGTTATATTGAAAGTGCTGCGTAAACTGTTGGCGCTATATACATCCTGTATTATAATAATAATAATAATAATATGTATCAAATACCTTTGTTAAGCACTCCACATAAATTAAACCTGCCAAACAAATACAGTAATAAAGTAAATCTTTAATATTCATATTTAAATCCTAGGTATAAAATGTTATAGACTAAAATCCCTGCGTCTTGCCAGCAATAAGTTCTAAATAGTGTGTATACAGTATGTCTGCATTGCATCAAAAGTGTTTGCAAAATATGCCCATTGCATTCTGCATGTAGAGCAACTGCAAAAATGTTTAAATTTGTGCAAACAGTATCCAGAAATGTTTAGAGAGAATACAATATATGTAGCTTATGTCAGGTGGAGTGTTTTGGTGATTGATACCCAAACCTTCCCTTTTCCTCCCTTTATCTTTAATTTGTGTTTGATTAACTCCATGGTATTTAAATTGTGGTTGGATCAGACCCAGGTCACATGCTACACAGGGATCCAACCAGGGGCGGACTGACCATTTGGAAGCTCGGGAGAGCCCGGGGTCAGTAGGGGGCCCCATGAGATGCCCCTGGTACCTTTTTCATAGGCTTTTTTGAGTTTGGGCAAGGACACAGAGGCCCCATAATCCTCTATTGTCCGGGGGCCCCATGAGTTGTCAGTCCGCCCCTGCATCCAACAGAACACACAGTCGATATTTACTAGTAGGAAGAAATGCCATCATGATGACATCATCAAGGTGTACAATGTTAACATTTTTATATGAATTGAGATATTTTTAATGCTCTCTGCAGTATTGGATGGCAGAACATTCATTAATAAACAAAATACCAAAGACAACAATAAATATATAACAAATATACAGTATATCATAAGTTAACACAAAAACTAATACAATATGTAAAATATTGAGGCCAATTTTCTAAGTATCTTATATCATTTCCATGATAATTCATCATCAGAACTAGACATTAGAGAAATAATGTACAAATTATACCAACATCATTCAAACAATATGGAAAAACAAGCAGATAAAATTTTAAGTCACAAAAATTATTACTCCTTACTAAACTTTGCTACTAGTTAAAGGATATGTTCACTTTTGGGAACATGTTACATGTTCCACTCATTTTTAGGGTGTAACATGTAACATTTTCCTGTTGCTGATTCACTGATATCTGTATTTCTTGCTCTTTATTTACTGTCAAGTATTAACAGTTTGAGTTGTTTCTTTTTCTGTTATTATACTTTTTCCTTTGCTACCTGCAACACAGCAAAATACCAATCATTTTGATAGACAGTATCATGGCAGTCTGTTAGCCAATGCAACAATAAATATGTATTCGCTTCTGGGACAATCTAGAGATTTATACTTAAGAATTCTCTATATGCTATAACTTATCAGTGATACTTTTCAGCAAAATGTTAATAAAACCATATTTCAACCATGATTTCATTACCCGTGTTTACATGTTTTTATTTTTTAAGTTCAAACATTATGTTTTTAAATGTGCTTTTATGCTTTCTTTAAAAGATTTAAAAGATTATTATTTTTGAGATTTGCTTCATTTTCTGTCCAGTGGGAAAGAACCATGTCATGATCACAACTGTCTCTGGGACAGGAAGAAAGGAAAAATGTCACTATTGTAGCCAAGCACATGAAAAGCCTATCCATTTTCAAACATTCCTCATTGTAAACAAATGTAGAATAAAATGTTTATTGCTGTCTGTCCCTGGTAGGAAAAAATGACTTCAGATTAGAGAGGGAGTTGTAAATACTGACAATTAAAAACTAAGCAAAGGAAAACACCAATCTGTTAAACTGAATGACCCCAGATCTCTACTCTGGCATTAGACACAGATCGGTCTGATCGGCTGATTCACTGGCCAGTAACCAGCCAGTAAACACAGAACTGAAACTGGAAGTGACAAAATACTTGTCACATCCAGTTTCTTAAACCACAGAGATGATCAGGGACTTTTCGATCCTTGATCATCATCATGGTCAGCTGTCGGAAGCGCTGGCTGCAGTCCCAGGATCCCTGGTTAGGATGGGAATGCCCAGGAAGGCGGTGGAAGGCAGCAGTAAAGGGGGACCTCCCACCACCTGTAAAATAAATCCAGCAGCTAATTATCTTCTAGGATTGCCTTTAGAAAAAAGAGCATCACTGGCAAAAAAAATTATAAATACCGGGATACCTGTAGCTGTAGGCATCATTCCTATGTAACCACTGCACCATGGATGCACAGGGGTGTTCTTGGGCAGCAAGTGGTTAAGAAACACAATCCACAAATACTGCACACTGGCTGGACAGTATGTAAACTGTTATGTTAGGTCATGATATAAGAAGGAGAGAGGAGACACATTTTATCTTGAAAAAAGGAATTGCAGTGTATTATATGAGTGACAATGTTCAAAAATATTGTATAGTAGCTAAACAGTGTTGTTCCAGATGTCAGTGGGAATCAGTTGCCATCTGGAAATGCAAAACACATTAATGCTATAACCAACCCCAAGTGGTTCAAGTTGCCCAAGGGTGGCATCAGTTTTTTTTTTGTTTGTTTTTATGTATGCTATTTTTTATTTTATATGTGTTTATATCTCTGATTTGCCAGAATAATCTTTCTCCTATGGTAGCTATGGGAGCAAAGAAATTACATGCCCAGGGGAAAGAACAGGCAGCAGAAAAATAAATAGTAGATCCCTATAGTTAAAGGCTACTGGCCCTTCCACAAATTAAGACCAATATCCAAAAAATGCCAGGCAGGCCTAAAAGCAAACGTATAAATACTGTCACAGTGAAGTAGTAGGTAGCAAGCCTGACAAACATAATCTCATACTTCTTCCTTTCTTTGTTCTCCATCTGCTCTTCCCTCTACTATTTCATCCATTCTGCCTTCACATTTCCTCCTCCCCCTCTTCTACTTTCTGCTCCTCTTCCTCTTTAACCTTCTCTCATCTAAGTGCTTGTGGCATGAGGAGAGACTTCAGGAAGCTGGGGTTATTTAGAGAGAAATCATACACAGTGAAGAACTGTTGAAAACAGTCCTTTTCCTACAGTTAATAGCCTGGAAATCCCACATTAACATATTTTTACCTGCCATTGCATTTTTTCTGTATATCCATTTTGTTAATTTTTTTTCCACCACAGGGCTGTCCCTGCTCCACCCATTGAATCCCAGGAAGCAATGGTGAGGCACAGGGATGTCACCCTCACCTCCCAATTTAACCATTGCAATCAGTGACAATTCGGAAATATGTCCTGTAATGCCTGTGGACAAGGATGAGCTGAAAAGAGGCTGTGGGACATTGCTGCTCCTTAAAATCTCTCATTATTCTCTCTCATTTATCTACTTTCACAGACCTGACAGTGTCAAAACTGATCTCTAACTATGCACTTCATGAGCAGCACTTCATGTGCTTTCCCTATCATAGCTAAAGCACATTGCCAGAATGGCTGCTGTGACCTCCATTGGCCCTTCCAAACCAGGTAACATTAGTTTATAGGCCAGGCAGTGCATTATGGTTATAAATAATTCAGTCTGGCATATTCTTGCAGATGGATTCAGTCATAAAGGCCAACTTCCCCCACTTTGTTGGACACTGGTAGATTACGCTACACTCTCCCATTCTATATCTTTCAATTACTACAGTAGCAAGACTTCCTTACAGCAGTGTATATCCAATATCCCAGTTATTAATTTAATTATTAAGCATTTATCACGAGAGTGCCAGATAATAATTTAGCTTTATATTAGCCATAGCATAGTTGGTCAGAAATTGGGATTCTGGTGGTGTTTTCCTACCAATGGAGTCCCTAAGAGAGGTAATAAAGCAGTTTGTGCAACCAGGCAAAACATGTCATATTAATTTTGGTGGTTTTGGCATTTCATTTTTCTTTTGGGTCTTTTTTCAGTCATATCTCTAAAATATGAACAGCAGTGGTGTAACTAAGCATGATATATATGCAAATTCTGCAGACGTTTGATCCAAGCATAAGTCTTTACCGTGCAAATTTACTGCCAACTTTCTAACTGAAAAGTATTTCTATCTTTTTTTTTCAGAAACTATAGAGTATCCACTGTCCCATTCAGGATCATAAACAATCCATTGATAACAGTATTAGATATCCCTGATAACACCTATCAGTATCATAAATAACATTAGAAAAATACATATGCAGCATATTTGTTAAAAAGTCAGCTTTGAAGCTTGATTATGTGATACTTTAGATTGAAGTGCTTGTAAACCAAAGTCAGGTTGAATAAACTGATCTACCACCGAAAAGATAATGTAATTCCTTTTGTTTGAATTGTAAGTATCCTGTTTGTTATTTGGGAAATGCCAACTTTATGTATTGTTTTGTTTACACATACATTATTAATGCATTATGAATTCTCAAAGCAGTTTGGTTTTTCCTGCAATGCCAAGATAAATATATCAGGAAAGAATGGAAAGTCACCTTATATGTCTAAATATGGCAATTGTTATCTCTGAAAAGTCCCACAGTGTATTGGTCCAGCTGTCATGGCTAGTTTAATTCACTGTACCTGTATGTGCATTGATCTACCTTGCACATAGATTGGATTCCTTCCAGCAGTACTGTATTTTTTTTATAGTGCATTTCTTTGTTACTGGGCAACTCCAACCACTTTAAAGCTGAACTCCAGTATAAACAAATATTGTGAAAATACATACAGTATTTCATTTGTATTCCTCCTAAATCATGGTGCCCTTTATGTATTTCTTCCATATCTGTGCAGTAATCTAGCATGCAACAACTGCTGCACTTTACATTATGCAGGAGCATCCTGCAATAAAGACTGGCCACTAAACCTGCCCCTCTGCAGTTTTATGCAGGCAGCCTTCAAAGGGTGGAACTGTTCTTCTCTCTGTACAGGTTAGGTGCAGTACAGACTCACCAAACAAATTACGTTAGCTCAACCTTCTGGCTGTTACCATCATGCAGTAGATGCCGGTCTCTGAGCTGGGCTCCTGTCAACCACATTCATTTGGAAACTTGAAAAAGTAAACACTGGGTTCATACATAAATCACAGACTTTATTAACAATCAAGTGGATGACTTGGTTTTTAATAAATAATGTCTGTGGACTATGTATAGACTCCAGCAGTGACGTTCTCAAGTATTAGGAGCAATATAAAGATGTCATTACTACATTTACAATGTAATAACTAGGCTTGCAAAGGTATTAGCTGCTATTAGCCTTTGTGGCTATTGAGGAATATATTTCGGTATTTATTTTTCCTGAATTCAGCTTTAAGGGGAATTCTAGTAAACATTATGTTGCTTTCAAACAAGAACAGATATGAACTAAAATGTCACTTTGTAACAAGTATGTGGTTTATGAAATAAAGCCATAAGTTGTTATAAGATGCATTTAAGTGATATAACTGGTCTTTAAGCTGTCTATTGTTGTCCATTTCTATGGGCCTTTCATTCACTAGAAAAGCCATAATAATTTACTTTTTTTTTATGTAGTTTTACCTCTGGAATAAAAGTAAATGAAATTCAGCCTTTTCTTTTTTCCATTGAGGGACACATAAATTCTTTGAATTTTCAGATTGTCAGATTAAATTGCCACCTACAGAATAAATGGACACAATGGCAACAAAAAAAGGTGTGGTCAGCACAAACACACACCTCAATCACAGCCATTATGCCTTAGTTTGGTAGCAAAGTAGTACTGAGGGAAAGAAAAAAATACAGAGGGGAGGGATCTGTGTCCCTCTCCTCGGACACCAAGAAAATAATTTAACAGTGAATAAAAAAATCATAATTTCTTTCTCATCCATTGAGAAACACAGGAATTCTTAGAATCCTTAGACTTTCAGGACATCCAAAAAACAGTGCAACAGAGAAGTGGGCAACATAGCAACAAAGATTAGAAAACAGGACAAAGAAAGATTTTTTGATATTGTCCTCAGGACAGTGGATGTGTTTTCTTCAGTTTATCTGTTCTTTATCCATTTGGAAGATTTTCTGAAAGGTTTTTACCTTATCAACATCTGAGATTCATGTTAGATATATGAAATCCTGGAAGTCTCTCCAGTCAGCTACCAGGGCTGGTAAATTCCTACTGGATATACTGAAATCCTGGAAGTCTCCCAACTAAGAAGCAATGGTAGAATAATGCTGGATGTACAGTATTAAATCCTTTTTTTTTCAATTTTATACTGGTTATCTCTCTGCCAAAGACCTGCAATTGATGATATCCCATTTGAATTTATTCAGGTCAAACCAATATTTTTCTGGGGATTTTTTGCTGAATATCAGGACCAGAGCTGTGACAGTTCATCTGACCCCATGTTATGCATTGTTGACAGGTCAGATGCCCAGTTGAAGAATTTCTCTTACCTTATTATAAGCCCATGTTTAACCTTTCTATACCTCATATATACAGTATATAGGTTTGCAGCTGGGTGTTGTGTTTTTTGACTCCCTCTTACTTTGGAGAGCTTAATACTCCCTCTTACTTTGCTTTTATATTAAGCTGGTATAACCTTTTATTGATCTCTAACAGTGGCCATAAATGCTTTGATCTGAAAAGAAATTAATCATTTATCAATCTCTTTTGATTTAAATTATCAATCTATAGTCAACAATCCATCTGCTCAATATGCCATTCACAGGAAGTTATTGTTAAAATAAGATTGTAATCTACAATTTGTAAGTTATCAATCGTATCTCTGTTTCATGTAATCTCTGTTACCATGCAATCTAATACTCTGATTAATCAAAATATGATCATATTCATAAGCAAAGTATCTCAGTGCTGCCAATGAATGAAAAGCGATGGTCTGTTTGTCTGAATCCAATAGTAACAAATAGTAACTCCAAGAGTCCAAATCAATCGGTATGGAAGTTATGGCTATTTTTTTTTTTTGCAGAAACAAACATTTTGGATAGAAAAAACCGTGTGTATGACCACTGTAAGAGAGACAATGGGCATTTTCTATTGTACTATGCATTATTGACAAGACACTGCATACATACCATTTGTATTTTCTGCCTTTTTTCATGTAGTTCAGTACTTGATGCACAGTGAAATTACAGTAGGGTTATGCACCAACTCCTGTATGCTACTTGGTTTTTTCAGACTTAGTGACTAGCAGCTTACCTCTTTTTTCTGTGCTTTTTTTGTGCTAAACCCTCTTCTTTATGCTATGTTGGGGATTGATTCTTCCCTTTGAAGCAACATGTAACCCTCTTGTCCTTTACAGCCAAGGGAGCAGTTGCCACAATGCTGAACATGTGATCAGTTACAACTGTCACAGATACAAGTGTGCTTATGTTAGCCCACAAACTGTCAAGCCATCAAATTGTTGGTGTCATAATTCATGGCATGCTTTGAATGTAACTGTTTTGGAAAACCGTTAAGTTGGTATCAGTCATTAGCAGGGCTCAGTGTGACAATGATTTTTTTCCTTTCCTACTCTGTGTCTTACTATTAACTTTATTAGACAAATTGGAGGAACCAGAAACATCAGTGACACCAATCTAAAAAGTCACAAGTTGTTATTGTGCATGGCTATACTCAATGTACTTTGCAAGTTGGCCACATTAGGGAGCCCCCTCTTGTTTTTTCGGCTCAGGCATAATTAATGGTCACAGCACAAACATAAAAGTCACAAATACTGTAAATACTCCAAGTGTATACTTGTCATAAACACTATGGTGTCCGTTTATGAACCAGCGGTAATAGATCGCTGCTCAGTTCTCCGGAATTCTCGGAGAACACAGTTCTCCTGTGAATGCCGTTTATGAAGCAGTTCTCCGAACGAAGGGAGAACCATCTCCAAACGCTGGAGAACAGTCTACAAACGCTGGAAAACGGCTGATTTTACTATAATCTCACGAGATTAAAGTAAAAGATCAGTTTACTAAGCAGAGGTAAATTATCGCTGCTTAGTTTGCGGTCCCTCCGATTCTCCAGCTCTGGGCTGGAGAATCTGGAGGGAGAACACAGATCGCCAGTGAAGGGCTGAACATGTTCTCCGCTGATCTTCTGAGTGTCATAAACTGTGAATGACCAGAGAATAGCTGCGATCCTCTGAATCACAGCTATTCTCTGTGTCATAAACAGACACCATTACCATATAACTGAAACCTAAGCTTGGATGTAAAACATTTACTGTGTTGGAGGTTGTTGGGTGGAGATATGTGATATTGTAAACAGTAATGCATCTTAGTAATTTTGCTGGTATCTAGTGGTTTTAAACCCAGCTTCTTAACCACTCATGCCATTAGGGATCCCTTTTAAACACCCACTGTTGGAAGTCTCACACCCCATAGAGTCTCTTCCGTCTACTACAAAGCTACTGTAGATATTCATATGCCATTTCCAATGTCAGATATAATTTGGGCAGCTGAGTGTCATATACAATGTCCTGACACAGAATTTGATAGTGCTCACCCCATTGATTTGAATGACTAGTACATTCAGCTTTCTCTATGGTCACTATGCATTCTTAAGTTTGTATGGTTCTGGTTGGAGCCCCTCATTTACAGGCCTCCTAATTACCTTTGATTTTGCAGTACATATGAGAAGTGGGGGGTTTAGTTTGGGACCCATATTTTAGCTTGTTTTGTTTAGGCCTTCACTTCTATCTCTGGCAAACAGAATGAGTTTTCTCTACATATGCAAGAGCACACAATCACACTGCAAACCCAAATTGGACTCTTGTGTGAAGGTAGCCTCTTATATTCTGTTTCAGTTGTCTGCTGGGGACCGCCTCTGTCCTATTGGTCATTACAGTCCCCTTTTGCCCTCCTGTTTTAAATACAACTAAAATGCTGGTTTGGATCAGGTTCCTTCTACAATCCATTTTAAAGTTTGGACTCTGTGTTTTCTCTGAAAGAAGAATTGTTCTGAAGGATTTCAGTCACTTGTAAATCTGAGAATGTATTTTCTCTTTATATTTTAACCCTTTAAATTAGTAGTGATTCTACCTTGTCAACCAAGGAGCACGTGTGGACAAATAGCAAGACAAGGTTTTAGCAGACCGAACAGGTGAAGTTAAAAATTACAACTATCTCATGGTTTTGCTGTGAGTTTGGATGGTTATGGTGCTGGACTGTGGACTTCTTGTATCAGAAGTGTTTGTTCTGCATAGTCTTTTATGGGACAATGTTCCTTTGGATTGTTTATAGATACAATTTATATATGATGCAATTTATCTAAAGTGGCAACAGCATTCATCTTCCTCAGTTAAAGAAACTTAAGGAATGGACTACTAAGTCTTCTTCTCTCTGACTGTTAAAAAAATTTAGTTTTCTCTACTTCCTCATCAAGACTCTCCAGGCAAGGGCCCCAGTCTACTTGCAAGAACTGGCACTCAATGTCCACCCAATATTCATTAATCTGCATCTAGGTGACTCCCAATTTTAAGATTTGGTGGCCCCTTTGGACAACTTGGATTTGTGAACCTTGAGAGCAGAAGGTGGTATCCCAGAGTTACAAAATTGAGTTTTGTTCCCTGCCACCTCTTCTTTCCTCCTCACCGCTAACCTTCCTGTGATACCCCAGAGTTTGGCAGACTTACATTAAGCCCCCTTGAATCTTCTGGATCTTATTTCCTGTGGTGAAATTTTTCAGTTTTTCTTTCCTCCAACTTGTTCATTGTTCAAATAGACAAAGGGTACATTTGCCACATCTTGGATCTCATTTTCTGACTGTATTTGAACCCAAAAATTCTCCGTGAAATCCACCATATCACTTATTGTCTTTCTTCACCAGGGATACATTGTGTCTACTGTGCATTTCCAGTACAAGATGTTTTTCTATGTTTTTCTGTGTGTCCCCTACATTACAAGCTTGTGGTTCCGACTTGTGGCCTCCTGTCTGCACCTAGGGTTTTTACCAAAGTGTTAGCCCTACTATTAGCCCTGCTGTGGTCTGGTAGAACTTACATTGTGGGATACTTAGATGGCCACCTATTGGGGATAAAGGTTTCTTCCAGGCAATGGGGCCTTGACTGTTCAGAAGTTACAGCAGTTTGGGTGTATCCTGATCCTTCAGAAATCACAGTTAGAAATAACTCACCATTTAGAGTATGATTCTGGACACAGCTCAGATCAGAGTGTTTGTTTTTTTTTCTCCACAGAAGAAACTTCACACTTTCCAGTCTTGGAATCAATATTTCCAGCCCAGGAGTTGCCTGATTCTCCATTCTTACAGGAAAGTCCTGGGCCTGATGGCAGCTTCCTTTGAAACAGCTCATTTTGTTCAGTTTCACATAAGACCACTATTTCGATACATTATATCATCATGAAACAAATTAATAAGGTCCCTAGGCATATCAATTCATTTAGGCACTAAGGAACAGGTTTCGCTGTTCTGAGAGCTCACCAAACCAGCTCTAGAGTTGAAGAATGCCTTATTGTCCATATTCAGAAAGATCCTTCCTATGCCTATCTGTCAAGCTGGGCAGTAGTCCTTGGCACCTTGGTGTTCCAGGAAATGTTGTAATTAACAGAGTAGTGTCTCCCAATCAATAACCTGATCAACAACCTGAAGCTTATGATGGCTGTCTCTGCAGCATTGGACCACACTAGTGGAATGTTATCCAGTGTGGATTCAGTTGGACAATGTTACAGCGGTGGTATACAACAGCCTTTAGGGAAGAATAAAAGTCTTACCATGGCAAGGCTGGTGCTCAGCCCTGCTTTTAGTAGGTGGACTGAGGGAGTGGACACTATGTCCAAAGGTGTTCCAGTTCCTGTGTCGCAGGAGGAAGATGAAGGACATCAGTACACCCAAATACTTTTCATCCCCTGAAATATTTTCTTTTCTGTTTTTGCAGGATTAAGATACAAGATGGTATGGTGATCCTCTTTCCTCAGTACTGGGACAGACAGATGTGGTATTCTATCCTGGCAACACTCCCGGCAGATGATCCATGGGATCTGTAAAATCATCAGGATCTTCTGTCCCAAGGATTGTTTTGCCATTCTACTTAATGGTTACTGGTTTCAATTGCATGGCTGTTAAAGCCTTGTTTTTGTTTCTGGGGCATCTCTGAATTTGTGTTTCCTTTAATGCAAACGGCTAGGAAGGCTACTATCTTCAAGGTTTCTAATCATGGAAGGCATACTTTACTTAAAGTGGTTCTAAAGTCAAAAGTTTTTTTTACCCTAATGCATTACCTGCATTAAGAGAAAAAAAAAACTTCCACTAGCTGTTCTCTCCACCCTAAATACTTACCTGAATCCTCTCTTGATCCTGTGCTGTGCACATCTGCAGCAGTGCTGGTCTCTCTCCCTGCTCACTCATGACAGACTGAAAGCATCAGGATCTTATATCATTTTTATACCAGATTCAGATGTTAGGTCCTTCAGGTGGCTCTTTACGCTGCAGACAGTCTCCAGTTTTCTGTTGCCTTTCCCTGGGCCTGTTTTATAGCATTTGTTACGACTTTGCTCACTCCTCTGTTACACTGCTTTTAGACATTCTGACAGTGTAGAAGATTTCAAAGAATTCCTGTGAATCACAATGGATTTTTTTTTTACCCGCTGTAAAATCTTCTAGTCCATTGAGGGATAGAGGTCCCTCCACTCTGTTTTTTTTTTCTTTCCAACTGTACAACTTTGCCACAAAACTGAGGCATGATGGTGGTTACCAGGGTTTCCTGTGCTGGTCAACGTCAAGTGGCAAAAAAATACTCACCATACCTTTTCACTAGGTGTCTGCTTGCCAAAATAGTGTCATTTTGTTGATATTTCTACTGTCCTAGCACTTTAGGGCCTCTGAAAATAAGATAGGTAGTCAGGAAATTAAATGTATATTTTATACCCCTTGAAAATGCACCTCAAGGTGCTCCTTGGATTTTGGTCCCCTTTGTGTAGCTAGGCTGTGAAAAAGTCCCCATACTCTGGAGGAGTAGCGGAATTTGTTTTGGAGTGTAATTCTAAGTATATCCATGCAGTGTGTGAGAATAATCTTATTAAATAGATAAATGTGTTTAAAAATAATACATTTGATTTACATACGTTCTCCGTTTTTTTAAAAACATCGAGAAAAAATAAAGAGAGCTACATGAATTATATTTGGCCACGAAATGTTTAAACACATGCATTTTTAATATCTTTATGAGTTCCCAGGAAGCTACATCAGAGTTCTCTATTATTCAATAGCTACTTCAAAAGTTATTGCTTTAAATTGCCCCTTTCCATGCCCCAGCAAAATATGGCTATTTTAAGATTTTTTGGTAGTGGTAACAGGTTTCCTAAATTGTGATAAAATGTGTTTGAAACCTCATACAAAGATGTTTAATATGAAGGATTTTTTTTTTCTTTTTATTATATGCTAATTTTTTTAACAATGTTGATGTTTGTATTAGAATTTTTATCCAAACATTAGCTCATTTGTTATTAAATTTAAACAACTGTATCATTGTAATTTTAGTACCAAGATCGTTATATGGTACACAGGGGTATGCCATTCCAAAAACATAATTTGCACTAATCAAAATGGCCTAAACCTTTTTAGAGGTAAAGTATCCTATCCTATCAAAACTCTATACTTTTAAATCTCTACATTCAGCCTTTGACACATTCCCAAACTTATGATTAATATCAGGCATATGTTATTTTGTTTTGATATCAAGTACACAGGACACAGATTTATAGACCCAAGCAGCACTCTGGTGTTTAGTCATGCAGCTATTTGGATTATACATCAAGCAAATGATTGAAAAGATTGTCATTTCAAATAATAAAGTGTCTAAAATCAATACATTTGTGTGCTTTGCCATATGGACCATTAACAAATGGTGTGTAAGAAAATTGAATATTTTGTAGCTCTGCTAGTTTTTCTTCCATGGAATGATTCCTCTGTACTAGTGAAAGTTAGACATAAGTATTGATAGCTACATCATCTTTCGTTCATGTGGATGTGGAATTGGAGGCAAGCATGTTTTTTTCAGTAATACATTTTTCTTATAAAACTGTATTTTGTTTCAGTTAGAGATCTAAAAAAAAATCAGTCTTTATTTCATCCATCAAGCTTGGAAAACAGCGATTCAAGAGATGCTCACAAGTATATTTAGTTTATCTTTGTCATTTTTACAGGCTTTCTTTATGAATTAATTATAATTTTCAGAGGAGGCTAGATATTTTCAGCATTAATCATGACATGTTTTGAAGTATTGGCAATAAATAGTTTTATGAAGCTTTAAAAATATGATTTATTTTATATGTAGTTGAGAACACTTCCTAACAAGCAGTTTTGTTTGCAACTGTATCTTTATTTTACAGAAGTAAGACTACCATGCTAAAGTTTAAAGATTGCATTAACAGGTTAAATCTTATATGAGATTTTAGTGACTGGCTTTAAATCTACTTTGTCTTTTAGTACTTTTGAATCTTTAGCATTAATTAATATAATACCTCTTGATTCTACTATGTAGGTCTGATTTAGGAAAAAAATCACTTTTTATATAACTAAACTTCATAACAGAAACTACTCAACAAAATCGATTACCCCTTCACCCTCTCGTGTATTGTCCTTTGTATTAAATGCCCAAGTGCTGCTGACAGCAGAAACTTCATGGAAAGAGAACAACTATCATTACAACCTTACAACTCAGTATAGTCTGCAATGTTTCCTACATCATATAGCACTTTCTTTATATAAACCAATAAACAAAAGTTATCCTGACAGCCCCATTTTCCCTTTTACTTGAGGAAAACCTGTGTGTAAATTGTGGACATTAAAGTGCTTAACAAGCAATAAAAGAGCTTCCCAAATCACTGACCCTCACTGACCTACAGTATGTAGCTTCAGACACAATGGAGAAATTCATAATAAATATTTCACAAGAGTGGACTGAATTTGTAGCTTCTGTTTTCTTATTTTTTTCTTGCAACAGGGATTTAGCAGCTTGCCAATAAACATACATCAGAAATTTCATGCAGTTAGAAATGGACTCAAGCCAATTTCATAGTCTCTGTTGTGATCTTTGAGTATGAATTTCTCCAAAGCACATGTAGTTGTATAGGTAAGCAAGGGTGTGCTTTAAAGCTCTTTTAGTGGTTGTTAAGAATCTGTAAATACTGTGTCCATAGTCTGGGTACAGGTGCGCTTTAAAGTATATATTTATTTATTTCAGGTACTTAAATAGTGCCGTCAATTTACACAGCGCTTTACATATATATATTCTACATTCACATCAGTCCCTAACCCTCAAGGGGTGTACAATCTAAGGTCCCTAACTCACATTCATACATGCACATACTATGGACAATTTAGACAGGATCCAATTAACCTACCTGCATGTCTTTGGTATGTGGGAGGAAACTGGAGTACCCGGAGGAAACCCACGCAGGCACAGGGAGAACATGCAAACTCCAGGCAGGTGGTGCCGTGGTTGGGATTCGAACCAACGACCCTAGTACTGCCAGGCGGAAGTGCTAACCTCTAAGCCCCTGTGCCGCCCGTATCTAAAGTCCTAATTTTTTTTTATTGTCAGATAGACTGGAAAAAGGTTGGTCCCCCTGTCAGGTTTGTATTGCTGTATACGTGTCCTTCTAGAGAGATTTACCCTTTTAATTTATCCCAACAATCACTGCCACAGGACAGTTCTGTAAGAGAGAATGGAGAGCCGAGAGTGGAGGACTGGACAGAAAGTGAGAAAATCCAAAGCTTTTTGGGAAAAAATGCACTTTAATGCATTTTAGTTCACAAAAACACAATATAATACCCCTTTTTTTTTACAGTTACACAGAGTAATTATATACAAAACATACAATGCTAAGACCCCTTTGCTAAATACTCAAATTAAAATATATATACAGTAAATTAAATATTACCACCCTTTTGTGATAATTAGCTATGATAAACAAATACCAATCACTGCTGCCACCTTAAATAAATGAACTATTAATGTGAAGAATCAGCTAATATAGTGGCACTGTGAGTAAACTATGCAAAAAACACCTTCCACAATAGTGCTATGAACAGTAAAACAAAACTGCTGATTATAAAAAATCATTCATAACATAAGTCCATCCATTTCTGTAAATATATGAAGTCCATCAAAAATAATGTGAATATCACTTTTAGTGCTTCAATCTTCCTAATGCTTTATATCGCATGCCAAACTCACCAGGTATTTGTGAGACAAACTTCCTGTCTGGGTGTGCAATTACCAGACCAACATGCCTCCCACTCTCATGGTTGGCATGTATCGCTTGTTAGACCTCCAATAGAAGTATCACTGTATAAACTCCATAAATCTCTTTACTCCTCTCTATCAGGAATCATTGCCATTAAAAAATAAGATACTCTCCAATGGTACAGTAACCAATGCTCAAAGTTTTATTCAATATGAATAAAAAGCCACTCACTAAGTGTCATAATCAGTGGATTGACATCAGATGCAGGTGTTGTATTCTCACCACCATCAGACCTCTCGGATGGTGCTCCCGCGTCACTTCCCGTTCCAGCTTTTGACATCACATCCAGTCACTGCACAGCCTCACCTTGATGCGTTTCATCACTTTTGACTTAGTCATAGGGATGGCTGTACGGCGCGGCGACTGTCTCTATATACTTTCCTCACTGCCACTATTATTATTATAATACAGGATTTATATAGCGCCAACAGTTTGTGCAGTGCTTTACAATAAAAGGGAGACAGTACAATTACAATACATTTCAGTACAGAAGGAATAGGAGGGCCCTACTCGTGGAGCTTATAATATAAAGGAAGGGGTAGGTGGTACAAAAGGTGATACCTGTAGGTGATGTTGTGATGGAGGTGGCTCTAGTATAGTTCTTAGGTGGAGGTGGGGTAGGCTTGCCTGAATAAGTGAGTATTCAAAGATTGCCTAAAGGCCGACAGGGTGGGGGCTGACCGGACATACTGCGGTAGGGATTTCCATAGGATGGTAGAGACTCTGGAGAATCCTGGAGGCGAGTGTGGGAGGAGGTGACGAGGGAGCTAGAGAGCAAGATTTCTTGGTAGGAGCGGAGTGGGCGATTTGGACAGTATCTGCAGATGAGGTTGGTGATGTAGCTGGTAGCAATCATTGCCACTGGGTGGAAAGCTATATTACCCCGCCCATTTAAACAGATATCTAGACCAAATCCAGCTAGGCTTTAAACTCTTTTTGGCTGGGAGTCAGCCATTAAAGGGGAACTCCTATAGTAGGCTATGTATGCTGAAATGCATATATCTTTACTCGATGTTCCTGCTTCGTGGCAAAAAGGTAAAGTATTATAGTGACTCCAATTACTATAACACTTAGAACCTAATCCACTCATCATGGTATAAATTAAACAAATATAAAAAAATGTACAAAATAAAAATTCTATAAAATAATGACCATAATTAAAAAATTAATTTAAAAATGATTTGATTAATACATGAACTACCCCTTAAAATACCCAACCCATGACCTGATCACTAATGAAGCAATTAATATCCAGCTCAATATTTAAGCCACCAGGTGTTCAAGAAGGGAGAATATAGATCCACTTTGTTTCCCTCTTGGAGAGGTCCCTGACCCTTTTGGACCCCCCTCCAAGAGGAAACAACTAGATCTTTCCCCCAAAATTGCAGTTTGGATGGATCCGCCCCTGGGATACACTATGGTAATTGAAAACTAGAATAGCTGAATACATGAAGAATATTAGGAAGGCATACAGTGGGCATTTTGTACATCCAACATACATTAACCCACATGGGCATTGATTAGCATAGACCACAAGTTATAAACTCAGGGATATCATATTCACATCCTAAGGTTTACGCTTACTCAAATGATTAGTTGCCGTACAACAGGCTTTATATTTTTTACAAGCAACAAAACCCTTCATCTGAGGGAACATTGAGGATTTCCCTTGAAGGTCTAATATATTCTTCACAATCTCCCCAAAATTACATGCCCTCTTATAGACAAATCTGGGAGAGCTCGGGATCACTGGTCCAAGAGCCTTATCCATCAAAATTACATGCCAGTGTTTAAAAACATGTATTCCACCTCATATTGGCAATGGTAATCTGAAATAAAATTCCATTGCATTTATCACCCCCACATTTAATTTTATCCTGTAGACAAGATTCTCTAGGTATAGCTAAACCATCTTGAAAGACCTTGTCTATCTCATCTGGAGCATATCCTTTTTGCACAAATTTTAAATTGCATAATGTAATCTCTCATGAGTGCAATTTCTTCTGATACACATGAACTGCGCTTGGGGGATAATCCTCAGCCATGAAGGATGGTGCCCACTCCTGACTGATCAGTAGCTATTTATATTGGTGGGTTTAAAAAATTCTTTAATGGTAAGACAATTATCCTGCCTCTCAATAGTGATATCGAGAAAATTGACAGAATGGTTGTTCTACTGACAATCCAATCTAATATGATTGATGTTATTATTAAGTTCAGCCATAAATTGGTGTAAGCTACTTTATCTTCCGATCCCCCCATATAAACATTATTATTATTATTATTATACAGTATTTATATAGTGCCAAAGGGTTTGCTCAGCGCTGTACAATAGCAAGGGGGACAGAACATGAGACAAGACAGAAACAATACAATACACGAGGGGTTCGAGGGCCCTGCTCTTTCGAGCTTACAATCAAGGAGGGAGGGGAAAGTGGTACAGGAGGAAATGGCTGTGGGGAATGAAGTGGTGGGAGGAGTGGAGAAGGTCAGTTGTTAGGTGAGGGTGGGGTAGGCTTCCCTGAAGAGGTCGGTCTTCAGGGTGCGCCTGAAGGTGATGAGGGTAGGTGACAGTCTGATGGATTGGGGTAGGGAATTCCAGAGGATGGGGGAGGTCCTGGAGAAATCCTGCAATCGGGCGTGGGAGGAGGAGACCAGGGAGCTAGAGAGTAGGAGGTCCTGTGAGGAGCAAAGGGCACAGGTAGGATAGTATTTGGGTATCAGGTCGGTTAGGTAGTTTGGGGCGGTGTTGTGAATGGCTTTGTAGGTCAAGGTTAGCAGTTTGAATTTGATGCGCTGGGCAATCGGGAGCCAGTGAAGGGATTGGCAGAGGGGGGTGGCGGATATGGAGTGGTTGGTGAGGTGGATGAGTCTCGCCGCTGAGTTCAGGATCGACTGGAGTGGGGACAGGTTTAGTTTGAGGAAATGGAGCGACATCCAGTCTGATATGTTGTTCAGGAGGTGGGCGATGCGGGCGGAGAGTGAGGGGGTGAGTTGAGGGGTGAAGAGGTAAATTTGTGTGTCGTCAGCATAGAGGTGGTAATTAAAGCCGTGGGAGTGTATTTGTTTGCCAAGGGAGGAGGTGCCAAGGGAGATCGTCTATAAATCTGCTGTAGAATAATAATTCTGGTTTCTGTTATCTAAATACTGTATGTATCCTCCCATTCAGCCATAAAAATATTGGCCAGTGTGGGCTCAAATTTAGCGCCCATTGCTACGCTGATTATAGAAAGCATCCCTGTACCAAAAATAATTATGTTTGAGGCAGAAATCAAGAGATCTACCTAAAACACTTTTTGGGCTTGGGGAAAATCTTCCCTTTTACTTAAAGCCCAGTTCAGGGCTAACATGGCATCATTATGATGTATTATGGTGTATAAGATGCTACATCAACTGTTTCCTCCGGGTACTCCGGTTTCCTCCCACACTCCAAAGACATGCTGGTAGATTAATTGGCTCCTGTCTAAATTGTCCCTAGTATGTGTATATATGGATTTGAGTTAGGGACCTTAGATTGTACACCCCTTGAGGGTTAGGGACTGATGTAAATGTACAATATACTTGTAAAGCGCTGCGTAAATTGACAGCGCTATCTAAGTACCTGAAATAAATAAATAAAATTCCTATGTAAATCAACCTCTCTCAGTAATTGGAGGAGATTTTTGGCATCTTTAAGGTAAGCCCTTGTCTGCAGTACAATGGATTGAAGGAATTTATTCAAATACTCCCCTAATCTGGCCATTACTGAACCAATGCTATTAACAACTGGACGGCCAGGGGGTTGCTGGATTTTATGGAAAGTGTAAATAACTGGTATTTTTACAGACACTCGGTATTAGGTATCTCCTTTCATGAGTCCTATAACCAAAATCCACCAAATATTTAAACTCTTCTTTGTACATATTGGTGGTTTTTTTTTACAACCTTACAATATGTCGCTTCATCAGATAACATATCAAGTTGATATTGGTAAAATGTTTTGTCCATAATTACAACCCCTCCCCCCTTATCCACTGGTCTAATTATAATATCTCCTCTTCTCTAAACTCTCAATCCCTTCCTTAATATGGGGTGGGTTGACATTACGTTTTGGAACAATCTGGTCCAAATCTCCTAAGACCAGACTTTTGAATACCTCCACACATTGATTCCCAATTATTGGGGGGGAGGGAGTTAAAAGTGGACCTACTACGGAGACCACTATTCACACAATTTACCAATGGTGCTGCTCTACTTCCAGGGTTACTCAAGAAATATTTTTCCAATTTCAATTGTCTAATATATTTATGGGTATCAATATATAAACTAAACTAGTTCAATCATTTTTGGGGGCACATTTTTTTCCTAAATTTAAGATGTGTAGTTCTTTCTGAGTTAATGTAACTTTGCTAATGTTATCTATACCTTCATTCATTGCTATCTTCTTCATTTTTTTAATTGGATCCTCCTTCTTGTTCTGCATCCCCTCTTTCTCATAAACCTCCTTTTCCCTTTCCTCCTTCCCTCATATAGTTGGGGTTGTACTGATGTCCCCTGGGTAATGGGGTAACCCTAATTTCTAAATCTATTTAAAGGTTGGTATCTATTCGATACCGGTACTTCGTATTGTCCCCGATACTGATTTTAACCATGGGGTCCACATGTGCGACCGCCCTTGGAGTTCGACAACTGTTTCATAGAAATAAATCCCTCTCCCATATTTTGGGGCTTAGTGGTCTGTTGCTTCATCCTCCTGAGATTATTTATACCCCTACGCTGAGATACATTCCCCACACCATGCTCTGACATAGGCATGGGAGTGAAATTTGCTGTATCCAGACTGTCATTATTGCCTGCTTTATTTCTAAAATCTGATAAATCTCTATTGACTTTCTTTACCTTCTTTTTCTGGGTATCCTTCTCAACTTTCTCCAATTTCTTTTTTACTTGAAGTATTAAACTCCACATATACTGGGGAATCCTTAATGGGTTCAAGTTGGGTATTTAAATCCCTAATTGTACCTTCTAAAATATCCATTTCCTTCTTTTTCCTTTTACGAATGTGGTCTTGTAATTCACATCCTGCTGTATTGAAAGACTTTAACTTCTGAGTCCTTATTTCTCAGACAATCCTGAGGAGCTATCTCCAATCTAAGTCTTCTGCTAATGATACCTTCTTTTAAATATCTTTCTATTGTGCAAATGTCCCACCATGCCTTTAGTTGCTTCTCCAAAGCAAAAGATAAAGACTTTATTGAATAAAACTTTGAGCATTGGTTACAGTACCATTGGAGAATATGTTTTATTTTTTTTCATGGCAATAATTCCTGATGGAGAGGAGTAAGGAAATTTATAGAGTTAATATAGCGATACTTCTATCGGAGGTCTAACAAGTTATACATGCTAACCATGAGAGTGAGAGGCATGTTGGTCTGCTAAGTGCACACTCAGAAGGTAAGTTTGTCTCACAAATATGTGATGATTTTGGTGTGCGATAAGAATCCTTAGGAAGATTGAATCACTAAAGTGATATTCACATTATTTTTGATGGGCTTTATGTATTTACAGAAATGTATGGACTTATGAATGATTTTTTATAATCATCAGTTTTGTTTTACTGTTCATATCACTATTGTGAAGGAGTTTTTTGCATAGCTTACTCACAGTGCCACTATATTATCTGATTCTTCACATTAATATACAAAACATACCACGCTTTAAAATTGTGCATGCCTGTGGAATGGAGAGAAACTATGGTCCATTAAATTATTCATTGGTGATGCTTTAAAAGCCTTTCCAGGTTACCAGTTTACAGTTACACAGGAGGTCTGGTGCTAGAATTATTGCTCTCGTTTTGACATTTGTGGTGATACCGTACATGTGTGGTGTGAACTCTCTTTACGTATACGTGTGCGACCGATGCGTGTGTTCACCTTTCTGAATGAGGAAAGGGGATGGGGCTCTTTAAGTTTTTAATAATTTTTAAATGTGCTTATTTATTGTACTTTTTTATTTTTACACAGTATCTTTACATTTTTTTATTGCTATCACAAGAAATAAACAACATCCCCTGTGAAAGCATTGGCCATGACAGGTCCTCTTTATAAACAGACCTGGGGTCTACAAGACCCCAGAATTTTTCCTCTGGCCTCCAAAGGAGCAGATAAAACTGAAATTGATTTGATGTGCTGCTACAGAAGCTGGAAATGGCTTATAAACAAAGGAACTGAAACCAGAAGTGAAATATTAAACATTGCTTCTGGTTTCTGACATGATACAGTGGGAAGAACAAGATCAGTTTCTCTCACTTTGTGAAAGTCAATGCCACCGGTGGCATCCTTATCGGGCTTCCCCATTTGGCAGGAGGGGGTGGGACCCTCTTCATCCTCCTGTAAAAGTAATTCAGCTGCTTCTTAGCGGCTAGGATAACTTTTACAGTGAAGGGAATTGCCATCGGAAGAAAATAATCTTAATCATTGCTGCAATGATGACCAAGATATCATCCTTCCAATCCAGCAATGTACCGGTATGTCGCTGGACTGGAAGTGGTTAAAGAAAAAAACACCACACATAAAAAGGATGGAAATCCTCAACAGGCACAATGTATTAAGACAATATTTTACATGAAATCAAAAATTTCAGTTTTCACATGTTGACCAGGCTTATCTGTGAAAATTTCACTGTATTCTAAGATTGTATTTCTGTATTACTGCATAGAACTGCTTAGGCCATCTTATTGATCTAAATCTGCTCTGAATGATAATGTTGACAGTAGTGAGACCCAGGAGTAGTGCACTAAACAGTATTAGCTTTTAGAGCCTGTTAATGCCATTGCAGTTCATTGCCTAATATACTGCAAGTTTATATTCTTTCTGTTCAGAGTTTAGTCGAGATCAGTAAATGATTTTTATTGAAACTTAACCTTTATAAAAGTTCAAAATGTTTCACAAACCATATTGCTATTGTATCTGCTTCATTACTTCATATAATAGATATTTCACAAGCCTTGAATCAATTAGGCCAATATCAAATCTAGGAAATTTAAAATCTAAGTGTTGAGGAAAAAGTGTACAACACCATTTTAAGCATTTGCAGCTACAGGCTTATGCAAAGTCTGTACAACAGTAAACATTTCTCTAACCAGATTTCATCAATGCAATTCAGAGAGTTAAGCATTGAGGTGATTGTAGCCGTATTATTGCACTTGCGACAGAAACAATTGAGTACTGACATGATACTTTTTTTATTTGCACTAACATATAATTTTTGCGGACAAGCTTTTGGGTAGCGTCCCCTTCTTCAAGGTCCATAGAGTTCTCCTGGACCATGAAGAAGAGGACATACCCCGAAAGCTTGTCCTCAAAATTGTATGTTAGTGCAAATAAAAAAAGTATCACGTCAGTACTCAATTGTTTCTGTCAGAGAGTTAAGCAAGCATTATTAACCACTTGCCCTCCAAAGGATTTACCCCCTCCTTCCTGACCAGGCCATTTTTTTCCGATGCGGATCTGCGTTACTTTAACTGACAACTGTGTGGTCATCCAATGCTATGCAGAAAATAAATTTATGTCCTTTTTCCCCAAAAATAGAGTTTTCTTTTAGTGTTATTTGATCACCGGTGCGTTTTTTACTTTTTGCGCTATAAAAAAAGACCAACAATTTTGAAAAAAAAAACCAATATTTTTGACTTTTTGCTATAAAACATATCCAGTAAAAAATGAAAAAAATCCTAATTTTGTCATAAATTTAGGCCAAAATGTGTTCTGCTACAAGTCTTTGCTAAAAGAAATCCCAATACATGTAAGTTAATTGGTTTACAGGAAAGTAATAGCATCTACAAATGGCGGTATATATACTTTTTTTTATACTAGTAGTGGTGGCGATCAGCGACTTATAGCTGGGCTGGGTGTAAACTGACTGCCACTGACATCCCCAGTGACACTAATACAGTGATCAGTGCTAATAAAAAGCACTGAAATTGTAGTAATGACACTAGGCAGGAAGGGGTTAACAGCTGGTACAATCAAAGGCTTAACTGTGTGCTGTTTTACATAATGTGAATTGTGTGTTTTACTAGGGAAACATGCTGCTGTGTGTTTTTCTGTTGAGCACAGAACTAGACAGCAGCATGTCCTTGCTGACAGGAGAGAGACCTGTGTTGTTTACACACAGGTCTTTTCCCTGCAAATGTTACTCGGTGATCACCAGGAGCCGAAGGGGAATCTCATAATTGACATCTATAGTTGCCAATGGTGGCATGGGTAAGGTGGCACTTGTGCCCCCTACCCGGAAATGTAAAATCACATATATATATATATATATACAGTATACAGCCCTGCCACCCTGTAGCAGGAGTTCTACTATAGGGCGGCAAGGAAGCGGTTAGCTATATATCAATATATTTTCACCAACCTGTGTTTTTGATGTGCTTCAGAGGTGCTAACCAATGCTGAGCCTAAAAAGATGTGAGGGTGGGAAATTTCAAGCACTGCAGCCGACAACTAGATAGTGAATGCAAGATTGATTCCTCTGCTGAGCCTACAGAGACCAACCTGGGTGAGCTAAGCTGAGGTCTGCACTACAGCTGAACTCTCCCCATCTCCCTCCTTCTCTCCTTCCTCCATCTCCCTCCTTCTCTCCCTCCTCCATCTCCCTCCTTCTCTTCCTCCTCCTTCTTTCCCCCTCCTTCTCCCTCCATCTCTCCCCTCTCCATCTCCCTCCTTCTTTTCCTTTTCCATCACCCTCCTTCTTTTCCTTTTCCATCACCCTCCTTCTCTCCCCCTTCCAAATCCCTCCTTCTCTCTCTGCTCCATTTCCCTCCTTCTCTCCCCCCTCCATATCCCTCCTTCTCTCCCCCCTCCATATCCCTCCTTCTCTCCCCCCTCCAGCTCCCTCCTTTTCTCCCTCCTTCTCTCCCCCATCTATCTCCTTCCCTCTCTTCCGCCTCCATTTTCCTCCCCTCTCTCCCCCCTCCATTTCCCTCCTTCTCTCCCCCTCCATCTCCCCCCTTCTTCCCCCCTCCATCTCCTTCCCTTATCTGCCCCCTTCATCTCCCTCCTTCTCTCCCCCCTCCATTTCCTGCCTTCTCTCCCCCCTCCATTTCCTGCCTTATCTCTCCCCTCCATTTCCTGCCTTCTCTCCCCCCTCCATCTTCCTTCTCTCCCCTCTCTGTTGCCTCCCTTTTCTCCCTCCCTTTTCACCTCCCTACATCTCCCTCCTTCTCTCCCTCCTACTCTCCCTTGTTCTCTCACTCCTTCTCTCCCTCCTCCATCTTTCTCCTTCTCTCACTCCTTCTCTCACTCCTTCTCTTCGTTCTTCTCTCCCTTGTTATCTCTCTCTTTCTCTCCCTCTTTCTCTCCCCCCTCCATCTCCCTCTTTCTCTCCCCCCTCCATCTCCCTCTTTCTCTCCCCCCTCCATCTCCTTCCTTCTCTCCCCCCTCCATATCCCTCCTTCTCTCCCCCTCTTTCTCTCCCTCTTTCTCTCCCCCCTCCATCTCCCTCCTTCTCTCCCCCCTCCATCTCCCTCCTTCTCTTACTCATTCTCTCCATCCTTCTCTCCCTTGTCTCTCCAAACTTCTCTCCCTTCTTCTCTCCCCCCTCCATCTCCCTCCTTTTCTCCCCCATCCATCCCATCCATCACTCCCCATTCTCTCCCTCCTCCATCTCCCTCCTTCTCTCCCCCCTCCATCTCCCTCTTTCTCTCCCCCTCCGTTGCCCCCCTTCTCTCCCCCCTCCATCTCCCTTCTTTCTCTCCCTCCTCCATCTTCCTCCCTTTTCTCCCCCCTCCATCTCCTTCCCTTGTCTTCCCCTTCCATCTACCTCCCTTCTCGCCCCCTCTCCATCTACCTCCCTTCTCTCCCCCTCCATCTCCCTCCCTTCTCTCCCCCTCATCCTCTATATTCTTGTCCAGTTAACATATGGAGTGTAGCGGTCAGAATGATCATCACGTTGGGGTGTACACATACTGCCACTGAGATTTTGTGATCGTGGCAGGAATTATATTCTCTGTTGCATTCTGTAGGCACAGTGCCTGCTGAATGTGACTCATTCAAGTGAATGCGGCTGCTGCTCTGCAAGCATCCCACAACTGCGTGCAATGAACATGGTGGCAGTGCACTAGTGTGGGGTTTTAGGGGTTAAATCAGGTGGTGAGGAGGTGATACAACATCTCCTCGCTGCCAGCCAACTGATTTCTGAAGCGTGATCTGAATTCAGATCACTCTTCAGAGACCAAAGCTCATGTGAACAAGCCCCAAGAGGGATGCTGGGGCTGGACAGGAAAAGATTAAACATAAGCAACACAAACTTGAGAGAAACTTTCATCAGTTTATCCAGCCAGCAGATTGTCAGCCATATCCAATAATACTACATTTGTCTGTGAGTGTTATTTTGTTTTTTACTTACTCCTGACCCCTGTACTCTGTACTAGTTATAATAAAGTTCTTATGTAAGGAAAGGTTCAGTAAAGCAGCCTATACATTTGCCTATACATTAGTAATTTATTTTTGTTTAACAGTGGGTTGAACAAAAAAAAACTACTTGATTCTCTCATCCAAATGAAGGAATCACTCCTGCTGAGGAGATGTGTTCTGAAAGTGAAGAGACTTCAATGCCGCCAGAATACACTGATCAATGCTTCCAGTGCAGATCATGCAGAAATTTTCCTAGACGCTGCTTGTACGGAAGTCGACCAGTACATCGACTTCTATACAACCTGACTGCCCATACATGAATCAGAATTCAACCAGTCCCCAGTGACTCCCCACTGAAACAGGTGAATTTTGATCCATGTATGGCTGCCAAAGAAAAAAATATCCTTTTTGTGTGCATAAAAACATATCGGTTGTGGCACAGTATTTAGTATTTTGTGGGTAAGAGTACTGTGGCATAGGTGTGCATTGTATACAGCAGACACAGATTCTGTTCAATCCCCCCTTAGGACCCTCCCACTGGCCAACCACAGAACTTATTTCTCTGTTCTTTCCCAGGGTGCCCCGTGTCTTTCATAATCACAGTTTTGCTCACATTTTGTCATCCTGCTTTGACTTTTTAATTATAAAGCCGGTCAGATTACTTGTTATGAGTATTGTTAATATTGTCAACGTTTACATATTGTTTTTACTGTTTAGAGGCTAAGTTTACCTTAAAAAACATATATGTCCTACACATTGCTGACCCCGTGTACACAGCCATACTGACCCCTGTCCACTCCCCTTCTGACTAACCATCCTCTGCCTTGCTGACCCCCTGTACACTGGCCTACAAACTGCTGACCCCTGCAATACACTACCATACTGACCCATGTCCTCTTCTCTGCTGACCACCCGTCCTCTGCCCTGCTGACCCCCTGTACACTGGCCTACAAACTGCTGACCCCTGCAATACACTACCATACTGACCCATGTCCTCTTCTCTGCTGACCACCCATCCTCTGCCCTTCTGACCCCCTGTACACTGGCCTACAAACTGCTGGCTCCTGAAATACATTACTATACTGATCCTTTTCCTCTGCTCTGCTGACTGACCATCCTCTGCCCTGCTCACCCCCTGTACATTTTCCCACAACTGTTGATCCCTGCCCATTGCTCTGATAATTCCTATCCTCTGCCCCGCTGACCCCCAATACACTCCTCTACTGATTCCTGTTTTTGCATGCTGCCCTGCTGACCTTCCTCGTATCCTCTGCCCACCTGACATTTTTTACTGCCCCCCCATATAAGACCATCTAGATCCGGCCCTGTATAAAGCTGTAGATAATTCTTCTTAGGAAATCTCTGAAGTCCGGCCATTTTCCTTTTGAGCTCAGTAGATATTTATCAGCACCATGTAAAGATCGGGTAATTGACACTATTGTTTAGGCACTAACAGTGCATTTTAGGCTTTAGTTTGCAGATTTGTTCAATATTTATTTTATTATGTACTACATTCCATGTCTTTCATACTGTAGAGCTTTAATCAGTGTCATCATATACAGATTTTAGGGATTTCTGTTGTGTAAGGCTACATGCATGAGCACAATGCATCAGAAAGATGCCTTTGCACTCAGAAATGAACTCCTGGGAGTCTGTTTAGATGCCCTGATTGTATTTTTCTACAGATCTTTACATATGCTACCTCTCAAGTATCTGACATATTTTCACACGTAATGTACATTTGATAATTGAATTACCTGTCTAGAAAAATAATACTTGAATTGTTTTGATTTCCCCCCAATTCATTACTTTTTGATTACAATGGTGCCTCATCAAAATTAAATCAGACTGGCTTTAATTTCAGTGTAACACGCTGTGACTAAAGGACTGAATGTTAGCCCCATGAGACTCCTGTTTCTGTCTAGCTTATATACTTCAAAGTAATATTGCATTCCCCCTCTCTCTCATGGTGGCATCCTAGAATCTAAATTCTATGTATTGCTGCAATCTTTTTTAAAAAGTCAAAAATGAAATGCAAGCAACTGTGAAAATAATGGCACTCAGTGCTTGGTTACCCTTACAGTGAACCAGAAATCCTAATTATAGACCATTTTATTTTATTTATTTTTATTTATTTAGAATTTCCATATTTACTAGTTTATGATCTGAACATATGACTGAAGTTTGGAGGAAAACATAATAATTAGTTACTGGACTGCAGAGATTGGAGTAGTGGTTTATGTCAGATTTTTATACTTCTTATCTGCATGTCACCCCTATAATGGCCAACCACCTTAGCCCCTACTGAGCACTGAAGTGCAAGTGAAAGAACAGGCATTTCTACAAATCGTGGCTGCTCAGATCTATTACAGTCACACAATATTAAGCTGTAGAGTAAAAACTAAATCCAGCTTTAGATATTTTACTTCCTTTTTATTCCTTCACAGATGATTTTTAGATATGTGCACAGAAAGAAATACATTTTAACCCCTTCCCGCCACACCCCCAGGCATTTACAAGATTTTTTTTTTCTGAACAGCAATAAATCATATTGAATGATGTATACAAAATGGTATTGCTTTTTATTGACATGACGTAAATGTTTCAACAAAGTATGTTAGAGCTGCAAGTATTTTCGAGTGGGTCAGTGTTTTCCTTTTCATTTTGGATTAGACCAAGGATGTGTTTGTATCCATAGAAAGGACATATAAGTGTTTTTTTCTCTAACAGCTTGAATCTGAATGTCTCTGAATGCAGTCTCACGGTTAGAAGAACTATAAACAGGTCAGAGAATGTCCTCATTGCTGCGTCCTAGTTTCCTGTGATCATCAGTGATATTTAGAAAATGTAGGCAAGTGTCTGTGATCAGGACAATTTCTGACCTGTCACAAGTTTCTTTATTTATACAACAATTTGTATGATTGATGAGTTGTGTGAAAACAGTGTCTTAGTATCTGTCCAAATTCTAAATGTATTTCTAATTGTATTTTCTAGTGTAAATTCTGTGTGTTTCATCTTGCACAGTTATAATGCAAAAATGTCTTTAACTGCAGCAGCCACACTGGATGGTAAATTGGTAAAACACACTACTGTCACTTCTGAAGTCCCCATTATGGACAACAATCCCTCCAACACTTCCATTTAATTTGGAAATGTCATTAATGTTTTTTCTTAAATTCTCCAGCAATGAGCCTGGGATGTGATAAGCTCAATGTCAGATAATTTCTGACCAAA
Organism: Staurois parvus; assembly: GCF_062004578.1. Lineage (NCBI taxonomy): Eukaryota > Metazoa > Chordata > Amphibia > Anura > Ranidae > Staurois > Staurois parvus. Next base: position 572,054 of record NW_028317942.1, read on the forward strand.
TTATGATCATGTCATTGAAAACAATATAGCATTCCAAATGCTTAATGACCAAGTCTGTGGGGCCAGAAATGAATCTGTAAAGATGTAAACATCAGGAAATACCTGTGACCAATGCAAACCTTGTAAACCATGCCAGTGATCTTTGGCAATCTCCATTCCAGAGGGAATCACTGATGAGGCAAACTTGAAAACCTAAAACAAAAGATAAGGGCAACATAGGGAAACTTTGACCAATGCTGCAACTCCTCATCCACAAAACTCTTGCCAACAGTAGCCATTCTCATGTGGAATAAACAAGTTAAAAACTGAGAAAGAGGGAGACCCATTTTTTTAATGGAAAGGTGAAAAATTAGCAAAAATTGTTTAAGTTGGATGGCAGCGTGTACCAGACAAACTAGGTAGAAGGAGCAGACTTCAGCTAAAGGGCTTAAGCACTATGAACTTGCATGTAACCAACCTGTTGGTTTTTGAGGTGAATAGCAGAATGGAGACATAAGAATTAGTTATCAGCATGTCTTGAGCTCAAATATCATCATATGTCCATTTATCTCTTGAGACAAGCTTGCTAATTGAAAAAGTACAAATAGGGCCCAGAAAAATACCACTAAAAGCAAGATCGATTCATAGTCAAAAAAAAAAAAACTGATGGTAATACTGAAAAAAAATCTAAAGATACCAGGCACTGAAAGTTGAGGTTAAACATCATGCATTTCCAACCATCCACAATCTGCCAAATAACAAAATCTTTTGTGATGTCACCCTAACTCAACAGGTTAATCAAAATGATAGTTAATCAAAATAAGGTTGACTTAAGGCAGCAAAGATGATGAGTCTGATACACCCTCATTGCATAAGAACAAGAGGTACCCCCCCAAAAAAAAATAATTAAATGTCTGTTCTGTTGAAAGGAGAGGTAAAACTCATCCTACAATGTGGCTACCTAATTCCGAACCTGTTGGTAAAATATCCATGTAACTTCAAGGAAAGATGCCTGAAACAGGTGTAAAAGGTGTCAAAAATGAGGCACCACAAACATTTCAGGCTAGGACAACCCTCAAGAGAGGCTGACAGTGCAAGAACTAAAGCTTTTGAGCTGAGAACAAGGATATCAGAAATATAGTTAGAGACACTTGTAATATGGTTTACTTCAAACCATATATTCAGTCGAAAAAAATCTGAGCACTAAAATGCAATAGGGAAATCATAGGGGGTGAATATGTAGAGACCTGATTCATAACCTGTACTATGATCATATTGTCCATGAAGAAGAAAATGGGTCTCTTTGTAATTTCTCACCCCAGAGCTTAACAGCCACCATAATAGAAAAACGTTCTAACAATTGCATGTTGCACAACAAATTTATATGGCCAATAAGGTTCAGCAGACTATTTTTGAAAGAATGAACTAAAGCCACAAGAAACAGATGCATCTATGTAGAACTTGGTATCTCCCTGCCATTAAGATTGAGCATTACATGTACATAAAAAGCATAACTACGCCTCTAAATAATTGTGCATAGGCTGGGTAATCCTTATATGTTGATGGGGAGCTGAGATAAATTTCTTGGCCCAAGACAAATGTCTGCAGAATGCCCTGCCCATTGGGATCACCCAACCAAAGCAAATAGAGTAATTCAACAGAGACAGAGAGATATCCAGGTGGATAGTGTGTGTACAGGGCTCTCTGTTATTCCACTGTCTTTGGACAAGACAAATTAATCAAAGTTGCCTTGGAATGTCAACAATAAATGTTGGCATCATTCACTTCCTGTTGGACCAGCAAACAAGAAATCATACAGATAATAGAGCAGATAATGTAGACCTGACCCCTGGCATATGATCCATTTGTGGAAACTACGGTAATAAAAAAAATCTAAATAGTATCGCAATATAACTCCCTTAAAAATAGTTGCCCACCCAATGATATTGCTCTGTTGAACTTTGTACTACTACTACAGTGTTGACACTTCATTGTTCAGTGCTGCTTTATATTACTGTCTTGCCACTACATTCTGCTCACTAATCACCCTGCCGCTACATACTGTTCATTGACTGCCTTGCTTTTAGATACTGCTCACTGACTGCCCTGCCACTATATACTGCTCAACAGATCAAAATAGTATCATGAAATAGTGCAACCCATTGGGAGACACACACCCACAATATAACTCCCTTAAAAATAGTTAATAATGCTCTGTGCCCTTCCACTATATACTACTCACTTACCACCCTGCCACTACATACTGCTTTCTGCTCTACCACTACATACTTCTTATTGCCACTGCCTGCCCTACCACTACACACTGTCTCTGCCCTGCCACTACATATTGCTCTCTACCCTGCCACTAGATATTGATCTCTAACAGCCCTGCCACTACATACTGCTCACTGACCACACTGGCACTACATACTGCTCACTGACCACCCTGCCATTATATACTGTTTTTTTGACTGCCTTGCCTCTAGATACTGCTAACTGACTGCCCTGCCACTGCATATTGCTCACTGACTGCCCCGCAGCTACATACCACTGACTGACACTATATACTGCCCACTGTCACCCTGCCACTACATACTAATCTAGCCTGCCACTACATACTGCTTACAAATTGCCCTGCCACAACTTTCTGCTTACTGATTGTCCTGCCACTACATACTGCTCACTGCCTGCCCTGAAACTACATACGTCTCACTGACCACCCTGCCGCTACATACTGCTCTCTGTCCTGCCACTACATACTACTCACTGAGCATGAAGGATTCCAAAGAGGGAGGAAAAAGGCTGATCTGCTTCTTAAGTGAGTCCTGACCTGCTCCAACTCCCAAGTTTGCCATACTATGCTCAGTGCACTGTAAAGTCTTATCTCCAGTAGTGGCTATAGAAAGCAAATAAGGAGTCTCACTACTGCCTGAGGGGGTGAGTGTACAACGACAGGGACTGGGCCTGCAGGTAGGTAGGGAGGGGAGTGCAAGTGTGCAAGGAAACTGGTTGAGTCTGCAGGAATTGGTAGGTGTTCGTGCTGTATGTTACTGCATGCTTGTTCAGTTGCTGCCTCTGTGCATGCTGTTGCAGTGTTGGATACTGGTTACTGACTGCCCTGCCACTATATACTGCTCACTGTTGACTAGGTTACGTGTATTTGTGAATACACCCCAATCCTTGTAGGAGTATTTACATATATCCAGCTAGATCTGAGAGTTCCTACACAAAAGAGGTAGTTCCATCTGCAATATACATTTATTGATAGATGTATTTAATATATACAAATTACACGCTAAGCAGTATTTACAACACAATGTACAGTTTAAGTCTCTTGACTTATAGGATATTTACAATTTACCCACAAAACCATGTTTAAAATACAATGTACAATACAGGTATGAAGTTAGTTACCTCTCAACTTCAGGTCTGCTCATGCTGCCTGCTGGGCATCCCAGCACAAAGAGACCTCCAGCTGGGTGACCAGGCCTTATATCCCCCCTCCTTTCTGTACTGTGACTAATATAATGCTCACTAATTGGACACTGTACCTAGCCAATGTATATTGGGCACAGCCTGATTGGAAGTTCACAGAAGGCTGCTGTTTACTACTCATGTGAGATATGCAAAAGGGACAACAAAAGGCCTGAACTTGTATAGTGGAAAACTCTATATATATTTACACCAGTATGGAAGCTAGAAAGTTTTGATGCTGCAAAACACGCAATGGTTTAAATACTGTATATTTCTATCTAACTAAATATACTTGTAATTATAACATTATTTACATCCATAAATGGAGATTTCACATAAACTCAGTATCTAACATCACTGACTACTAAACAGATTAAATTAATTTACTTATACACCCCACAGCTGACATAAATCTCCTGAGCCATTTCCCTACTCCACCCTCCACCCCTAAAAGCCCCTTGCACAATGGGACATTCAACTGGGAGGAACAGGTGCTGCATCCAGATCTGCTGCAGGGAGCTTGTCAAAGTCTATGGCAGGCTGCCTCTAGAGCAGGCTGAATGATTTGCTGAATGGTAGTAGGTATCAGCATTTAGAGTCCTGTCCATTCAGGGACAAGATCCCAGAAAGCAGATCTAAATCTTACATGTATCACCTATTTTACACCCACCACCACCCAGGCTGCCACTTCCCAGTTGCCCCCTCCAATCTGTCTATTCATTGGTGTCCTCCATGACCACTTCACACACCCCTGCTGACAGACTTCTCTCACCAGCCTTCCTCTACATAACCATCCTCCTGCTTATGGACTTCCATCTTCAATTATCTTAGCACTCTTCAGTCCCCACAGTAATCTCTCCACAGTCATCACTATGCATCCTTCTTCAACCCCATTATATTCCCAATTTCTATATATCATATTGCCTCCTAAACCTGCTTCACAGCCCTGCCACCCCATCTCAAATGGGGTTGCTGACAGAGTCAGCAGAACCATCCTTTCTGACAGCCAGTAGTAAAACCTAGGGACATATTACAATTTTTTTTGCATGGGTATACTTCTCCCACACATACTGCCCACTTTCATACCATCTGCACTCCTCTCTTAGACATGCTGCCTGCTTTCATACCCTCCACCCTATTCTCCTGCACCTGCTGCTCACTGTCATACCCTCTTCTCTGTTCTCTTGCACACACTATTTATTGCCATACACTTGCACTCCTCTCCTACACATACTGCACACTGTCATACCCTCTGCACTTATCTCCTACACATACTACCCACCACCATACCCTCCATATTCCTCTCCTACACATACAACCCACTACCATACCATCTGCACTCCTCTCCTACACATACTATCCACCACCATACCCTCTGTACTCCTCTCTTACACATACTACCCACCATAATACCATCTGCTGTTCTCATTACACATATTTCCCACCGCCATACCCTCCACACCCCTCCCCTATGAATCTTACCCACTAAAACATTCAAAATTATATAGACTATCCCTAACATTGAGTGTTTATATGTTTAATCCTACTACCAGTGTCTTACTGTTGTTTTAGTTTACCGTTGTATTTTTTTAGCCCCATAATTACAGCTCTCTTACTGTATATATGTTTAATGAATGCATGGTAAAAGGTTAATGATATGACGTTTGCAAAACCACACCCATTTTAAATACCACACCCCTAATTAAAGTACATTCTTTGCCTATAATGGCTTGCTGAAGAAAAAAAGATGAAAAAGTGTCCTTGGAGTTTATTTGAAAATGTTGGCAACTATGTTGTCATCAGTGATATTATGATCCTTATTCAATGTCCTTGATAGGGTTCCTGGTCTATAGCCCACCCACACACCTAAGGCTAACCATGGTAGTTTGAACAGCACCAGTATTTGGTACATATTTTAAAAATGGGCAAAATGTAAATTTTTTAGTCATAATTCACTCCCACTTATCAGACTGCAGTAAAATAAAATATCTTGTATGGGGCTATTACATAGTATAATTGTCCCATTGTCATTGCTTTTTGCAATCGCTTTTGATTTGACAATGGCAGAAACTTGGCTACATCTGTGTATGTCTTGTAACTCTGGTCATAATAAAGATATAATTCTACAGTTTTTTTCATGCAAAAATTGGACATATAACTAAAGTTATTTTTTCCAAATATGTTAAATACTGAATATAGAAAAGAGGGGCACTGAAATAAATATGTTTAACGGCATTCCCCGCCAATACAATTTCTTATAAGTGTTTGTTGTTTACAGACATAGTAAAAATAGCTGCCCTTTAACAACATGAAGAGCGACATACAAAAGCAAAGAAGCTGTTGCAGAATTTCCTTCTAAGAATTAACCTGCCTTTTTGTCTAATGATGGAAACCCAAAGTTATCAGCTAAGACAAAAAGCATTATTATGGCCCCAGAATAACTGACATGTCATTAAACTGCTCCTTATTGGCTAATTTGCAGGCTGATTAATTGCAATAAAAATAGCTACTTTCTTCTGTAAAGGACTTTAATTTTGTGGCTACCACTGACACACAAATGGCTAATTGAAGTAGACAGTAGTGTTCAGGTCTAAGACAATGACAACTGCAGTATAACATCAAGCTGTTACCTATTGCCCTGTGCAATATTATCTCTTCAAGCAGCCATTGTATAGAAATGCACACTCTAATATTGTTTACACATTAAAGAGAAGAAAATCATTGGTGCATCACATGCAGTCAATTAGGATTGTCTATGTAAGCATCTACACCACAGTTTATTTTGGAAACTTCTGCTTAGTTTATTTTCTAGTTTGGTTTAGGTATACTGTATATGGTAAAACTCCACAAAAACTTCTGCACTTATTGTATAAATCAAAGAAAAATATAAGTAAATAGCATGCGCCTCCTTTCATTGGAAAAGCAGCACACTAAACAAGTATTTGAACACAGAAACACTCCAATATCTAAATAATAAAACAAATAGGTGTGCTGTCCCTTTAAATGACAAATACAATAAAGTGCAGCAAACATGAATGTGCTATATTGTCAAACTACAATAAAGTGCATCTACAATAAATTGCATCACACATGGGTGTGCAATATTGTCAAAATTACAACATCAAAATATACTATGAATAAAAAGTCCAAAAACAGTCTGTTTCATGAAAAAACAGAATACATGACTCCTGCTGTCAATTAGCACCCATTTCAGTGAAAACCACTGCCAGTGGTTGACATCAAGCTCAGTGCACCATCACCACAAATAAGTGCACATCATCTGTTTACCAGAGCCAAAGACCCGTTAAAAGTATGAGGTCATAAACCCCTATACTTGGGAATCCTACCACTTCTCCAAAATTCAATAATAAAGCTGCTCTCAGCCGCTCAACAAATCACAATGGTGGCAATAAGTAATGCAATTTAAATAAGAGATAAAGCATACTATAGTGCATTACCCTTTGCAAACCATCCTTAGTAGGCAGGCACTTACAAACAAGTGTACTAAGTACAGCATTTCAGTAAAAGTTGTATGCAGCTCTGACCCATGATGAAGTTACTGCCAAAAGCTCTGCAGTGAGGGGAAAATGTTATATGGTAAAGCTGTATTTACTGGATAAAATATTTTTATGGATTTTATTTGGTGAAAATCTTATGTTTGTTGGAGATCTTTTTTGTAACAGTTAAGATGGACCACCACTCCTTACCTATTATAACCCCTTTATAAAGGGTGTATGTTAAAGGAAAGATATACTCTTTATTAAATGTTTTAAATGCACATATAAAAGGGATAAATTAAGGTAAAAATAAACAACACATCAATTATTTTTTGAATTCCTCATTTTTATGTATGGCGAGTGATTATGAGGGCCGCCATATTTGTAATACCTTCTTCAGCTCTGTGTATACAAAGGAGCATGGGGGAGCTCTTCTCCATAATGGGCATGGTATTAACATAGCTCCAGATGATCCACATTGGCTCACAATTGATATGATCCAAAAATATTTAAACAGTATAAAGGTGAATAAAGGACCTGGACTGGTAATCATACACCCACAGGTCCTTAAAGAATTGAGCTCTGTCATTTCAAAGCCATTGTTTCTAATTTTTAGGGACTCTTTAATGACTGGCCTAGTACCACTGGATTGGCAAAAGGCCAATGTGGTGCCAATATTTAAAAAAGAAAATAATATAAGTGGTGAAGCGCTCAACTTAAATAATCAAAAAAACTAGTGCATTAACCCCATATGTAAATATTACATCCCTGGTGATATAATGATAAACAAATAATACCTCGTAAGCTATGAAAATATACAAATATTAATAAATAAAAAACTAGTGCAATATCCTCATATATGCATAATATATCCCTGGTGGTGTAGTGATGAACGACTAATATCTCTTAAACTGTGCAAAAGTGATACTTAAATACAATTAATTGAACCAATTTGAATAAAGTATTAATTACAATAAATTAGATAGTGATGCCACACTGTGCAAAAACATAGGAAAGTGTTCAAATAATGTCACTCCATGCTGCAATAGTGCTCTTCGTGAAAATCTTGACGTGACTCCCCTCAATAATAGCCAAAATGCCCCCTCACCTTCCACATTCGACCCTTGCGGGTCACAGAGCTTTTTATATATATATATATATATCTCTGCCAGATATTATTCTCCTCCACTGCCTCCACAGTGAATAATATCTGGCAGAGATATATATATATATAAAAAGCTCTGTGACCCGCAAGGGTCGAATGTGGAAGGTGAGGGGGCATTTTGGCTATTATTGAGGGGAGTCACGTCAAGATTTTCACTAAGAGCACTATTGCAGCATGGAGTGACATTATTTGAACACTTTCCTATGTTTTTGCACAGTGTGGCATCACTATCTAATTTATTGTAATTAATACTTTATTCAAATTGGTTCAATTAATTGTATTTAAGTATCACTTTTGCACAGTTTAAGAGATATTAGTCGTTCATCACTACACCACCAGGGATATATTATGCATATATGAGGATATTGCACTAGTTTTTTATTTATTATTATTTGTATATTTTCATAGCTTACGAGGTATTATTTGTTTATCATTATATCACCAGGGATGTAATATTTACATATGGGGTTAATGCACTAGTTTTTTTGATTATTTAAGTTGAGCGCTTCACCACTTATATTATTTTGTTTCACATATCTTGCGGTATAGAGAATAGGTGATAGCAGCTTACTCACTAGGTTCTGTGGAGCGCAGGGGGATTTCTGTATATGTATAAATATTTAAAAAAGGGTCAAAATCTTTACCAAGTAATTATAGACATGTTAGTTTAACTTCTATAGTTGGGAAGATACTGGAGAGTTTAATAAAAGACCACATAGATGAGTTCTTGCTGAAAAAAATATTTTAACCATTAGCCGCCCGGCCAATGGCCGTTTGGCGGCTTGAAATGTGCTCCTGTATTCCGGGTGCACGCCATTTGGCGTGCTCCCGCACATGCGCGGTTTGCGCGGTTGCAGAGCGACGCAGCAGTGCGATCTGTCACCGCCCGTGCACCTCGGACACGGCCGATGACAGATCCGAGTACCGGCTCCCGTTGCCGGTACCATGTGACCTGCTGTGACCAATCACAGCAGGTCACATGACAGTTGTATACAATGGATGGCTTCATTCATGATGCCATCCATTGTATACTAGTGCCTAGCTGTGAATGGTCATGTGGACCAAATCACAGCTAAGCACAAAAAAAAAAAAAAAAAAAAAAAAAGCTGAATGAATCGATTTCATTCAGGTAAATGCTTGCTTATAGCAAAGTAATTCTTTGCTATAAGCAAATTGTGTAAAAAAAAAAAAAAAAAAAAAAATACTGATCACTTCCCCAAAGTAGTACAGTGTTACTATGGTAACATTGTACTATTTTGGTCATAGTAAAATATGAAAAAAAATCTTAAAAAAATAAAAAAAAATGTAATAAAAAATTAAATATAATAAAAAAATAAAAAAAAATATATTTTTTTTTTTCATACTGTCACCAGTCAGTGTCGCTGTTCACCGCCATGCCAGTTATATGATGACGCTGTACTGCACTGGTGACAGTATGTAAAAAAAAAAATAGTGAAAATTATTTTTTTAATTTTTTAATTTTCCGAAAAATTATGACAAAAAAATACAACTTCAAAAAACTCACCATGCCTCTTATGAAGTACGTCGGACTGTCTACTCTGCAAAAAGGGGTCATTTGGGGGATATCTGTACTGTTCTGACATTCTTGGACCTCAAGATATTAGATTGGCTGTCAGTACTTCAAGATTGATCAATATTCAGATCTATACCATAGTTTGTGAACTCTATAACTTTCCTACAAACTAAAAAATACATCCTAATTTGGGTTATTTTCACCAAAGACATGTAGCAGAATACATCTCGGCCTAAATTTATGAAGAACAATTATTTATTTGTAAACTTTTATAACAGAAACAAAGAAAAATGTGTTTTTTTTTCAAAATTTTTGGACTTTTTTTGTTAATTTAGCAAAAAATAAAAACCCCAGCGGTGATTAAATACCACCAAAAGAAAGCTCTAGTTGTGTGAAGAAAATGATAAAATTTTAGTTTGGGTACAATGTTGTATGACCGCGCAATTGTCATTCAAAGTGTGAGAGCGCTGAAACCTGAAAAATGGCCTGGGCAGGAAGGTGTAAAATTGCACGGTATTGAAACGGTTAAGCAACAGACAGCATGGATTCATGAAAGGCAGAAGTTGTCAAACAAATCTGATTTCTTTTTATGAGGGGGTGAGCAAAACCTTGGACAGAGGAGTGGTGGTGGTATACTTGGATTTTGCATAAGTGTTTGACACAGTTCCCTACACACGGCTAATGTGTAAGGTAAAGTCTACGGGCTTGGAAAAATCTGTATGTAAATGGACAGAAAACTGGCTAAAAGATCGTATTCAAAAAGTAGAGGTTAATGATTCATACTCTGAATGGTCTGGGATCATCAGTGGTGTACCTCAGGGTTCAGTGTTGGGACCCTTACTTTTTCATATATTTATACATGATATAGGGTCTGGGATTAAAAATACTGTTTCAGTCTTTGCAGATGACACCAAGCTGTGCAGTGAAATACCGTCCTTACAGGATGTCTCCAACTTACAAGCTGACCTCAATGCACTGTTTAATTGGGCAACTATGTGGCAAATGAGGTTTAATGTTGATAAATGTAAGGTGTTGCACTTGGGGGCTAAGAATATGCATGCATCATACATACTAGGGGGGGTACAACTGGGGGAATCAATGGTGGAGAAGGATCTGGGAGTTCTGGTAGATCACAAGCTTAATAATGCCATGCAATGCCAAGCTGCGGTTTCTAAAGCGAACAAACTCCTTTCTTGTATTAAAAGAGGTATAGACTCTAGAGAGAGATATATCATATTACCCCTGTACAAATCATTAGTAATACCTCATCTGGAATATGCAGTTCAGTTTTGGCCACCAATTCACAAAAAGAACATTGGGGAACTGGAGAAAGTACAGAGAAGGGCAACTAAACTGATAAGAGGCATGGAGGAGATCAGCTATGAGGAAAGATTACAGGAACTGAATTTATTCTCTCTTGAAAAGAGGAGATTAAAGGGGGATATGATCAACATGTATAAATACATCAGTGGTTCATATAGTGAACTCGGTGTAGAGCTATTCACCCTGAGGTCATCACAGAGGACAAGGTGGCACTCTTTACATCTGGAGGAAAAGAAATTTAATCTCCAAACACAGAAAGGTTTCTTCACAGTGAGAGCTGTGAAAATGTGGAATAGACTCTCTCAAGCGTTTGTTCTGTCCAGCTCAGTGGATTGCTTCAAAAAAGACCTGGATTGTTTCTTGGATACACAGAATATAACTGGATACTAACATTTATAGGTAAAGTTGATCCAGGGACTATCCAATTTCTTCTCGGTGGATCAGGAAGGAATTCTTTTCCCTGCAGGAGCAAATTGGATTGTGCTTTGCTGGGTTTTTTTTTACTTCTTCTGGATCAACTGTGGGTATATGATTATAACTTTTTTTTTCTATGGTTGAACTGGATGGATTTTTGTCTTTTTTCAGCCAGACTAACTATGTAACTATGTAGCTCATACCTAAACTGTTATAACAGATTTAGCCTTCAGGCCATGACTCAGGTAATGCCTTCAATTTAATCTTTCAATTCTTCTAAACGCATAAAGCTGCAGAAGGGGGGCTCTTCTGTGATACTGCTTCAAGGGGTCCAGAACAAAGGGGTTTTTGTTTAAAGTTGTTAAAAAGTAGTTAAAAAATGTAATGTCAAATAATGTCTAAAAGGTTATGATTTGTCTAAATTGTTTTATCTTATTTTTTTAAACACATTCTCCTTTACCCACTACTTCCATTCAATTTGTCTTCTTTGTTTGCCTCCCCAGCATTCAGCCTTAGTTTTATTGTCTCCACTGTCATGACATGATGAGTAATTAGTCCTATGAGAGATACAGTACATACGTAATATATATATGGTTATAACAGCTACCAAATAAAGGTGCTAATTATTTTCAATATTTGAAAAAGCAAATCATTTACTGCATATCACTGAAACTTGATGTATCACATGTGCGTATTTAATTTTGCACTAATAGCTTATTTGTATGCTTATTAGCATGCTTGCTAGGAAGTTTAATTCACAAATCAGTTATTTTACTAATGAGGATTTTTTTATTTGCCCTATATGAAAGAACTGAGAACCCTTGTGCTTACAAGCAAACATGTGAATATGAGGACAGTATTGAGAATCGTCATTTTAAGAATATAGCTCATATGGGAAATAACTTTCAAACCATTGATATATTGTTGAAAAACAAATGTTAGCAGTGGAAATAAAATCCAGAAAATAATACATCTGTATAATAAACAAAAAACACTCTAATTGCTACACATTAGAACGTGATGCATGAAATATACTTTAACGATAGGTATAAAATCAAATGCATCTTCTATTTAATTATCTTCATTGTTTAAAGAGACAGCTTTCTATCTGTGTCTTAAAACAATTAATTAACTATATTAAATCATGTTTTATTTCTCTCTAAAATACAATGAAAAATACAGCTATTAAATAGCATGTTATTTTATGCCACATAAAAGATGACTAAACCACTATTTGTATACAATATAGCAAAGCAAGTATTTAAACTGTTTAACATTTGTTTGTACCTTCTTTAAGCAATGTTTTTAGTAATGTACTTTTATGACTTGTCTGATGCTAAAAGTATATTGAGCATGACCCATTTGGCCATACTTCTCTTTCTGTTCTAGTTGCCTATGCTGCAAGGCTGTAGACCAATGGCCATACATGTGGAATTTTAAAACTAATTTGCAGACAATCAACCTGTGCTTTTGGCTTAACTAACCACCCTGTCCACATGAAAAAAATATATTATACAAAAAAGGTAGAATCTAGGTCATACAAGGACCATGTTTGTGGTGACCTATTAAAGCACAAAGTCTCTGTTGTGAGTGCTAGATAATAAGCTACTAGTGAGGTAACATCCTTGACACATCATTCTTATTTCTAGGGAAGCTTCAGACTGTTCAATTGACAGCTAATAGAATCCGGCACAGGAAAAGAAGAAGGAGGGCACTAAATAGTATTGTTGTTATTATGTGTCATGAAACCGCTGTTTATTTTCAGCATACTAGAACACTAATTGATATAGGATACTTTCTTTGCAAGTCATTTTTTCTTATTGAATTACATTAACTCCTTCACGCCTAAGGGTAAAACAAATCTAAATGCCTAAGCACAATTTTGCAATGTTGACATGTGTTAGTAAAACCATACATATCATAACAACTACTTTGTGCATCCAGGTGAATTATTCTGTGTTTTATTCAGGACAAATTGGGCTTTCATTTGTTGGTAAATGGTAATGGATATCTCTTGATTTTTTTTTTATTATCAAAGGAAAACTGGCCCAAAATAGCAAAAAACATTTTTTGTTTTATTTAGCTGTGTGTTTCTTGTTACTACCATAGCCTACCACCACAAAACAACCCAAAATAAATTCTCCAGCTCTTGACGATCGCAGCGATACCATATATGTGTATGTTATTTGTTGTTTGTACCCGTAGTACAGCCCAGAAACAATAGTGCTCATTTTGTTTTTGTCTTTTTTAACCTAAAACACACTGACACATTTTTTTTTAAATCCTGACCTTTGACCCTGACCTTGACCCAAACACTTACCCTGGCACTGAACTAGATCAAACCTTGCTCTAGGTATTTTTTCTTTATTTTTTAATATTTATATATTTATTGATCTCTTTTTTTTCACAAACATTTTTTTTCCCTCTATGCCTGGAGTTAGAGATACAATGCATCTCTCTCCTCCATTCATAGAGAGAAAATAAAAAACAAGGGGGCCAGGCTGTACAGTGACTGATCACTGTGATAACCATTCAGAGGCAATCACAGCAATCATGTGACCCGGAATCAGGAGTCTCGGGCCCCGATCGTTAGGAAAGGACCCGGTGCTCTCAGTGACACCGCGGTCTTTGTGCTGGTAGCGCTCCGTGCGGCACGCTCCCAGCAGAAAGGCAGGTACGCAAATATGCGGCCCCACGGAAAAAAGCCCGGTTCTGTGAAGCCGCATATTTGTGTTACATCGGCGTCAAGGGGTTAAGATCTGCTGACTTCCATCATCCAATCATGTTCCAGCAAAAATATGTTTGTTTTCTATTTTTCTTGCACATGATTGGGTTGTTTCTTGCAAAGGGAATTTTCACCGCATTCACTAAGCTAAGGGAAAACATCACAACGTGAAATCTCCCTGGAAAAGTGAACAGTCTTTTTGCTTTTAGTAAATCAACTTAATAGATTATTTATAAAGCAGTAAATGCAACTTTTACCAAACACTTTCTGGTGGAGCATTTTCCTGGTCCATGTGTTTTAAATGACAGTGATTGATTCTTCACTAGAGAATGTTTAGTGAAAGATACATTCGCTGCTTTATTGTGTGATAATTTTCTAGTGATTATTATTTGAGGAAAGTCATTTTACCACAGAAGAATTTATAATACAATTAAATGAGGATTTCATCCTTTATTTATCTCCCTTAGGTTTCTTTTTAAACTAATCTGTGCATTTATATTTCACGGAGTTTGGATTTTTTTTTCATGAATAATTAAATTCTGAATAATTTTACAAAGTAAATGGGGGCTATTGACTCATTCCCAGAAGAAGACTTCATTTTAGTCTTATTAAATGTGGTTATATGCTTCTTTTATGCATTCCAGTAACTGAAACTAAGCTTTGCCGTATTTCTAGCATACAAATGGGGTGTTCCTCTTTTTCAGTTCTTGTACAAAACAGAATGGGAGAAAACAACTGAAGCTTAAAAGCAAGAAACCTGGTTTCCTGTGTAAAGCTCAGGGTTTGGGACAAGCAAAAAAGAAGACTTGGGATTTATTTCCAATAACATTGATTCTGGTATTAAAATGACTATGACATAATATATAAACATATAAAAAAATATTTTCCCCCTGATATTATTCAGAAGAAAACCTGACCACTCTGCCTATTTTGAAATAGTAGGTTATTTTTCAATACCATATGGCTGTTTTATTGGTCAGATTAAAGGCCCATTCAGAGTATGCATTGCATTAACACATTTTGAGTGAGCTAACAGTGCACCGCAATGCACAAAAATGTTCTGACTCCTTTTTCTTTTTAATACAGCAAATAACAACGCAAGCTTTGTGGTGTGCTTCAGTGTTGGTGCATTGTATGCTTCTGTAATAGTGCATTGTAATACCTTTCAAAATTAGTGGTACCACTAGCACAGTAAAACCTGTATTTTAACACACAATGCTATACAAAGAAGTAAATGGGCAACAGCTCCATTTTTTTCTCTAGTTTGTATTAAGAAATTCTTCTGTCTGCATAGGTAGATCTGTCAGAGTAGTGGAAGTTAGAGACATGGGAACTGCAATGTTGTTGCCAGCCTTAAAATTATATTGTCAGAGCAACTCATGCAGTTTTTTTGGTGTGCAGGACCAAAGATTGACAGGTAAATGAGTCCTGGGTATAAACCCTTCCTCACATTTTCACTCTTGTTGCTGGATGATTGCAAAGCAATCCATTTAAACAAGGAACCTCCTACAACCTTATGTCTGTTAAGGTTTGATAGGGTTGGGTTGTAGGTTTTAAGTTGATGGAACATTTACTTTACAAAGTTTTTGAAAGCTTACAGTGCTTGGAATAACTACAAGAGTTTACCTATATAGTCAGACTTTGAAGTGCTAATATTTAACATCTGTCAAACCATGAAAGAAATTGTAACAGCAGTGGAATATAATTGATTTATCTTCTGAAATAGTTCCTTTACAAATGCAGCACTGAACAATGCATATGGATCATAAGTATGTTTGTGTTCAGTTTATTTTCTGAATAAATACATAATTGTAAAGGTTATTGTGACTACATTTTATTAGTTAAAAAAAGGACCAGTCAGGTTGTTTAACCTAATTATTTATATGTGTTTTACTGTATAAAATGTCAGATATATTCTTTCAGTAGGTAAAACAGATAATAACATGTAAAGGAGATTGCCAGTCAGTTACAAAAAACAGGCATATTCAATTTGTGATGAGAGCTCCTCTGTAAATATCTTTCTCACCCAACATACCATGGCTACTACCACATGCAATATTCTCCTCTCCTGACTCTGTTACCACAGAGGAGGTTTCTACTTATTTTATTGAAGCCCTTCTAAACACCTTACCCTCAACCCTGTTCCCTCACAACTACTACAGTTACACACTTACTTTATCCTATTCTCTCTAACTCACATATTCAACCTTTCACTCTCTTTTAGCTTCTTCCACACCACTCTGAAACATGCAATAGTCATCCCCATACTCAAAAAGCACACACTGGAGCCCACCAGTTTGAATAACTTAAGACCCATCACCTTGCTATCTCCAAACTCCTGGAACATCTTTTCTACAGCTATTTTAACTGTTTCCACATTGATAACCTTTCTGACTTCTGTCTGCAACACACCACTGAAACTGTTCTTCTCACTAATGACTTACTAACTGCTAAAGCCACTGAACACTACTACATACTCATACTCTTAGACCTTTCTGCTGCCTTTGAAACAGTGGACCACCCACCCCTCTTTAAAAAAAACATTTGGCCTCCAAGACTCGGCTCTTTTGTGGTTCACCTCCTACCTACTCTCAGCACACCTTCAGTGTCACATACAACTCTATCTATTCAGCTCCTCTTCCTTATTTTTTATGACTCATCCAAGGCTCTGTCTGGTATACAGTTTGTAGAACCTAGGGAGGAAGAGTATATAGTAAATAGGCAGGGACTGAGGACATTTTAGGTCTGTAATAGATTTTAGGGGGGAGATCCATGCAAAAATGAAAAAAAAGCATGAGATCCACATCAGACCCATATTCCAGCATGTGGCTTGGAAGGACAGGAAAGGGGAAGAGGATCATGTAGCCCCCCTCCAGAATCATACCAGGCCAAATGCCCTCAACATAGGGGTTCCTTGCCAGGGGGGACAATTTGCAAAGCACTATGCCCCTATATTGATGAACCTTGGCTCAAAGGTAGTGGGGTCTGCAAGTGTGGGATTTTTTGGAATCTGAGGGCCATTTTAAAAATAAGGGGACACCCAGATACCAGCCTCCTTGTGAATAAGAAAGGGGTGCATACCCCTACTTATTGTTAAAAAAGTAAAGTGCTGATAAAAACAAAGGCACAATCCAGAGATGTAGATCTAAGTCAAACATCATGCTCCACTGAATGACAGCTATTATAAATAGAAGTAAGGAGTCTCCTGGGAGACATCATTTATCATATACTGTATGTACATATATAGTCAATTACATCATCGGACTTACAGGAGACCCCACCTTTTGTATAAAACAGCTGTCCACTTGCCCTATCATTCAGTGTAAGGCAAGTGAATGATGTAGATGTACCTCGGTGGGTGGTGTTTTGTTTTTTTATTTGTCCATCAATCAGTGTCAGGTACAATGATTGACATGGATCTACATTGTGAGACTTTTTTTTATCTTAAAGGACTTTAAGAAAAACAGGTTTTTTTACACTCATTTGTGAATGAGTACTCATTCAGATGGTGGGCAGGTGTCTGAGTGATCCCTTATTGTTAAAGGGGGCTTGCAGAACCCAATAATTCCCCACCCCACAGAAACCCCACATCCATGGGTCAGGGTTGTGCCTCTTGTCCTCACCAACACGTAGACAAGGTGCTTTGCAGGAGGGGGGGTGTCCCTGGCAAGGTAACTCTCCTTATTGAGGATCATGTGGTTTGATATGGTTCAGTAGGGGAAGGCTTGTGCTTGCTTCCCCCCTTTCTTGGCCAGCTAGGCTGTATGTTCGGACTAAGGGTTTTTTTTTGGGGGGGGGGTGCACACAGAATCCCTTAAAATCTATGCCAGACTGAAATGGTCTAGAATGGATATTAGGGGGGAAATCTGTGGATTTTTTAAATTCTTACTGTAGGATTTACTACCCCAAAAGTGACATTTACAAAGAAAAAATGTAGTACAGTTTAAATTGCTGGCAAACTACATTTCATTGCTGACTTCTATAAAAAAAAAAAAAAATACACAGACCCATCCAAAGGTCCCCCAAAATGAAGCCAGCAATACAATTTTTCTTATTAGTCCCGAGACATTTTGACAGATTCAGCTCCCATGACCTCCGTGGGATTTGGCTTTAGTAACCCAACTTTGAAGTTTACCTAACCTTGCTCAAATCAAAACTAGGGCAGTTTGGCTCATCCTTAATTGTTACCTAATATTTATACACTTTCAGTTTCTAACAGATGTTTTCTGTAACCACTTGAATAAGGAAATCTTTAATACTAAGGTAAAAATGGCCAGTATGGTACTTTAAATCATTTGTTCAGATTTTATTGAAGCTTAGATTCTTAAAAAAATTTTAATAGTGTCAGTCTATTAACTCTATGACAAATTTCTAAACAATTTATACATTTTTAAGTATGTATAAGGCTTTAATTTGATAAGCTGTTTTAACATATTTCTCTCTCTGTTTCTTATTATAAGTTGACAAATGGACAAAGATAAAATATACTGTAAGCGTATCTTACCATAACAGTATTAAACATAGAAATACTATTGTTTTCAGGTTGATGTGTCCTCTGCAAGCTGTAAGATTTGAAATAAATCTGACAGCTTGTGCGTGATCACAATTACATAGATGTGATCACGTGGTCAGAAACCAACACTGCTTTGTTTCAGAGCTGTCAGACAGAGCATTGACTCACAGCTCACATTGTGCTCCTGTGCATGCTACTAACTATCAGACAGGGAATGTAGATTGATGTTCTATTGATTTTGAACATCATATTGAGGAAGTGAAAGAAAAGGCTGTCATACATTGGTTAGATCACAATCATCCATGTTTATTTTAGAAACTGTCCACAGATCTTTACAATTCACCCTGATTGGATGAAACACATGCAAGGGGTTCCTAGGGCAGGGACTGCCAATGCCATGTCTGTGGACAGTTTCTATAAGAAAGATGGATGTAGGTGATCTATCCAGTATGCTGCAACCTTTTCTTTCACTTCTCTTTTAGAGAGTGTTGATGGCTCAGCCTGCTTCCTGCACCTCAAGTTCAATTGGCACCAAGGAGCAAGAGCTAATCATGCTTAGGAACATTAACCTCCCTGGCGGTATGATTATTTCAGATTTTTGGTGCTGAAAGCGGTACCATTTTTTTGCATGGAAATATGTATTTTTTTTATTGTAGGCTGTAATTTTTAGGAAAAACTCACTGAAATCTGTCCGAACAAGAGTCTAGTAAACATCCCGGGTATGATAAAATTTGAAACACAAAATCATAAATTATAATTTAATAAATAATCATAAAAATAATATAAAAATAATAAAAAATTTAATTCAATATTATAATCAAACCAAAAACACTGAAATGTGAAATAGAGCGCCAAGTTCGCACATTGCTGAGCTCAGTCGCAAAATCGTTTTCAGTGTCTGATGACGAATTTCCCCCACGAATCATTATCACTCAATTCTGTAAGTGGTTCTGATTTACTATCGCTGTTCTCTAGCTGATCTAAACCGCTGTTGACCTAAAGGGACACTTTTTGGACGCCATGGACGTTTCTCAGTTTCCAGGCAGAAAGAACAGACAAAATGCAGGCAGGGCACAGGACAAAGCACTCGGGACAAAATGTATGTGAAATAAGTTGAAACAGCAATGTTTTACTGTGTAAAATGAAAAAAAAAAAAAATGACATTTTTTAAAATTTTTAAATTTCCCGCCGCCGGAGGCGGCGGCGCCCGTACGTCCCGACGTCACAGGGACAGGACACAGAAGCCGGATGCCGGCATCAGCCGGAGGAGATGGCCGGGGACTCTGCAGGGGACACATCGTGGGAGCGCAGGGTAAGGTAAGTGAAGAACACATGCCGGAGCAGCGCCGTATGGTATTCCCGAGTGTAGCTCGGGGTTACCGCTTTTGGTACTGAAATGTTACCCCGAGCTACACTCGGGAATACCGCCAGGGAGGTTAATCTACACTCTACACCTGGAATGGGTTAAATTATACATATTCTCAAAGCTATGGTATGAATAAATAAATAAATTGTTCTAGAAGGGCTGAAACAATCTGATCTCCCTTTGAATAGAGATCATATATGATTAGGCTTTTGTTTATGCTAGAATCACTGAAGGGACCCTGGACCATGTTTTTCCCAGAATATGTGAATATTTTAGCTCATCTGTTACTATTTGTTAATCACAGCAAGAGTGTGTGCATACATTTACATCAGCCTTTGAGTATAGTAAATTACAGTATCCTATTTAAACATGTTTATCGCCTAAACCACTCTACCCACAATGTTATTGTGCATTTTGTTATAAAGCCTCATTTCAGTCTTTGAAATAGACATTCCATTCATTTTCATGGGTATCTAAATGTCCTTCTGCGGTCCAGTATGGCCAGGTTCAGAGTTATTCTTAGGGCTCTCAGTAAGCAACAGTTAATAACAGACCTTGTCTGAAACTCCACTGTCTTCCTCTGAAGTTCCAATCTATGTAAAGATATTTTTGATGATGGGTGTGACTGTTACCCAGTTTAGAAAGCAACATTTAGCGATAAAAGGCATTTAATGCATTTATAAGAAAACAATATACACAAATCATAGCATGCATGGATATAGGATTATAAAAAGGTAAAGAGGTGAAAAAGATTTCAGTGAGGCTTTTTCTCAAAACATCTGGTTTTATCAGCTAACATACTGTGTGTAATCGATAAGTGTCTCTTGATTTAAAAATTACATTTTCTATTTTTAGGTTAACTGGGATGAACCTGCCCTCTCCGGTCATAAGTAATAAAAATTGGCTTCGTCTTCATTTTACTTCAGACAGTAACCACAGGAGGAAAGGCTTCAATGCCCAGTTTCAAGGTACAGAACAGCACCTATCATTCTATCATCTTGCTTTTTTTAAAAAATACACAATTTTAAATGTTTTTTCTAGGCGCTTTTTTGCCTTTGAAAAAAGAAAGCTAATGAGGTTTTATACTTACCTGTTTAGTAAACAGTGCTCTTTAAGAGCTCCAGGTACTGTTACTATCCATCGCTTCCTGGTGTGACAGATAGTGTGTCCCTTAATGTGTGCTGTGGTTTTTCCCATTGACTTCTAAGTTGCTATTGTGTCCTGTAGTGATGTAGGGCTTGGCAGGAAGAATCACAGTTCCCAGTAGGGAACATGCTATGCAACCCAATCAGAAATGTCAAATATTGATGGTGTCTTGAATTCTTCAAAAGAACAAAGTTTTAACAAACTACCCATGATTATAAGACTTCTTCTTTCTTCTTTGACTTTCAGTTTTTTTCAGTGGCAACAAGTGGACTTTAAATGAATTCATTTTTAAAATCAAAATAAGATAATATCATTGCATTTTTACTGAGTATAAAAGAAAAAAAATATTTTATTAAAATATAGTCAACACTACACAAACACGTTTCTATCCCAAAACAGAAAAAAGTTTTATCGCTTTTTTGATGCTTGCATTAGAGGTAATTTCTACCTAAAACAGAAATTATGGAAATGTTGGTGGATTGAATTAATCTCTACTTCTTGGAAGAAAGTAGATTACTTCTCTGAAGTTCTTGGTTTCTAACCACACTACTGTTTCTTTAACGGCCTACAGTGGGGTATCATTCTCTTTAATACATTTATCACACTTTCCAATAAACTGACAATGTAGTGATTACTGGAAGATAGCTAAGTGATTCAAGCCATAAACATCAACCCAATCTTCAGCTTTGTTTGCTTTGTTGTGTGAACTTGTCCTTAAAAATTACATAGTCAAAAGAGTGACATTCAGTTTTTAGTAAATCTGCTCTCTCTAGCTTGATAAAAGCTTGTCAGATCTCTACAAGTATATTTTGCATACTGTTTCATTGTTGCATTATGTAAAAAAATACATCCATTGTTGTAAATAATTTTTACTAATACAAAAGAAAAATACAAATATTTCACTTTTATTTCTTAACCAAGTTGCCAGCTTCTGTGTTAAAATACAATAAAATGAAGTTATATTCTGAAAGTTGTGTACTTTTTTTTTTAAAGATAAAACTCTGGACAAAGAACATCCCCCAGGGTACTCATTACGAGATTCTAATGTATTGTTTCCATTTGGGATTAGCCTTAGCATTTTTTCTGGAAGCCAATACATTTGCTGCTGTTCACATTTCTTCATCATTTTATAGTATTACTATTTGGTTATATGGAAAAGCCAAATTATAGACTGTAGTAGTCTAAACTCATTTCAACATTTACACGTTACTACTAATAATGATTCTGGTACCACTAGTTCTAATTTTCTCCATTATAATTGTTGTGCAAGCATTCCTCTTCTTGGATCTAAGACTAAAAATAGACTACATGCTTGCAGCAGTCAGAGGTGCTGCACTAGTTCCCTAATCAGCTGTTTGTCTCATTTTCTATATTCTACTTTTCGTTTTCTCAGGAAAAAACACTCCAATAGCAACTCAGTTCGTATGATGATAGCAAGGTCAAAACCTAAAGTGCTTACAATTCCCCAAAGTACTGTATGTCTATTCGTTTACAGAAACAAATGTAAACGTGAACACTTGAAATTCGTGAATATACAGAAATGTTTAGTATACTGATTGAAATGTACTGGTACTGCTAGTTTTAAAGCTTACAATTAATGGATCTATTTATAAACCATTTGCTTTGTGAATGTCTCATCATTAACACAAATGTAACAAATAATACTTGTGAATATTTTGTCTTAAAAACATTCAACTATAAAAGTTATAGGGCAGGGGTGCTCAACCTTTTGAAGAGTGAGGGCCAATGATTTGGTAACCGGTCACGTGTCACAATGAAATTAAATGGTTCAGAATTTGATTTTTTTTATTTTAAATAGCATAATGAACATTTTCCTGCTGCAGATGCTGAATGCTGATGGGAGAGAGGAGGAGAAGCAAGCTTTCAGTGATTGCAGAAGGAAAATGTAGAGGATCTGTTCCTATATATGCTGCCCTTGTTGCCCCTCCTATACAAATTCAAAACAGAATAAGACTGGGAGACTGCATGGGCCCCCTGGAGCATGGGGCAGGATCGCCATTGCGACCCCTGATGCTACACAAATGGTTGGGGGCAGACTGACAACTCATGGGGCCCCTGTGTCCTCACCCAAACTCAAAAAAACCTATGAAAAAGGTGCCAGGGGCATCTCATGGGGCCCACTACTGACCCCAGGCCCTCAGGCAGTGCCCGAGTTTCCAAATGGTCAGTCCACCCCTGGTTGGGGGTGTGTGATAAATACATGTCTCAACTATGGGGTTTTACTGCTCTCAAACCACAAATGTAAATGAGGCCTTACTCTCCTGAGCATCCTATAAGGCTGCTTTCACACTGATGAGCTGCGGTTTACCTGCAACATGGGTGCAACACAGTGCACCTGCAGCTTTCCTGAAGTTTTAGCTGTGCTTTGCCATAGACGTCTATTATATCTTGCAGGTGTGGTGCACTTTCTGAAAGCACACCAAACCCGCATGATATAATAGACGTTTATGGGTCAGTGCAGCCAACCCGCAGGAAAGTGAAACGTGCACTGTTCTGCACTTTCAGATCAGTGTGAAAGCAACTTAATAACCCTTTTACAGTTGCTAATATGCCCATTGCTAAAGCGCAGTGTATGTGATGTTTAATCCACTGACTTTTTTAACTCTTCCAGCTTCTGCTGGCATCAATCTCTGTCTCCAGGCTGCTAAAAAGGTCTTAGGTGAAGTGCACTTGGTATCACTCCACCTGGGACAGGTGCCGGTGCTACAGAGAAAGCATCAACTCATATGGCTCCAGTTCCTTCCGCAGCTGCCTGCTTCCTCACCCACTGTGCTCTGATGCTCTGAGATGGCATGTCGACAAGCCTAGATTGCGATCAATGGGTTACTGACCTTGTGCATGCGCTTCCCTGGTTTGAGGTCGAGGGCCACATCAGAGGGATCCGAGGGCCACATGTTGCCAGCAGGCCACAGATTGAGCACCCCTGTTATAGGGAAATAATATGAAGAATGTAGCACTGTGACCACAGTTTATGGACCACAGTCTATGGAGATTTTTGTAAACAGACAAGGAAATGGACATTCAGCCAAATGAACCTCCAGCTGCAGTGAAGTGAAACATTTAGCAGCGGTATTATTACCACCGTTAAATGTGACAATTTCCTGTTCAGGGCACCTGGTAACTTAGCTGTCAGTTGGGCTTATGGACCAGCACATTGGAACAACTAGACATCTTAAGGTAAGGATGGCCAACTAGCGTGAATGGGCTGAATGTACATTTGGCCACAGGAGCATAAAGGAATAATTTGCATTACTCTGCTCAGTGTCCTAAAATGAGGAATAAACCCCTTATTTTTTTATCTATAATGGGAGTAAGACAAGCAAATGCCTTTTGTTTTAAGAAGCCTCTACTGTGATTATTATTAATTGCCTAATGTTTACATGTAATCACGTTAAAGCTCCATTTCTATCCAACTGCAAGAAATTCCCCATGCTTTCAGGTCAGTCTTTTTTAAGGTACCATGAGAGTTCTTAATGTAGAACACTCTGTTATAGAAATCTTATCACCCCTCCCTATCCTTGGCCCCTCGTTCCAGTAGGTGGTTACCCTAGTACTGAGGACTGGGGGGAGGAGAATGCAGAGCCAAATATCTAGGTGGCAATTTATTTAAAAAAAAGTTGCTTTTAATATGTTTCAACATTCGTGCAATTAATAATTCCTGTAATGTTTGCAATTTGTGTGTAATAGTTTCCTTGTTACCTTTCATTGGCTGATTGTAACAATCCATAACATTTAATCCTAGAAAAAAAAATCTGAAGAACATTCAACCATGAGAGTTATTAGGCTGAGAGATTTCAACCAGAAGGGGACATAATATGAGGAGGACTTCTACGCTGTGTACAGTCTATGAAGAATTTTGTGTGAATGTACAAACAAATGGGTGTCCGGCCAAATAAACGTCCAGCTGCACAGTGAAGTGAAACACATAGAAATGGTTTTCTTACCACTGCTAAATGTTTCACTTAACTCTGCAGCTGGCAGTTTATTTGGCTAAGCACCTGTTTTGTTTGTAGTATTACATGCTAGATGTGACAGCTGCCCCCTGGTTTTTAGGGTGTTGACACCCTCTGATGTCCTAAAAACCTGTGACTCATTCCTGCCCTGCACTTTCAACTGTCATCCAGGGATTAAGAACTGACAGGTGAATGTAAACAAACAACAGGGATAGCAGAAAACACAGTGAAAACAGTATGAGGTCCCCCCAAAACTCATACCACGTCCTTTAGGTCTGGTATGGGTTTTAAGAAAGACCCCATGAAAAAAAAACAAAAATTAAAATGGTTTGGGGTCCCCTGAAATTTTATAGTGGACCCTTTAAGTCTGGTATGCATTTTAAGGAGGAACCTCATGCAAAAAAAGAAAGAAAAGCATGTTTTCCCCTCAAAATTCATAGCAGGCCCTTATCCAAGCATGCAGCCTAGGGTGTTAGAAAAGGGGGAGGGTGGAACTGTGCAAAGCCGTTTGTCTCCAAGTCGATGAGGACAAAGGCCTCTTTCTAACAACTATGGCCCAGTGGTTGTGGGGGTCTGGAAGCAGAGGGCTTATCAGAATCTGGAAGCCCGCTATCAAAAAAGGGGGCCCCAGATACAGGCCCCCCAATGTGAATGAGTAAGGGGTACATAGTACCCTTAGTCATTTACAAAATAAGATGTACCCTAGAAATAAACCCACCCAAAAGTCCTGTTTATCTCTTAGCATTGAATGTTATGGGTTGTTACATTCATCATGCAAAAGGCAACAACGAAACTATTACAATCATATTGCAAACATTACAGGATTTTTTCATTAGGCTTTCATGATATTTATGACGTTCGTGACTTTTTTTTATAAATTGGCCCCCTAGAGTAAACCAGAAGTAACCAATGTTGGATATAAGTGACATTTAACAGCTTTAACAGAAGTAGAGATCTGCTTTAAAATGAAGATCCATGAGTAAATGTTTGTCAGAATTGTGACACATATCCTTTCCTGAGAATAAAACTGCCCCCATTTAGCTTTTGTACCTTTTTCTGACATATATTGTATATATTTGGGTGTTTGATAACATTAAATCTAAAGATGGTAATTTGTTTCTTATGACATATTTACAGTTAAAAAGGCAATTGAATTGAAATCTAGAGGAGTGAAGATGTTACCGAGCAAAGAAAGCAATCATAAGAATTCTGTCTGTAAGTAAAAATATTTTAGTATTATTCTATTTTATTAGCATGTATCTGTTTTATAAAGCATGTGTGAATCTCATTTCTTTACTGCATGCAGAGCATGAGTGATTTACATAGGACCAGAAACAATCTTAGAAGTGTGTCGTAGCTATAAAATACAATGAAGAATCATATTTGTTATTATTACAGTGTACCAGAAAATGTGAACAGTTGGTAACAGAGGTTGGAATGAGCTGCTGGTTTGGTATGAATTTTGCTTGTTCAGAGGTTTGGCAAATAGCCAAACTAAATTGGTGTTCAGTCAAGTTGATCTTCTGGCAGAAGCTAAAAGTGAAACCTTTAGCAGCAGTATTACTACTGCTACTAAATATGACAGATTCCTCCCAGGTTGTTTGTTAGGAAGCCTAAACAAACATGACTAAACCCTGCCTGATCCATATGGTCATATCCATATTTAGTCAATGATGTCACCCAGGTGACCCCGTCCCTTTGTTTACTTTTAGAGGCAGGGCCTCAGCAGGTATCATTTTGTGAGAATAAGTGATAGGAGCAGATCTTGCAATTGTAGACCTGATCCTGGTACCGTTTTTTAAAGCAGGTGATCAACTTTCCTTAAAAAGTAATCTGGGAGGCTTTCAAACCACCCAATTACTTTTACAATGCTGTGGAGCCTCCCATCCTCCCACTGCCTCAAGTTGCCATTCCTTGGTTTTTCCAAGTCCGCCGGGGACCAGGGTAAGCAGTCAGGTAGGCTACTCACAGAGGAGATGGAGGAACATCTATTCCTCAATCTCCTCTGTGACAAATGAAGCTGGAAGCAACAAGGATTTGTATTTGATCAGCTGCCTCACAGGGCAGATGAGACATTGAGGGTTAAATAAACCTCTGATTTCTCCCTAAAGAGTACCTGTAACCTGCCCAAAGCTATCTGAAGGGACTTGTTCACCTTTTGTGATAGAAACAAAGTGAAAAAATTGTATTTTCTAGAAAATACAGGTTTTAATATGTTTATGAAAAATGTAAAATTGTCCCAATAGACAAGCAGTTAAAATTCAAAACAGAACTTAATCAAATGTTTTGAAGTTGATTTAACAATAGCTGTCCAGTACATATCATGTTTTTGCTCTGTCTTTATTTGTTTACAACTACTTAGGAGGTGGGTATGCTTCTCAGATTTCACAGGGTTTTAATTCATCCTATCATAAACATTTGTCATTATTTAAATATTTGATTATTAATTATAAATGTAGAATTAACTGAAATGAAATGCCTTATATAATTTATGTTAAAATCCCTAAAAGTGATTAGTTAAATAAAACTTTTTTGGAGTTCTAAACAAGTTTGTTGATTCTATCCTGGGATACGCAACAGCCCATTAATGAGTTTAGATAATCTTTTATCAAATATATTATCATTTTGTTATGCCCAGTTATGCAGATTGTCTGCTTGTTATCATCCAAAACAATTTAGACATGGAGGGTTTGGACTTTGACCAGTACTAAGAAAAAGGCTGCCAATTTCTTCTCTCCAATGCTTAGCTAAATGACTACTGCCAAGGTTTGAATATAATTTTTGTCAATATAGGAAATATTAAAAAGTTGGCTGAGCTTTTAAGTGTTTGTGAGTTCAAAACATTAGGCTTATATATATAAACTGCAACAATTGCAAATTATGCTTTCTGTTTTCTCTACCAAATGGCCATTTTATGAACCTGTACCCAGTTTTTCAGCATGCTCTGTAGAGCCATCACCTTCTTTGTAAAACAGCTTTGTCATGTTACAAACAAAACGATTGTCAGTACATTGCCTGGCATTGTTTTAATAGGCACTACAATCTGGAACAAAGTCTTTACAATGGCACAAAAATAATGAAGATTTTAACATGAGAAACGGGATTTGACCCCAAGCACAATGCTACACTAGAAAAACAAGGTTAATGTTTAATCTACACGGTAAGCTGTTCTACCAAGCTAGATTTCATAACTCAACTAATTTGGAAAATATAACAAATCTAACATATCTTTTTAAAATGTTTATATCCAATCAACAATAGTTTTTATTTTTTCTGTTGCTTTTACAGGGGACAAATGTAAAATAGTTACCTAAAATTATATCCTGACTGGCACCTCACCTTAAAACTATTTGACAGTTAAAATATGAATTTCACAATGAGGATGAAGTCTGCCCAGATTTGATTAATGGGTGGTTACACAAATCCTGCTTGAAATCCAGGAACCCCAAACTTTATAGTGAACATCACTGAAGTCTAAGAGGGACAAATATGAATACTAAATTTTTGCCATGTTCAAGGTTTATAAGCAAGGTATTGTAAAAAAAAAAAAAAAGAGCACAGGGAGCTGCCATTGGGGACATTTAACAAAGCTTAATTTAAAAAAAGAAAGAAATAAGGGTGTGTTCTGGCTGCAGCCCATGATGGCCGCCTAGTTCCCCTGCTCCTCTTCAGCCATGGCACTACAGCAACCAGTGAGCATAAGTGCCCACTGCTGGTGACCCTCCTGGACATGTCCAGGAAAAAAAATACCTGATTCCAGATCGAGAGTATCTCACTTCTACCAAGATACATCGTCACTTTAAACTCAGGCACTACCACACCTACAATGGCACACTCCATCAGCTTAATATTATTATTATACAGTATTTATAAAGCGGCAATAGTTCGCTCAGCGCTGTACATTACAAAGGGGGACAGAACATGTGACAGAACAATAACAATACAATGCAAAACATGAGGGGATCGAGGGCCCTGCTCTTTCGAGTTTACAATCTAGGAGGGAGGGGATGGTGGCACAGGAGGAGAAAGCTATGGGGGATGGAGTGGTAGGAAGAGTGGTGGAGGTCAGCAAGTTAGCAGGGGGTGGGGTAGGCTTCCCTGAAGAGGTGGGTTTTCAGGGTGCACCTAAAGGAGAGGAGAGTAGGTGATAATCTGATGGGTTGGGGCAGGGAGTTCCAGAGGATGGGTGACACCCTAGAGAAGTCCTGGAGGCAGGCATGGGAGGAGGAGACCAGGGAACTAGAGAGAAGGAGGTCTTGTGAGGAGCGGAGTGTGCGTGCTGGGTGGTACTTGGATATTAGGTCAGTAATGTAGTTCAGAGCAGTATGGTGGACGGCTTTGTACGTCAGTGTTAGGATTTTGAATTTGATCTGTTGCGCAATCGGAAGCCAGTGGAGGGATTGTCAGAGGGGGGTGGAGGAAACGGAGCGGTTGGAAAGATGAATGAGTCTGGCAGTCGTATTCCGGATCGACTGAAGCGGGGATAGCCAGCGGCGAGGCAGGCCAGGAGGGAGTTGCAGTAATTGAGTCGTGATATGATGAGGGAGTGGATGAGCTGTTTAGTGGTTTCTGGGGTTAGGAACGTGCGTATTTTGGCGATATTGCGGAGGTGGAGTCTGCATGAGTTTGTTAAAGATTGGACTTGGGGCTGGAAGGATAGGTTGGAGTCCAGAATGACACCAAGTACTCTGGCCTGTGGGGCGGGATTGATGGTGGCGTTGTTGGACATGATAGAGAAGTCAATGGGGGGTGGGGTCCGGGCTTGGGGGAAGACAAGAAACTGAGTTTTGGAGAGGTTCAGTTTAAGGAAGTGGAGCGACATCCAGTCTATGTCGCTCAGTAGGTGTGTGATTTGGGCGGAGACTGAGGGGGTGAGGTGGGGGGTTGAGAGATAGATTTGTGTGTCCTCGGCATATAGGTGGTAGTTGAAGCCATGAGAGTGTATGAGTTGCCCAAGGGAGGAGGTGTAGATGGAGAAGAGAAGGGGCCCGAGGATGGAGCCTTGAGGGACCCCAACAGAGAGGGAGAGTGAGGGGGAGGTGGTAGCATTATAGATAACGCTGAAAGAGCGTTGTGACAGGTAGGATGAGAGCCAGGAGAGAGCAGAATCTCTGAGTCCGAGGGAGTGTAGTTTTTTGAGGAGGAGGGGGTGGTCAACTGTGTCGAAGCCTGCAGAGAGGTCAAGGAGTAGGAGCACTGAATAGTGGCCATTAGCTTTGGTGGTTAGCAGGTCGTTGGAGAGTTTGAGTAAGAAAGTTTCGGTGGAGTGTAGGGGACGGAAGCCGGACTGTAGGGGATAGAGGAGGTTGTTGTCGTTGAGGTGAGAGCTTAGGCGGGTGTAGACAAGGCGCTCGAGGAGTTTGAATGGGAGCAGGGAGATGGGTCTGAGGTTTTTCAGGTCATTGGGGTCCAGGGAGGGCTTTTTAAGTATGGGGGTGATGTGTGCATGCTTCAGAGGGGAGGGGAAAGTGCCGGAGGAGAGGGAGAGATTAAGATGTGGGTGAGGGAGCATAGGATGGAGGGGGAAGGAGGTTGTAGGAGTTGTGAGGGGATAGGGTCGAGGGGGCAGGTGGTGAGGCGGGCATCAGAGAGGACCTTTGTAGACTTCATCGATGGTAGTAAGGTCAAAGGTGCGGAGTGTTGAGGGGGCTTCAGTATGAGGAATGTATGGTGGGGTGGAAGTGGAGGTCAGAGCAGTGGTGGGGCCGTGGAAGAGGGGTGATGAGAGGGTAGCTGAGTGAGGGGGAACGGGGTTGGAGGGACTTTGAGCAGTGATGAAGTCCCTGTGGGTTATGTTGAGGGAGAGGGGGGATGAGGGGGTAGCTGTGTGAGAGGGGACGGGTTGAGAGGGTGTGTGAGTTGCGCCAATGTCCTTGCGAATTGTGTCAATCTTGTTTTTGAAGTGATTGGCAATCTCAAGGGCAGTGAGTGAGGTGATGGGTGGGGGTGGAGAGAGTAGAGAGTTGAAGGTGGAGAAGAGTCGACGAGGATTGTGCCCTCCTGGGATGTGGGGGGGTCCTCTGTGTTGAATACCCTCACCCCGATAAATACAGCATGCTAAGCACGCATGCTTGCGTCTGCTTTCATCCTTTGTGTTAACATATTTGCTCCTCTTTGCTATATGTGTATATGTTACAGAAGCCCAGCTGATGCCAGTGTATGATATGCATTGGTGGCAGTGAAAGGGTTAAGCTGTTTGTGGTATAACGGAATAGTACAATTTATATCTTCAATTCTTCTGCTATGCAGCATATTTTTTCCTTTCAGGCACTCAGCAGCCAGTTGTATTTCTAAAGACATTGGAGGCATAGCTGCAGGGAAAAAAACTGCCACCATTGGCTGGCTATGCTTCTACAATGCAGGGGTAAGGACAGGCAGCAAGAAATGTAGAATGTAAATGTAGAATCCTAGGGCCATAAGCTGTCCACCCTTCCCCAAATAAGAACTGTCCACAAAATAGAAACGGGCAACCCTAAAAAGGAAGTGGTAGAGGTGTAGTAGGTTACATAACGAGCCAAATATCGCTAATGTGATCTCTTTCTCTCCCTTCCCATTCTCCTCCCTTCTACTTCTCCTTTCCTTCTCCCTTCACCCCATGTCATTTTTTCGTTGGGTTTGCTTCACATCCATACCAGACCCTCATCAAGGATAAGGGCTTGGCATGTGTTTTTAGAAAGAGTGCCATGCCTTTTTTGTGTGAAGTCTTGCATTAACATCCCCACCAGACCCTCATCTAGGATAGATGAAGGGACTCTTCAGCTGTTTAACCTGCCAATGAAGTGGCATTTACAAAGCAAAACAGGTAAATGACAGCTCTTGGCTGTTTCCTTCTGTTTGTAATTAAAGTCAGCACCCAAGCTTGTAATTTAAAGGAATTTAGCATTTTAATATTAACCTGTAAACATTTTTAAAATGTTTAAATTACTTCCTGCCAAATGGGATTTTTTTATTTTATTTTTCCTGTACATGTTCCCCAGGGCAGTGCCCAGCCCCTTATTACATTTCTTTGTGAATCACTTTCCTATTAGCCTAGAAAAAAATGCCATTGCTGCTTTTCATCATTTGGCTCCCTTTGACTTTAAAAGATAAGTTCACCTTTTGAAAAATATAAGAAATGCACATTTTTTTGCAGGTAAAAAAAATGTGCATTTAATATTTGTTGTTGCAACACACAACAACAAGTATTAACAAATAACAAATATTAAATGCACATTTTTTTTTACCTGTAACGTATACTGTAAATGGGTTTGTACTGCCCTGGGAAGAGATTTAGGTTGTTTAGTGTATTGCAACATAGAATATCTTCAGTGGTTTTTTTACAGGAGACACATTTAGAGAGAGAGTCAAATATTAGGCTGAAGACTAGACATTATCCAGTGTGGTACTATGCAGATTCCCCAATTAAAAGAGCAAAGGGAAGGGGCGCATGCGCGGCCAGGGACGATGGCGGCCACACTTTAAGTGAGCTCCGCTCATCCCGGCCAGTGAAGACTCACCCGACACCTGCCTCCGCTCCTCTTCCGCTGCGGGTGAGTCACCCGTACTCTGCACCCGGCCCGGCACCTGAGCGAAGGCTTGATGGGGAAGATAGGGCGCTGGAGGCCCCCCTCCCCGCAACCACGTGACCCGCGGCCCTTGCCGTTCCGGAGGTTCCTCTCCAGGCCACAATCCCCAGCCTCAGGTATGACTGAGAGCCCAGGGAGAGATCGCGGCCCCCCGGTGGTCGCAGACGGTACTGCACCCACAGACACTCCAGCCTCTGCCCTGACACACTCCCTGCTGGAGGACTATGAGCCCCAGCATGCTACTGCAAGGGCTGCGGAGCACTCTGCCTCAGAGAAGCATCCTCTTTCCACCCTGGCACCTCAACAGGCCACCCAGTCACCTTCTCTCACATTGTCAGCGTTGGATGACAAGCTACAAAATTTTTTGCGCAACATTACCGCGTCCATATCCGCTGAAATTGGAAAGCTGGCCTTGGAGCTTAGAGGGGAAATTACCCAGATTGGAGACCGCACGGACAGACTGGAAAATGAGTTTGATGATCTGGTACAATACGTCCACGTGCTGGAGGAGGATAACGCTTATCTGAAGCATTCCATGTCCCAAATGCAGCTCCAGCAAGAGGATCTGGAAAACAGGGAACGGCGCCAAAATATCCGTATCCGCGGTATGTCCGAGTCTATTGCAGATGCACAGTTGCACCGTCATCTTCTGTCCTTCTTTACCGCGACTGCCCCCTTGGTTCCAGAAGCAGATTGGCGTATGGATAGGGCTCACCGCTCCTTGGGCCCAAAACCTGCTGAAGGCACCAGATCTCGCGACGTTATTGTTCGCTTTCATTTTTTTCAAAGCAAAGAAGCTCTACTTTCTGCTGTTCGCCATAAATTGTCTCTGGAATTTCAGGGGGACAGACTCCAACTCTTCTGCGACCTGTCCCCGATTACACTGGCTAAGCGACGAGATCTGAAACCGATCACCACACATCTTCAACAACACCGTGTCCCTTACCGCTGGGGGTTTCCCTTTCGGCTGATCGTAACTAGGGACAATACCCAAGTTGTGCTCCGTGATCTTCATGAGGCGGACTCCTTCTTAAAACGCCTGGGACTTCCACCTCTGTCTGAAGATGTATCCCCACTGCCACCAACTCCGTCTCGTCCATCCGCTACCCCCAACAAGATCTGGACCCCAGTTCGCAGAGGTCGGAAGAGACTTTCTCGTACCCCACAACGTCCGCGTCTTCCTCGGTCAACTGATCCACCTGCTTGACGATTCTCTGGGGCGCCCTTCTGAATCCGGTGATGAACCTTCCTTCCTGGGTTTTTGGTTCTTTTTGTCTTTACATAATTTTCCCACAGGTTTACCTTATCTGTCCGGCCAAATTGTCGGGTGTTTTTCATGGTTGATTTTTTTTTTTTTTTCTGGCCGGGCTTGACGATCTTTCCGATGTCCTGGTTGTCGTGTTGCCCCCGACTTTGTCTAGCCATAGGCCTAGACGACTTGGGTCCCATTGTTATCCCCGAGTTTATATCCTTGCGGATACTTATAAGTGTTCTCTGTTTTTTGTTTTTTATACTATTACTTTGCACTGTACTGTGTTATTCAACTGTTTTATGTTTTTTGTTTTTCACTATATTACATCGATGGTATTCCATTCATTTTTCATGCTATTACATGTAGGTCAGTTGTCGTTGTTTCATAATGGCATTGAGGTTTCTGTCATATAACGTCAAGGGCCTCAACTCCATACCCATTTTAAATCAACTGGCTCTTTTCGTTTTGCCTCGAGATTTTTTCCCCAAGCCTACTCGGCCTTTAATCCTTCTGGGAAGGCCGGGGTGGCAATCCTTATTGGGTCACACTGCTCCCTTCGGGTTGTTTCCTCCAAGGTTGACCATCAGGGTCGTTTTATTATTTTAGAGTGTATGCATGGCGAGACTCCCCTTGTTCTGTTGAATTTATATGCTCCCAATACAGGTCAACTGCAATTCCTATCCCAAACGCTCGCTAATCTAGACTCTATTACTACCTCGCAGGTGATTGTAGGGGGAGATTTTAATCTGATTGTTTCCCCCCATAAAGACAGGAAAGTGCTTTTTGAGTCCACCCCCTCGAAGCGGCAATGCTCCTCTTCAAAATCTTTCCGTAAATTGATTAGGGAGCATCGTCTCTTTGACGCTTGGCGGATTAAACACCCCCTTCATAAACAATTTACATTTTACTCCAACCCTCACCGTAGTTATTCCCGCCTAGATCATTTCTTCATCTCTGCCTCTTTGCTCCCACTTCTGGTTTCCTCTGAAATCAATCCCATCACTTGGTCTGATCATGCCTCTTTGACCTTAAATCTTTTTTTTCCCCCTGCTATGCCCAAACCGTGTCACTGGCGCCTTAATGAGACATTTCTTTCCACAGACCATCTTAGGGATGAATTGTCACGGGGACTCGATACATACTTTACTTTTAATGTCGGTTCCGTAACTTCTTCCTCATCTCTGTGGGAGGCCCACAAGGCGGTTTTCCGTGGACTCTGTATCTCCATGGGTTCCCGTTTAAAAAAGTCCTCGGCGAGTGCTAGGGCCTCTCTCATACAACAGCTCTCGTTGGCGGAACGTCAGTTACTGAATAAGCCATCTATTTCAGGGCTTCAGGGGGTAACATTTCTACGTGACCGAATTAAAGCCCTTGACTCCAGTAAGACTGCACAATCTCTCCTTTGGGTTAGAGAGAAATTTTATGAATTTTCTAACAAGCCACACCGTATGTTAGTCAACCGTCTCAAAGCCCAGTCCCCCTCCACGATGCCCGACCTTCTAATACAGCCTGATGGATGCCCTACATATGATCCTCGGGCCATGGCAACCCTTTTTGGCTCATTCTATGGGAAATTGTATAACTGTTTAACCCCGGACCTTCACCCTTCTCTCACACAACCATCGTTTGATAATTTTTTTGACCCCTTGGTACTTCCGAGAGTATCACCCTCAGACATTGACGCTCTTAATGCGGATATTACGCTAGAGGAATTATTGGATACAATTAAACACCTCCCTTCTCGTAAAGCCCCGGGACCGGACGGACTGCCCTGCTACTATAAATCTTTTATTGGTACTCTGGCCCCTCATCTCCTATCCCTTTACCGAGATCTATTTAAGGGAATCATACCCCAGACTGACTTCTCCCGTGCATATATCTCGGTTATTCCTAAGCCTGATAAGGATCACTCTATCGTAGATAACTATCGCCCTATTGCCCTACTTAATTCCGATTATAAGATTTTTACTAAAATCTTGGCCAATCGACTATCCGGTATTATTTCCAAGCTCATTCACAGAGATCAGGTGGGCTTTGTACCTGCCAGACAGGCTGCGGATAACACCAGGAGATCTATTGATCTGGTTGATCTGGTCAACCGTTCCTCTACCCCTACTGTGTTATTGAGCTTGGATGCCCAAAAAGCCTTTGACCGTTTAAGCTGGCCTTACATGTTCATGGTTTTGGAGCAATTTGGTTTCAGGGGTTCATTTGTTGCAGCTTTGAAGGCCCTTTATTCATCCCCTTTCTCACAGGTCAGATTAGCTTCCTTTCTCACACCCCCCTTTCAGATGTCAAATGGCACTCGTCAGGGATGTCCACTCTCTCCCCTGCTGTTCATTCTCTGTCTGGAGCCATTGGCTGTTGCCATCAGGTCGAATCCGGATATCCGGGGGATACAATCCCATTCTCATGAGTACAAATTATCATTATTTGCAGATGACATCCTCCTCACACTTACGAGTCCCCACACCTCTTTACCGATTTTGCACAAAATTTTGAAACAATTTGGGGCTTTATCAGGTTATAAGGTCAACACGTCCAAAACTGAGGCACTTCCAATACATGTTTCTCCTGTTGTTCTTTCCTCCCTTCAGGCAGCCTTTCCCTACCGGTGGTGCACCCACTCTTTAAAATATTTAGGCACCAACCTTACTTCCTCTTACCAATCCATATACAAGGCCAATTTTCCCCCACTGTTTATAGCAATTTCTCGCTCCCTGAAACACTGGGATGCCTTGCCTATCTCTTTCCTCGGTCGTATTAATGTCTTAAAAATGACCGTACTACCCAAACTTTTATATCTGTTTGCAACCCTCCCCGTACCCGTTCCTATGTCCAAGCTTCACTCCCTTCAGAAATCTTTCTTACATTTTATTTGGCACAACAGGCGGCACAGGATTGCTCGTTCTGTTCTGCTTTCCCCACGTTCTAGGGGAGGCTTGGGAGCACCGGATATAATAACATACTATTTTGCAACCCACCTTCGCTTTCTTCTGTCATGGTCCATTCACTACCCTCCCAATACATGGACTGAGATCGAGTCTTTACAATTGTCCCCAGTTCATCTGTGTTCCCTTCTCTGGTCGACCTCGGCGGTGGATGTTCATTCTTTTCGCCACTCACTCCTAGGCCCCATGCTTTTTTCATTGACTGTTTGGCAGAAATGTAAGGCTAAATTCACATTGGCTTCTCAATGCTCCCCACTGACAAATATCCTTCATAACCCTAATCTTCCAGACAATATGGCCATGTCCCGGATGTCTCTTTGGGTAGTATCTAACCTTTTTCAACTACGTCACCTGGTACACCCGGTGACTCGTAAGTTACATTCATTCTC
Source organism: Staurois parvus (assembly GCF_062004578.1). Classification (NCBI taxonomy): domain Eukaryota; kingdom Metazoa; phylum Chordata; class Amphibia; order Anura; family Ranidae; genus Staurois; species Staurois parvus. The sequence goes on from NW_028317942.1 coordinate 609,321, forward strand.
GGATCTCCAGAGGAAAGCCTCTCTACCCCCTCATCATCTATATGTATACCTTCAAATACGCCACTTTTTCTCTACTCTATCACCCTCATTGAGCTTGGGGAAACCTACCCCCTTCGAACGTCTATGTATGGAAGGTCCCCATCAAAGGGGTATTGTCTCTAGCACCTATAAAATTCTTATGGAGGCCCCCCCTTTGTCCAATGACGCTCACCTTTATATGCGTAGGTGGTCTCAATTATTACAACGTGATATTGACTTATTAACGTGGAAGAAAATATGGGATAATGCATCTAAATCCTCTATTTGTGTGGTTTTTAAGGAAAACATATACAAGATTATGATGTTGTGGTACAAAACCCCGGAAGTTCTTCATGTTTATAATCCGAGTGCTTCTCCTGCCTGCTGGCGCTGTAGTAGCGCTTCTGGCTCTCTTTATCATATTTTTTGGACCTGCAGCTCCATTGCTCCTTTTTGGGAAGAGGTCCACGCCTTGTTGCAATCATTGTTGCAAGTTTCTCTCCCATTTGACCCACTGCATTTTTTGCTGGGCTTGCCATTCCCAGGTCTATCTAAACTGGCCAGAAAACTTGCTGCACATGTGCTAACAGCGGCCAGGAGAAGTATTCCTATGTGTTGGTTATCCTCTAACCCACCTTCATTGCAAACTTTGTATAAACTTATTACCGATGTAAGACAGATGGAGTGTTTGACTGCTTCACATAGTGGTTCGTTTGCTGTATTTGAGATGATTTGGCTCCCGTGGGATACCTTCTCTTCCTCTATGCCAGCCCAAATTGTAAGACCATGATTTTTTTTTTTTTTGCATTGTTACTATATGACTCCACTGGTCCTGACCAAATGTAATCTTAGCCATCGATGTACTTCTATGTTTTGTTTGTTTTATTTTCCCTTTGTTTTCTGTAACACTTGATTTACTTGAAAACCAATAAAAATTGTTAATACGAAAAAAAAAAGAGCAAAGGGGGTAGCGATAGGGTTTGCAAAGAATATAAGATTTGAGTTGGAGAATAGAATGACGGATCCTGAAGGGAGATTTTTGTTTCTGAGGGGCAAATTGCAGGAAGTTGAGTGCACAGTAGCCAGTATTTATTGTCCAAATAAGAAGCCGGAGATATTTTTGAAGGGAGTATTGAAAAAACTGATGGATTTTAAAAAAGGCCATTTGATAGTGGCTGGAGATTTTAATATCTGTATGGATCCGCGGATGGATGCAACCTCTTCTGTGCAGAGAGAGGAGAGTAGGTCTCTGAGATCATTAAAGAAGTTGATACATGAGTGCCAATTGGTGGATATATGGAGAATTAGGCACATGAAGGACAGAGACTATACCTTCTTCTCACATGCACACGAGACATATTCAAGATTGGATTATATATTGATGGAACATCGATTTATAGAGTTTTTGGTAGAAGTAAAAATTGAGGTAATTTCTTTATCTGATCATGCCCCTGTCACAATGAAATTTGGATGGGGAAAAGAGATGAAGGGAGGTTTAGTCTGGAAGATGAATGAGGCACTTCTCCTGGATCAAGAGGTTGTTCAGAAGATCGTGGAGGAGATCAAATGATTTTTTGAGGAGAATGATACAGGAGACGTGTCGCTACAGTGTGGGAGGCCCATAAGGCTTACATCAGAGGAATCCTTATTGCGATTGGGGCAAAAAAGAAAAGCGAGAGTGAAAAGAATTAGTTTGCTTCTAAAGGAAATATTTGATCTTGAACAGGTGCATAAATGTAGAATATCTAAAGAGATAATGCAGAAGGTAATAAAAAAGAAACTAGAGACTTTAATGGAAGAGGAAAAAAAGAGAGTTTTTCAATAAAGTAATAAGTGAAAGGTACAGATGGGGAGATAGGCCAGGAAAGTACTTAATGAGAGCCTTGAGGAAAAAGAAAAATAGGAATTATATAGAAAAAATAAGAAACCCCAAAGGTAAATTGGTTCATTCAACTAAAGATATTGCTAGATTATTTAAGGGATATTATAGTAAGCTGTATAATATTATCTCCCATGATTCTATAAATAACGCTGGAATTGTAAATAGGGAAAAAAGGACATATTTAAAAAATGCAGGTTTACCGAAATTGAGTGAAGTACAATTAGACTCCCTAGACTCAGAAATCACACAAGAAGAAATAAAAGTAGCATTAAAGAGTACTATGGCGGGGAAAAGTCCAGGGCCAGATGGATATACTGTAAAAATAAAAAATACAAAGAACTGTTAGTACCCAGATTGAGGATATATATGAACGCCATTGGGGGCGAGATGGAAATGAGGCGAGAATCCCTGCAGGCTAATGTGGTTCTAATTCAAAAGGAAGAAAAGGACACCACCCAGTGCTCAAATTGTAGACCGATTTCATTGCTGAATACAGATACTAAATTGTACGCAAAGGTATTAGCAAACCGGCTGAAAGATTTAATGCCCGAATGGATACATGGGGATCAGGTGGGGTTCGTCCCAGGGAGAGAAGGCAGAGACAATGGGTTGAGATCTTTGTTACTCATTCAGAAAAGTAGTAAAGAGAAAACCCCGGTGGTGTTGTCGATCGATGCCGAAAAAGCGTTTGATAGAGTGGATTGGGGATTCATGATGGACACCTTGGAAGCTCTGGGGTTGGGATTTAGAATGAGAGAGTGGATTGGAAAATTGTATAGGCAACCCTCAGCAGCTATTATGGTTAATGGAGAAATGTCAGAGTTTTTCGGGATGTCAAATGGAACAAGACAGGGATGCCCATTGTCCCCATTGTTGTATGTTTTATCTTTGGAGCCTTTGCTGTCTACAATAAGGAAGAATATAGATATAAAGGGACTACAGATAGGAGATAGAGAACATAAAGTGGCGGATGATCTGATGTTCTATGTGGGAAACCCTAGGATAACACTTCCAAATTTAATGAAGATATTGAAGGAATATGGGGAGTTATCAAATTTAAAAATTAACCCAACAAAAACTGAGATTTTAAATATAAATCTTACAAACAGTGAAAAAGAAAAGATACAAAAGGAATTCCCCTTTGTATGGAAAGAAAAAGAATTAAAGTATCTAGGGGTAAAACTTTCTGCTTCATATAAGAATCTGTGCAAATTAAACTATATTCCATTGTTAAACGAGATTAAAGAGGAGTTAAAGAGATTAGGGGGAGGAAACCTGTCTTGGATAGGACAGATAAATCTGATAAAAATGGTAATTGTGCCCAAAGTCCTATATAAATTTCAAATGGTCCCAATCAAACTTCCAGAGGCATATTTTAAAGAACTTAAAAAAATGATAACAAGATATATATGGAGGAATAAAAAACCTAGAATACGCTATGAAACGTTGAGTAGAAATAAAGAGAGGGGTGGACTGGGAGTGCCAGATTTCAAGAGATATTATAAATCTGTAATAATGGCGAGAATTTTTGACTGGATGCACAACCCAGGGAAAAGTTGGGTCAAAATTGAGAATGCACTTAGTGGAACGAATTTGAGTAGGATCAAATGGGTGCCTGCACAATATAGGGGATTAGATGTTAGCACAAGTTTGTACACTTTAAATGTTTTAAGAGTTTGGGTCGTACTGTACAGACAGAGGGGGTGGGATATTAATTCACTGTTAATGCCACTAAGGAACACAGAGTTTTATTCTCCAGGTAGGGAGGGAATCACAGGAAAATGGATTATGAGGGAGGATGCGCAATTGAGAGAGATAATGGTGGGGGAGGAATTGGGATCACTTAAGGAGTTGAAAAAGAAAAAAGTAGACGTTTTCACTAGGATAGATGAGTGGTGGGGATGATTACTGAAATTAATGTTAGATTAGACCCGGAGATCTGTCTTTTCCATAGCACGGAGCTATCAGTGAAATTATATAAGGATTCGGGTATATGTTTTTTTTAAATGCAGCAAAAGGCATGATACCCAAGTTTTGGCGGAAAAAAGAAGTGCCGAGGGAAAAGGATTGGGTAGCTAGAGTGAACCAGATTTGTGAGATGGAGAAACTTTATTATATGCATATAGACAAGATGGGGACATACTATGTGAGATGGAAAAAATGGGAAGAGTTTAATTTGAATGTGAAATATATGAAGGTATAATGTCTAATATTATGAATACTCCGATTGTTTTTTTTTTTTTTTTTTTTTTATAGAGAGGATGTGGGAAAACGCAGAGTGGGTGGATGGGGGGAAAACAAATATTTGTTGTTGCAGGAGCCTGTAACCATTGCACCAGCAATCAGCAGATTGCTGGTGCCATGCAGGTCTCCTGTAGACCTGTCAGTATATCTGCTCTCCAGTATAGGATGTACGGGTATGCAGATACACTGACAAGAAGATTCAATGAACTACCACGGAGCTCCCCGCTAAGACTGCCAGGACTGGTAGTTCATCCATTCACAGAACTCTGTAATTAATGATGCGGCAATGTGGGAGGAGCCCTGCATGGTCATGCTGTTTTTAAAAAGTGACAGCTAGTACAGGGAACTTCTATCTGTACTTCTGTTGGGGGGGGAGCTAAAAACGGTTGAACTTATCCTTTAAAGCTGGAGAACCTACCCCTAATCCAAAATCTGGACATGCATTTGGCTTATCATTACCATTTAACACAAATATTTACACTGAAAGACAATCTACAAATTTGGTATTGTATGTACTGGGTACATGTACCAATTCAATCAGAATTTTAAAAAATGTCATTTATTAGATTGGGTTATTTTAAAAAGGCTTAAAGAGCAACATTAAAAATACACAATTAATTTATAAAACATGCATGTAATTTGCAAAGAAAAAAATACTATTTAAATTGCTGCTAAATTACATTTTCTGGCTGCTTACCTTCAACATCCATACCAGACAGGTGAGGGTCTAGTATGAACTGGAAGGGGGGCACCATGAAAACAAAATCCACACTAGACCTTTATCATTTATGAAGGTCTGTTGTGGATTTTAAAGGGAGAACAAAACCGTGCGCCCCCCAAACCTATACCAAATTTTAAGGGTCATCTATGGATTATAAGACTGTACCCTTAGTACAAAACTCCTCAGGCATGCAGCTGTCAGTGTGATAGGCACAGTGACCAGGGAGGGAAGGGAATGTGCCTTGGAAAGAATGTCCTGTCTCTGCCAGGTACACAAATTGGGCACAAGCACTGACACTTTCTTTGCTGTGCCCCAACAAAATTCTAAAATTCCACAACACCCTTTATGAATTTTCCCAAGTAATTTCTGATCAGAACTTTAGAATCTCACACCATAACAATCTCACGCCATACATGCTATTTCTACAGACATTGATGAGATATATATAGTGTTTTTGCATATGCATTCTTTATTTTTTTGGTACATTTAGGACTACTTTTATATTTATATATCATACCTTTTGCAGGGACCTAAAACATTATAGTGTTTATTATTTTACATGTTACTGGAAGTTGATTTTGGTGTAACATGTAGAATTATTCTGATGATAATATCTAAGGTGTATTTATTTATTTTCGGATTATATAGCCATAGCTGAAAAATGTATTTGTACTTTGTTCTAAATGTTTTCAGTTACTGTATTTATAGACCTTGTCTATTTGTTTTCAGGTCGGGTATTTCATATTTAAAAATGGGTTCAGACTTATTTTTATAAATAATTTATTGTTCGTCAAATAACATAATATTGTTTTCATATGCTAGGTCACAGTTAAAAGGACCTGAAAAGCCAAAAATATCTGAATATTACAATTAATTTGTAAACAATGCTATTTTAATATCCATTGAACAAGGTGTGTTTAAAACATAGTGATTAGTCTTCTTTAAGGATCAGTTTCATTTACATTCTTAGCGTACTATTGAAATTAATTCTCCGGAAAGTTTAATCAAAGACCTCTGTTCTGTCATGCATGTTACTATGGTTTTAAACCTAATGCTTAGAACAAAGAAAGTACATTTCATGAATAATTGCTATAAGGAATATATTTCATAAACAATTGCTTGGTCTACAGGGAACCTTGTGGAAACTAATTTTACTTCTAATCAGACAATTTGAGCACATACAAACCTTACTTCTCTAAGATATAAATATAGGAAACCTGTATAATATAACCTGTATATAATAGAAGCTGCAAAGAGTTGCTAATTAGAAATACAAATTATTATAATTCTTTCTACAACTTTGTGTCAGTAGATTATTTTACTGTACTATGCATTTGCATTACATTTCAATAGCTAATTAACATCTTCTTTTGCTAACCTGAAAAATGTATATATTTAAAAAGCTTAACTCAAATTTTGAACTTTTGTATGTACAAACTTTGGTACAAATAGGGCAAGTAGGGCTAATATAAGGAGTCAGGGTCATGCTCATATGCTCTGTCTGGGCCTGACCTGTGTGTATGGTGCCAGGCAATGCCCCCTCTCTTCCTATTTGCCAGAAGCAGCCACAGTTCCCTATCATTATCTCTGTTGCTGGGTGATAGGCTCTATGCTGTGGACTTCACATCCTTCCTCTTTATTGTTGGTTCTGGTTGCCGGTTGGTCACTGCTGGATTGCCTATATCTGCCTCTCTAGCCTGAATGGTTGTGGTACTACAGTGCATTATTTGAGCATCACGAGCCCATGGCTCTGGTATTGTGATAGTGTTTCTTGCTTCCTAAATCCCTACCAGAGGGGGACTTGGCCAGGGGGAAGGTTGGCGATTGCCCCCCGGGCCACTCTGATGCCATGTAAAAATACCGACCTACAATCACTTCTCACTGACAGCAGTGACACCTCCTGTCAGAAAGAGCATCAACCGATAGCTGCAGCTGGAGGTAGGATTTGGCTTTCTCCTCCCTCCAGCCTGCAGGTGGCAATAGAAAGCTGATGCTGAAACTCAGCTCAGTCTCAGCATGGTGCTGCTCCGTAGTGAGTGCAGGCTGCCCTTCTTCCTCTTCTTCTTGTCACATGGCATGTATCATGAGAGAGAGGAAGAAGCTGCCTCTAAATTCCAGATGATTTGACAAGAGGGAAGAAGGACAACCCAGCCAGCCTCTTCCTCCTCAGATCCCTCCAGACCTCCCTCCTCCTCCTCCTCAGATCCCCCAGTTTCCTTCCTCCTCCTCAGACCTCCCTTCTCCTCAATTGGCTCCCCTCCTCCTCAGATCTCCCACCCCTCCCAGACCCCCCAGACCTTCCCTTTCAGACCCTCCCCAGATTCTACCCTCCTCAAACCTCCCCCAGACCTTCCCCCTCCTCCACAGACCCCCCCCCCAGACCTACCCCCTCCTCCCCAGGCTCCCAGACCTCCCCCACCTCCTCAGACCTCCCTCCTTCTCCTCAGATGCCGCTCCTCCTCACAGCCCCCAAACTTTCCCCCTCAGACCCCCCAGATGTCCCTCTACTCCTCAAATACCCAAATCTCCCCCCTCTTCCTCAGACCCCCACAGATGCCTCCCCCCCCCAGACCCCCAAACCATCCCCCTCTCTGAGCCCTCTGAACCTCCCCTCTCCTCCTCAGACCACTTGGTCTCCTCTCTCTTACTCTAGGTAGACATTTGTGCATTGCAGGAATGTACACAAAATCGCAGGTGTTCCTACAATGCACAAAAACACACAGCCATTTTGCAGGCATGCAGTGGTGCCTTTATTTTTAATGGCACCCCCACACACCTTGCTTTTGCACTCTTTCACTCGCACCAAAACACATGGCAAAAATTTGGTGTAGCACAATTTTTTAAAAGTTTTTTTCTGTGTTTTTAGCACATTGGAATGAATCTGGCTGCATTATAGTGTTATACAAAAAAACACACACACTCTGTCACAACTGGAAAGATGTGAATGCAGCCTTAGGGCTAGTTCACACTTGGTGTAGCCCTCTGAAGAGCGATTTGCATTGAATAAATTTTCAGAGGGCAGATGGAGAAGACACATCATGTCTCCTTCTCACCACCTGTTTTAATCTCCTAAAATCCTGCACTACACTGCCAAAATAGCATGCTGTTGCAGCTCAGACTCCTTCACTTTTGTAGGGTTAATGTTCAGCGTGCAGTTCTGCCTATCAAACATGACTTGGGAAATGTTTACTGAGCATATGTATACCCCATACGGTCACCTTGGCAGCTCAAGAAGGGGGGGGTGCTTGGGAGGCAGTAAAAACAAGTCTAACCTCCTGTTTTTACTGCCCACACCCCCTCAAGCTGCAAGTGTAAACATGGCCTTAAGGGCTTGTTCATGTGGGCAGATGGAGGGCAGTAAAAGCAAGCAATTGAGCTCCATTTTTTCTCTCCCTGACCACCCACTTGATCAATGAGATGCAGCTGTTCTGTACCCATGCCGTTGCCTGATGCTTTGCTTCACAGCCATGGCAAAATGAAATGGAATGGGGCCACACTAGAACTGCTTGCAATGCACACGACTGCAGCACAGTGGGTTAAAACATGCAGCAAGGAGGTGGGAAACACACTCGGAAAATTGATCTGTCTTGGATTGTTTTTCAGAGGGCCAGGAATGATAGTTGCACATTTGAACGAGACCCTAGATCCCTTTAGCTCTATGCACCCCTCAGAGCCCACCTCCCCTTCCCTCCTTTAGTCCACTGACAGTCCTTCTCAGACTGACACCAGCAATGCAGCAGCAGTTTTTCTCCACTGACACTGATGCAGCACCATTGTTCCTCTTAGCAACATCGCTGACACAGAGACCTTTTTTTCCATCCAGTGACACCACCGCCACAGGAAAATGTTTTTCCTTAACGAGACACCACCAATACAGGGACTTTTTTTCTCTTTGCCACTGCTTTCTGCATATTTGTGCACTGATTTTAAACTCTTCAGTTTGCTGCAGTGTACCACAGCTATTGGTACTATTCTACCCATGCACATTACACAGTACGTTGTACTCCACGCGCTGCACTTGGAGGAGGGGCGCAATTTGCTATCTTTACCCTGGGCACCAAATGACCTTGTTCTGGCACTGCCTAAAGGCTTCCTGGGAAGAGGAGTAGAGAGTCCCCGTTGGTGTCCTACCGAGTGTGGGATGAGGACAAGGACAGAGTACAGGTTGTGCCCCTGGCATGGATGGTATATACCGTGTCTGACCCACTGGAGGCCAGTTCAGGAACCCAGAGTCAATGCAACAGGTGCTGTCCAACCCAACCCACCAGGTGAGCAGAGAATGCCTGGAGTGGAGCTTCAGCCTGGGATGGGGGTCGGAAGGAGGAAAAGAAGAGGGAGAGAGAGAGGGAGGCAGAGTTGATGCACCATGGACCTCTGGGTTGTACTTGCCCCCTGGGCCAAAATTTGCCAGTCATCAGATTGCAAAGGCAGTACGTTTTGAACACAGTGAATGAAACATACAAAATAAAAAAAAAGTAAACCCGTATAAAAGACCTGGTTCACACCAGAAGTTGCAGGTGCAGGTGCAGGAAAGGCCTGTTCCATGCAGATCAGATGGCCGAATCAATTTTTCTATTTTACACATAAACATTACATATGTGAAAGCCTGCAACAGATCTAATGATTTCTAAATGATTTCTGAAAGCATCCTTAAATTGAATTAAAGTAGAAGTGAAAGTAAAGGCTAATACAATTTAGGGCAGTGTTTTTCAACCTTTTTTGTGCAAAGGCACACTTTTTTCATGAAAAAAATCACTAGGCACACCACCATTAGAAAATGTTAAAAAAAATTTACCTCTGTGCCTATATTGACTATATATAAAGTAATTCTCTTGAATAGGAATCAAACACAAAGAAATTATTTTATAATTACTTTATTATGAAATAATAAAGTATTTTATAATTGTTCATATTTCTGTTTACTTACTCAGTGCGAAACCTGGGCCTGTTTGGCTGAACACAAAGCTGATATTCTGGCAGGAATCGAAGAAAGACACACACGTAGCTCTTCGTCAACAGCTCTCAGTCTCTCTCTGTCTTTATTTTTTATAGCAATCAGACTTGAAAAGCTCATCTCACACAGATATGTAGTGGAAAATGGGAGCAATGTCAAAATAGCTTTGTTTGCCAGAACGGGGAACTCCTTGGCAGTATCCAACCAAAAACTGTCCAAAGGTAGATCAGCAAATCTTAGCTTGAAACCACGATTTTGTCTCAGTTCAGTTAGTTCCTCCTGCTCCTGTAAAGTCATGTCCTTTCCACCAACTGATGCTGAGCTATAAGGGTCCCTAACCCAGTCAAGGCATTCAGTGGAGACTGAAGAGAAATAAAATGACAACTTCTCCTCGAGAGTTTTTAAATGTTTAACTATTATCTCACCCAGTGCAGCAGTGTGAACACCTTGCCATTGCTTGGTGAGTGTGAACATTTCAAGATTGCCACTTTCCACGTGTTGATGCCAGAGTTGCACCTTTGAACGGAATCCATTTATTTTATCTGTACTTGTAAGCAGATTTTAATTTCGGCCTTGCATTCGTGTGTTCAGCTCATTCAGATGATGAAAAATATCTGCCAGGTATGCCAGCCTTGGACACCACTCATCACTTGCAAGCAGCTTTGCGTAATCTGACCTCTCATTTGTCAGAAACACTTTAAGTTCCTCCCGCAGCTCATACACACGAACCAAGACCTTGCCACGCGACAACCACCGGACCTCCGTATGAAACAGCAAGGTTTTATGCTTCGCTCCCATCTCCTCACACAAAGCTGCAAACATGCGACTTTTCACGGGTCGTGACTTTACAAAGTTTACCATGCGCACAACATCATCCAACACAGGAACTAGGTCTGCTGGTAAAGTCTTGGCTACGAGGGCCTCACGATGTAAAAAACAATGCGTAACAATCACATCTGGATTTCTTTCCTTCACTTTGTTTACAAAGCCTTTGGTGCGCCCGACCATGGCTGCAGCTCCATCAGTGCAGACACTTGTGCAGTTTTCCCACTTAAGTCCTCCTTGTTCAAGGTGATGTGACCCGAAAAATTTCTTCTCCTGTTGTTTTTTCTGGCAATGCCTTGCAAAAAAAGAAGTTTTCTCTAATTGCATCACCATCCACAAAACGCACATTGGCCAAGAGTTGAGCATGTCCACTGATATCAGTAGACTCGTCAAGTTGCAATGCAAATTTCTCACTGATACGGATCTTTTCCAAAACCACACTTTCTATGTCTGCAGACATGTCATTAATACGTCTGGAAATTGTGTTGTCTGAGAGAGGGACTTTGTCTATTTCCTTAGCTGCTTCAGGTCTGAGCATCTCCTCTACAATAGCTTTGCAGGCGGGAAGTATTAATGTCTCTGCCACAGTGTGTGACTTTTTTGACTTGGCTATAAGTTCAGCAACTTGATAGCTAGCTTTAAGAGCTCTTTCATTTACCTTTGTGGTTTTTCTCATGAAAGTTGCCTGTTTTTCCGTGTTTTCACGCAGGTGAACAAAAAATCTGCATTCTTGTTTTGAAGCGAAGGGTGTTTTGTTTGGAGATGGCGTTTAAGTTTACTTGGGACCATAGCACTGTTAGATAGCTTTTCACCACACACTACACACAGTGGAGTTGGTTTCTTTGCACCTCCGGTGAAAGTAAATCCAAATGAAATATAGCTTTCGCTATATTGCCTTGTGCCAGAGAATTTCCTTGAGCTAACCATCTTTGCTTTCTTTTGATCCCCACTCATACTTGGGCTCTTATCTGGCTCCGAATTTTGTTCAGAGTCCAGTTCTTTCCTTTTCAAAAATTTGTCCATCACTGCAGTATCTGTTCCTGTCTCACTGTCACTCAGTACTTACTGCGCTTGTCTCCTCCAGATAGCCGCTGTCCGTCACACTCAGCACTCCATCCAGATCCATCAGTCAGCGCTCTTCTGCTCCTGTCTCCTCCAGATCCATCACTCAGTGCTCTTCTGTGCTGCATCCGCGATAATCCTCCAGAGTCCAGATCCTTCGGTGCTCTTCTGCGCATCGTCGATCTACTGCGATGTCTTCTCCTGTCAGTGCAACAGTGACACCGGAGCTATTTATAGTCTGTAACATGTGCTTCAGCTCACAAATAGACCAATCATTAGATTCTAATGATTGGTCTATTTGTGAGCCGAGGCCACATGTTACGGATGAAATTGGAATTTTTCCCACGGCACACCAGACAATATCTCACGGCACACTAGTGTGCCGCGGCACAGTGGTTGAAAAACGCTGATTTAGGGTACAGTTGCTGCTCTCTCCATCTCCTCATGCACATGCTGCCTATTGTTTGGAAAAAGTGTTGTGGGTAACTACCTTTTTTTTATCAGCTTCTAAGTAATAATATGATCTGTAAGCAATGGCTCCACTGTGTCAGTGCAGCTGATGGGAGGGAACGCTGACAACAGAGGGACAATGGAATCCAGCAGGTGATGTCACAGCTGCAAGAATTCAGCCTGTTGTTAAGCCTCTCACTGAGACAATGGAGCCATAGCTTATAGAACATATGACTACCCTGAAGCTGATTTAAAAATTATATTTACTCATAAATTTTTAAAAACAGTAGGCAGCTTGTGCATAAAGAAGGGGGAAGTAGCATTTTTAACCTAAGTTGTATTAGCCTTTACTTCCACTTTAATTCAATTTAAGGGTGCTGTCAGAAAAAAATGTATCTAACCACATAAGCTCCAGAAGAATTTACCTTCTTCATGACCAGTCTATTTTTTGCTATTTGGCACTGCGCTACTTTATCTGGTAGTTGCGAGGTCATGCAACACTTTTCCCACTTGAAATTTTTATCATTTTTTTCCACACAAATAGAGCTTTCTTTTGGTGATATTTGGTCACCACTGAGTTTTTTATTATATAAATGAATAAAGACAAAAAATTTAGAAAAACATTTTTTTTGCTTTCTTCTGTAAAATATATCCAATAAAAGATAATTTAAAAAATATTTTCTTCACAAATTTAGGCCAAAATGTTTGTCTTTGGTACAAAATACCCCCCCAATAAGCTTATATTGATTGACTTATGTAAAAGTTATAAAGTCTGCAAATGATGGTATATATATTGGAATTTGTATTTATATATTTTTTTATACTAGTAATGTAGGTGATCAATGGAAATGTGATATTGCTGCTGGCAATCCAACACTAACTGCTGATGGGTGGGAATTGACTAAATGACACTAACATCTCTAGTGACACTAATACATTGATCAGTGCTAATATTATACATTGTCACTGCACTATTGACATGCTGTGTTGTTTTTATTAAGCAATGTGCCGGTTTTTACTCCCTGCTTTGTGGGGGGGGGGGGGGAACGAGCACATCCCTGCTGTCTGTAGAGTGCCCTGTGTTGTTTACCAACACAGGGATCTCTTCTGTCATTTGCTCAGCCAATCAGAGGGGTTCAGGCCATAAATCATGCTGTAGCAAATGACAGCACAGCTGGGGCAGTGGGCGAATGCACGCCCCTACTCAGGAGAACTTGATCATGTGCATGTATGTTATTCAGCGCAGCAGGGCTGCTCTGCAGCAGTATATCTGAGGTAGACGGTTTCCAAACCGTGAAATCAAACTCTTTTAGAAACAGTAGGCCACATTTGTATCAGAATGAGGGAAACAACGTTTTAAACCTAAATTGTATTAGTATTTACTTTCATTTTAAAAGATGGTGTAAGTATTACTTCAGTTTTCCCTCTAGTTTTAATATTGATGTCATATCTCATGTTTTGTCTTCCACTTATAGACAAGCCGTTGCCTCCTAGAAAAACCTCCTAGGATATTAGATATTCAATTCTTTACCAGTTCCATAACAAGCATGTCAGCCTAGTATCCATGTCATTTGTCATTCAGTCACATTATATGTTTGATGACCACCTCAAAGACAGGATGTTATCAGTAAGATATAGGGAACTCCTCTGTCAGTTGCCTTGTCACCACTCTCTATTACCAACAAACTCCATAGAATTACACCAGGCATTTTTTTCCATTGGATACTAGGTTATGTTGGTTATTACTTACTGTTTTAGCAAAATGGCTGCCTTTAAAATAACTCCTGTATCCCTGCTAAAACTGGTCAGCCCTGAAATTCGCTGATCTTTAACCACTTGCCTTCCAGAGGATTTACACCCCTTCCTGACCGGGCCATTTTTTGTGATATAGCACTTCGTTACTTTAACTGACAATTGCACGGTCATGCAATGCTGCACCCATATGAAATTGATGTCCTTTTTTTTCCCACAAATGGAGCTTTCTTTCGGTGGTTTTTGATTGCCCCTGTGTTTTTTATTTTTTGCACTATAAACAAAAAAAGACCAACAATTTTGAAAAAAAAAACAATATTTTTGACTTTTTTTCTATTAAACACGTCTAGTAAAAAAATGTAAAAAATCTAATTTCGTCATAAATTTAGGCCAAAATGTATTCTGCTACACGTCTTTGCTAAAAAAAAATCCCAATACGTGTAAATTAATTGGTTTACATGAAAGTTATACCGTCTACAAATGGAGGTATATATACTGGAATTTTTATACTATTAATAGCGACGATTAGCGACTCAGGTGGGCAATCTGACACCGGGGAGGAACTAACTGTCACTGACACCCTCAGTGAAAATAATACAGTGATCAGTGTTAATAAAAAGCACTGACACTGTACTAATGACACTGGGCAGGAAGGGGTTAACATCTGGGGCGATAAAAGGGTTAACTGTGTGTTGTTTTACTGTGTGTGTGTGTGTGTGTGTGTGTACTTTACTGTGTAAGCACATTGCTTTGTATAGCAGAAGATGCTGACGGGAAAGATCTGTATTGTTTTCATACAGACCTCTCCCCCATCAGTGATACTCAGCGGTCGCCAGGTGTCGGCAGGGAATCAGCGGCCAGGACCTGGTGATCGACAGTTGAGGCCCCCAACCCGGAAATTAAAAATCACATATATGTACATGATTTTGTGCAGTCATGCCACCTTGTAGCAGTATTTCTGCCAAAGGCCAGCGGGCAAGCGGCTAAATGAACCAAATTTTAAGGATGCATGAGATATCAGAAAAAATTTAAAGTTACTTTGGTTCATGTCAGGATTTGTTAGAGAATTTTGGACAAGGTGGAATATTAGGACTCCCACATGCTATCTTTAGCAGTTGTCTGTGTACACTCTGTCTTATTATTTGTATACACTAACTCTGTGCCTATCCCATAATCCAGTGCATAAGAACCTCGAGGAACTTAAAAATATTGAAAGCACATAAAGCTTTTATGAACACTGACTGCTAAAGGTGAAGAGCTCTGTAGTGGTGGCCCTCAAGCCTGAACAGGTTATTAAGATTATAGTAAGAATTATTATCTAGAAGAAATGTTGTGTACTTTGAGCTGTAACTACTACCACAACTTTAAGTTAAAAAACTTATGGGGATACATTATAGTTATTATTAATAAAATGCTGGCCAACTATATTATGAATGTATTTTTTTGCTTTGTGTCACAACCCTTATTTCTCTTTGTCCCATCATTTATACACATTGAAAATCTGATACCTGGCTTGAGCTCAGCCAATATAATGTCTTCAAACCATGAACCCAGCCCACAAGCAAAATTTGTTCATACTACTGGAATCCTAACTCTAGAAGTTTTTAGTGTAAGGTTACCATTACTGAAAAAAGTGTCAAAGAAATATGGTTGGAAACTAGTAGAATCTGTATCATCATAAAAGATATGTAGACAACTAAAGAATTATACAAAGATTAGATCTTTCCTAAATTCAATCAACAATAATTATTCTTCTGGTGATCTGATTTTGTTTCCTTCAGCAAAAGTTAAAAACAAAATAAATACAACAAATATTGTTGAAACCTGAGCCATTTGCATAGTCATTGGACAGCCTTGTCCCCTTTGTGACAAATACAGTATAGACACATGTACAGTAAGTGCAGAAATTGACATAAAAACATATTGCAAGAAAAATGTCCAGAAAGACAAAGAAGTGGAATTGTACCAGTTTCCTGTCTATTCAAACATAGATCTTCTCCCATGCACCATGCAGAGATCAAAGAAACCTGTTATAACTGAGCACCAAATGCTTTTTCTCTTTAATTATAGTACAAAGAACAGTGAGACCAGTTTTGAACACGGATTACAGATCTTCTGCCAATTTAATCAATTAACTGTGTTCCAATAGTGTTCTGAAGGGTATAATGTATGAAACGGCATCAACATGATAACTACTAAAGAACTAATTAGCTGCTATTGAGTGCTTTTCTATTTCCCTTGTTATCTATAGCAGTTGGTTAAACAATTGTATAATGAAGCACACAGCACCTCTGGTGAACTGGAGCCAAATATAGAAATTGTCACCAAATAAATATACCTTTTAGTGTTGCTTTTTATACATCAGTGATCAGGTGTAGAGTTTCATTAAATAATTTTTAATACCAGTAATGATGATGCTGCAACTCAGTGTTTCAAAAAGCAGCTTTTGAATGCTATCTTACTGGAATGGTATTATTCTTTTTAGGCTGAACTTCAGAACTGTTTTTTTTTATTGGAAATATTTATGCATAAGCACTGTTGCAGAGACACATGCCAATGAAATTTAAATGTAATGGTGTCACAACTAAATATTTATGGCAAACAATGAGTGATTTAATACTATGTCCAACCAATAAGTGGATCGCTGTCCACATTTTTTATAATGGCTTCAGTCATAAATTACGCCTAAACTTTGTAATGGCTATACTATATGTCTATTGCCAGTGGATTTTTTTTTTTTTGCTTTTATTTTTTGCATCCTCTTGCATGTTGATTAACATGTACTAAAGGTTTTAAATAAGGGCAACCTACTACTAATAATATGCACTTGGGAAATTATAGGTCTTCTGTTGCAGGTGTTGAAACTTTAAAAAGGGCTCCTGCACCATACAAACATAATACAATCTGAAAATGTGTATAGACTCCAAGTTTATGCATCTTCTAAATGTATAAGAGTCATCTAAACAATTGCTATCTAGCTGTAGGCAGTAATGTCCTTAGGCACTGGCTTAAATTGGTATTAAAGGTTGGGATTTTTTTTAAATAACAAACATGTCATACTTACCTGCTCTGTGCAGTATTTTGAACAGATAAGCCCTGATCCTCTTCTTCTCAGGTCCCGCGCCAGAGCTCTTGGCTCCTCCCACTTGACAATTGCCCTTCAATTGAGACACATAGAGCTGTAGCTCGGCCCCTCCCCCCACTCATGCCTCATTAGCTAACTTGCTGTGATTGACTGCAGTGGGAGTCAATGTCTCCTGCTGCTGTCTAAGCCAAGTATTAGGGGGGCTGTGGTGGGAGCAGCACTCAGGTTTTTTTACCTTCATGCATAGAATGCATGAAAGTAAAAAACCATCTGCCTTTAGAACCACTTTAAGCAGGAGATGCTTCTGATGCTTTCCAAGCCCTCCCAATACTCTGTTTCAAAGAGTATACTCAGCCAAATTGTATTGTTTTATGTGAAAATCAATATATCATACCGTCTCTAAGCCATCCCTAAAGATTTAGATTCTAATATTTATCGTAATTGACTCCCTGGGGAGACTATTGCTGCATGTTGTGTTTCCAAATTCTCTAAATTTTAACCTCAGGCAATAATCTCCTCTTAAGGGCAGAAACTGACAGGGGAAATCCGGATTATACTAGGTTTTTGACTTGTCAGATCTCTTTTTGTGCTAAGAATCTATCTGCTGGGGATGTCTAAGGGGAAAAGGGGAGGTAGAGTTATGCAGTTAAAAAAAAGAAAAAAGCTTGGAGTCATGCACCATGCAGTATACAGCCCCTAGCTCCTTTTTGACATTTAGAAATTGCCGAGACTAGAGCCAGATGCACATGCACAGGAGTTGCATCATCTGTGGCTGAAGAGGAGTTTTGTGGGAATAAGCAGTGAGTTAGATGGTAATGACTGTAATATTTTTTATTCAAGCTTTTTGTATTATTTTCATCTGTGATCATGGCAGTAATACTCTCAGTCTTAGGGTGACAATGCTTAGTTTTCTGTAACTATGGAGGAGCAGTGTTGTCACCCTAGAACAGGACTAAAAAACACCCTCTTTCCATAACATGGGGTGAGGTGTTTTTGTGGTCTACAGAGATATATGTGAAAAATATAACTAATAAGAGTGAAGCCCAGAGAGCACAGAAAGGTATAACTCTGTCTATTCTGCAAGTAACTCTCTGACCTAATAATTTTAGCACACTTATAGAACAGAAAGCACAAAATGCTTTTAATGGTATATTTATAAAAGCAAGGGAAGCAAATACATATTTATTGTTAGGGTTTACATGTATTTTATGCATAATATACCATTACTGACTGCAGAATTCAACAGGTGTTAAATTCTTTTCATAATCACAATGCATTTGCATATCTTCAAGCATACCAACTATTCACATATATTGGATATGTAACCATTTACAAACCCATCTAACAACTAATTCTGATTGGTTTTTATTTGTTTAGCATTACATTAGAATGTATTAGAATTAGATGCCAGATTCAGAAGTATAGTACTAAAGAGTACTACATGTATTAGTAAAAAACATAAAATACAGTCAAGAAGTATATGCACTATATGATACACAAACGGAGGTTCAGAGGCCATATTTTAAAACTAGATAACAGGCCAATATTCTCCCCATTCTTTTTCTCTTAGCATTGGAATTATTTACCTTAAACTGGATACTGCCTATGGCAACATAAGGATATTAAAGACTTAGAAATAAGGTAGGGGGGCATGGTGACTGCTGACCAACATGGCCACATGAGACAGTTGCTCTGCTCTACACTTCTATACTGTATCTACGGCTCCTCTGATCACCCCTTCTTGTTACACCATTGCCCCTTACCTTTCTACTTGTAGCGACATGACCAGACAACATAGGGAACATCCCAAGCACCTCACAGAGAGCTACTCCAAGATGGAACCCAGATGCCTCTGACTGATGCTGGACCTCTAATGGAGGCTGCTCCACAACTATCTGAGCCCACACCTGGCTCCTCATCTCCTGAGATACGTAGCCCTGTTAAATGTTTATTGTGGATAAAAGGTTATTGCAGCTGGTGTTTTCCTCCTCCATCTATGATATCACCTGATCTCTTTTACTGTGGATGAGGGAGACACCTGTTCCCCTGCTTATTTGGGGCGTTATGGTAATTACATTCTACAATCCTCTGAATACCAACAAATTTTTGGCAAACATCTTCATGAGTTTTTTAGGGTGATTGACTCTGAAGACACAAAGGTATTTAGAATATAGAATGCCCATAAGGTTAAAAAACGTTATACCACACGTCTTCAGAAACTGCTCTTAGATATCCATACTTTAGACACCAAGAACAAATCTTCCCCCTCTACTGCTGCACACTACTTCTTTATTTAAACTTTGCAATAATTAAGAGAAATCCTAACTGGCCGCAATGAAAAGTATCTTAAATTACTATGTCCATCATAATAGGGTTAGTAAATATTTGGTTAATAAACTTAAAATGCAAAAAGCAAAGGTGATAATTCCCTACCTAGTTGTCAGGGAAAACAGAGAATGCCCAGGCACACATTTATGCGCCAATGTCATTTACCTAACAGCAGTGCCCATGAGCACGCCGGCGTGCACACCTGCCACCAGACTGGCACCAGGTGGGCTATTTAAACCGCTACTGCACTAGGAGTCCTTGCCTTCTGGTCTACCACGTTCCATTATCTGCTGTCTGTTGTATCCTGATCCTGTTGTCGACCTGACCTGTCTTAACTTCACTTGAACTCCGCCTGCACCAACCCAGCGTACCCTTTGACTATGCCTTTGCCTGTTCCCCTGCTATCTGCCTATGGTTGCTGACTTCTGGCTTGAACTTCGACTATCCACTTGCCTGCTCCCTGTACCTGATCCGTCTGATAGATCCCGACCCAACTTGTCTGACACTGCTACTTCTCCAGCCTGTGACTATCACTTGCTACCTACTGCCTGCAGATACCGAGTTCCTGCTAAAATCTACCAGCCGCTGCACCTGCTGACCTGCATCCTCTGCTCACCTACGTCTGTAACTGACCTGCATCCTGGTCATCTGGACTACCCACCTGTCTGACGACATCACAGACTTGCCAAGCACTCCTGGCTCTCGTGCCTTCTGTTTGCTCTATCAGGGGCACCGAGCAGGAAGTATAAGAGGACTCCCTCATCTCCATGTCAGACTCCCCCACCTGGTACACGACACTAGTACATCCTATAGATAAACGTAAACTTTTGAATCCACATGAAATAGCAGACATATTCACAGATTATTACAGCAATCCGTATAACTTAAAGAAAGATGACTACACCACAACCATCAAACACTTTTATTCAGTCTTTCTTAGGGCATCTGCAACTCCCTACCCTATCTGCTGAACAGCTGCAGCAATTAAACTCTCTATTCACTGCTCATGAATAGCGTTGGGCTCAATGTTCAAATTAAATTTAAGTTTGCCAAACACACAAATGGTAAGGGCATTTGGCGGGCTGTTCACCCGCTGAGTACCCCACAATGCAATGGGCTCTCACAGTGCATTGTGAGAGCCATGACTAACCAAAGCAATGCACCTGACCACAGGTTGTGGGGGTGTGCAGGCAGGGGGGGGCTCATTAGCATTAGGGTACCCATTTAACTACCACCCGCTCACCGTATAAGGAAATGATGGATGGGCGGGAGCTCTCTTGTTCTGAAAGGACATCATATGACATCCTCCCACTCTAGCTGAGCATTTGCACCCCTGGGGGTGAGCAGAGAACGGTGGTGCGCTGGGTCCCTGGGACACAGCGGATCACCGATTGTGGTAAAGAGCCCATGACGTAGGCTCTACCATGTGAACAGCTGTGTCCAGTCACAGCTGATCACATGTAAACAGGAATGCCAGTTATCAGCAGTCCTCAGAGGGGACATCTACACTGATAATCAGGGCACTGCCCTGATTATCAGTGCAGCCCCATCAGCGCTGCCTTTCAGTGCCCATTATTGCCGCTGATCAATGTCCATCAATGCCAAATAGCAGTGCCCATCAGAGCTTCCTTTCAGTGCCCATTAGTGATACCTGCCAATGCCCAATAGTGTCACCTATCACTGCCTCTTCATCAGTGCCAGTCATTGCCAACTATCAGTGCCAGTCAATGCCGCCTATCAGTGCCCATCACTGCCACAAACCAGTGCCCATAAGAGCTGCCTTTCAGTGCTCATCAGTGATGCCTGTCAATGCCTATCAGTGCCACCTATCAGTGCCTCTCATCAGTGCAGTCTATCAGTACCCATCAGTGCCACCTATCAGTGCCCATCACTGCCACTTATAAGTGTTAGTCAGTGCCACATATCAGTGCCAGTCAGTGATGCCTGTCAGTGCCAGTCATTACCACCTATCAGTGCCCATCAGTGTTATCTTTCAGTGCCCATCAATGATCCCTGTCAGTACTCATCAGTGCCACCTATCAGTACCATCTATCAGTGTCACCTATCAGTTCCCATAAGTGCTACCTATCAGTGCAGCGTCATCAGCACACATCAGTGAAAGAGAAAAATTACTCATTTACAAAATTTCATAACAGAAACTAAGATATAATTTTTTTTTTCAAAATTTTGTCTTTTTTAGTTTGTTTAGCAAAAAATAAAAAAAACAGTGGTGATTTAAATACCACCAAAATAAAGCTCTATATGTCTCAAAAAGGTAAACATTTAGTTTTGGTGCAGTGTTGCATGACCACTCAGTTGTCATTCAAAGTGCGGAAGCGCTGAAAGCTGAAAATTGTCCTGAGCAGGAAGGGGGTGAAAGTGCCCAGCAGTTAAGTGGTTAAATAAGGGGGCTGCCTCCCCCTCTGTGAATGACTAAGAGGTGTAGGTTAATGATCTTTTTGATGGCACTAAAATTAAGAGCCTAACTTCTTTAAAGGCCATGTATGGGCTCTCTACAGTAGACAACTTTAAGTATCTTCTTATTACTAAATTTCTTTGTAAACACCCTTCTTCCTCAGTTTCTTTCACCCTTCTGATTTGGAAATAATTTTTTACAGACCATGCAAACCTTAGGGGAACATTCCTTTTCTACAACTACTTACAACAGAAGTCAACTGTTGTGAAATCACCCCAATTATCAAGTGAGAAACAGATCTCCTTTCTTCCTTTTCACACTCCCAATGGCTCAAATCCCTTCAATCAGTATATAGGGTCTCGTGCTATGTGAATCACTGGGAGCAAACTCGAAAAGTGTTAACCCGCTGGTACCTTACTCCATACCAGTTATCCAAATTCTACACGACTACCTTGCCTCTCTATGGGAGGGACAGGTCGGAAACCTATATCATATTTTTTGGGTCTGCAAGAACTTTACAAGATTGTGGAAGGCACTTTTTAGATTACTAGCTGATATCACAGGTGTTACCATCCAATCCAATCCTGCTTCGGCAATTTTAAATCTAGAAATAGATGAAATAGCCTAGCCCTTTCGAATTGTGGTTATTCATATTCTCTTCGCAGCTAAAAACATCATAGCTAAACTTTGGAAAGCCTCCCTAGCTTCTAATATGACAGAAGTGATTGCCCTGGTTAAGCAAAATTTCTCCTGTGAAAGATCACTCTGTCAGAGCTGGCAGGTGTAAAATATTTGATATGGAATGGAAACCATGGATGGACTGGTGCAGCAGATACCATACTACTCTTTAATTCTGTTTATATATGCTTATTGATACTATAATGTTGGGTTAATAACTCTTTATGTGTACCTGGAACACTAACTTTTATTTTTTTCTACTGCCCTGCTGGTAGGAATGCCTTTTATGGTTTGCTCAGACCTACTATGTGTCTTACTGATTGGATAAAATTAATAAAAAATTACTTAGAAATAACTGAGGATGAAAATAAAATATTGCATTTTGCTGACGATATCCTCTTTAACATTATCTCACCTTTTATCTCCCTGTCCTGCCTTTTTGATCCTCTTAGCAAATTTGCTATGTTATCAATATTGAAGGTTAACAAGTCAAAATCCATTGCTTTTGATATTAATATTGCCACTATGAGGCAAAAACCTAGGTATACAACTTAGCCCCATGCTTTACCAGGCAGACTTATTATCGTAGACTGAATACTCTTTCGCAAATATGGAAACAATATCAAGTGTCTTGGTTTGGCAAACTTAATGCTATCAAAATGGTCTTTCTTCCAAAGCTGCTTCACTAGTTCCAGTCTCTGCCCATCACAGTTCCTTTTTTTCTGTTGTCATTCCAGAATGAGATAATGGCAGTTATATGGGGTTCTGCATGCCCTTGAGTCAATAGGACAACCATTTTTGACATATACCTAATTGAGTCTATGTGTACTTGTGCTAGCAAATTACTATAGGGCAGATCATATAGATCTGTTAGATCCCCTACATGTGTGGATGTTGTGAATGGGTTTTTCTTTACCATAGAGAGGATCCTGCTATCATCCGCCACTGTTGTCTTCCGTGGACGTCCATACCTTTTTATGTTGCTGAGCTCACCAGTGTGTTCTTCTTTCCTCAGAATGTACCAAACTGTTGATTTGGCCACTGCTAATGTTGCTGCTATCTCTTTAATGGATTTGTTTAGTTTTGGAAGCCTTACAGTGGCCTGTTTCACTTGCATGGGCAGCCCCTTTGAATGCATGATGTAGGTTCACAGCAATAGATTCCAAATGCAAATACCACACTTAGAATCAACTCCAGACCTTTTACCTGCTTAATTGATGAAGAAATAATGAAGAAGTAGCCCACACCTGGCCATGAAACAGCTTTTTACTCAATAATCCAATTACTTTTGGTCCCTTGAAAAAGGGGGGATGGCTACTCTTAAGAGCTGTAATTCCTAAATCCTTCCTCCAATTTGGATGTACATACCCTAAAATTAAACCTGAGTGTGCACTTTTAGCCCATATCCATTATATAGTTATAGCTTGAATATGTTTTGGTAAATACCTGAAAAAAAACTAAAATTGTGCCTTGTCCAAATATATATGGACCTAACTGTATATAGGAGAATTTGTTTTATCTCTGTATCCCATGAGGTCAGTCACTTCACTTGTTATATGTAAGGGTTTATAACCACTTTAAGTGTATTTTTTCATGAAAATATGTGTTTGATAAACAACCATGCAAAAATTGCAACAGCCACCATTTTGTTCTTCAGAGCCTTTACTTTTAGAAATAATGAAATTTTAGGGGGTTCCAAGTCATTTTCTAGCACAAAATACTGATTCTAACATGTACTGTATATGAAAAATTTCAAAATTGCCCCAGATGGCAAATGGTTAAAAAGCCCAAACTTCATAAAGCTTTAACAGCATAGGACTGGAAAGTAATCTGGACCATAGCCAAGAGCACATACAATATCTTAGCATTGAAGAATTCATATAAGGCACTATTTTATTGGTATATGATTCTGTCTCATATTCCTAAATATACACCTCACTACTCACGTCTTTTGGGGCTATAAACTTCAAAATGTTCTGCATGTTGTGGCACAATTGGTTGGCTTCATGTTCAGTGCCACCAAGAAAACCATAGAACATTCATGGAAGATTTCAATACTCTGTATAGTTCATTCCTTACTACACATCTATTGACACACACAAAAATCTCTTGCTTCAGACTAGTTTATGCTTATTTCACAGTTGAAAAGGTGCTAGACTATTTCACTCACCATAATCTGTTGGACTTTAAGCTGGTTTTAACCAACAGACATATGGGTTTTTAGTAATAGGGAAGTTTCCCCTTTACTCAGATCTCTCTGCCTGTGTACTGCTTCTAGTTTTCACAAAAATATTTCACTTTCTTTATTGCACTAACTCTGAAAGTACCAATAGTTTTAGTATGTATAACTGCAGTCGTAATGGACAGAGACTGTCTCAGGAAAAAGTATGCCACCATTTTGTTATTCCAATGTTGCTTGAGTTTAAAAGCTTAATTTATCTCATCGTAGAAACATATATGACTGCACTCATGCTCAAAGACAGGGTACTCTGAATAGCTCATATTATGTTATCCCCCATATTTTCACTCTGCGACTGTCTGTCTAGCTATAATTCTCAAGTAAAGGGTTGTGATATTTGAACTACGGATTTTATATGGTGGTTTCATCCACCTGAGGATTATTGCATCACTTAGGGACTTCAATAGTGAGATGCCCTTGCAGAAATCCTGGCTCTTCTGTCATCTACCTTGGAGTGTTACTGTTTTCATTTCCATATTTGGGTGTTCAACAGCCTTAGTAGGAGCAAAGAGCCAAAAAGGTAGAAAATCTGATAGAAAGTATCTCTAAACTTGAGATAGTATGTAAACAGTCATTATCTTACATCTATTTTGATCAATTGACACAGCTTTATAGAGAGCTGAAAGACACCCTTGACTTACACATTAGGTATTCTATCTTTCTTTGCTGCAGATTCTTTTTCAAGCAGGAAAATAAAAGTGGAAAATGCCTAGTCAAAGCATTACAAGCTACATCCTTACAGTCCAACATATTTTAGGTTAAAGATATATATCGTCACACACATTAAAATTTAACCTAACTAGCACACTTTTTTAAAAGAATTTTGCTCTAAATTTTATAATATCCCCCAGACACCATTCTCTTACAGTCCCTCTACTACACGACATGATTGTTTTGATTATTTTTTACCATGTCCAAGATGGCAGCAGAGAAAACCCACTCCCAAAGACAACCTCTGGACTCTGAAAACAGCTTACAAGGCTTCCCAGGTAGTTCATTTTTGTGAAATCAATTGTTGCTGGAATCCATTACAAATTGTGCTGATTTTACTTGTTGTAATTTTAAATAATTGTATGATGTAGTGAATACTACACAATTGATTGAACTAGATGGACTTGTGCCTTTTTTCAACCAGATTTTCTATATAACTATGTAACAGAAGCCATGGGAGAGTGTTGCAAAACCGTACTGCTCAAGGTGGACTCCACTAGCTGCAGGTGCAATGGCTAAGCAGGGTCCTTCTGCTCTATGAAATTCAAGCAAGAAATACATCAGTTGCACATCTACTGGATCCTTTTTTTTGTTTAAAAAATTAAAGAGCAGAAGGACAGAAATGTTTGGGGCTATAGCTGATCATAAATCAGCTTTAAATAAAGGAGGAGAAAAGGTTGTGGGTATAAGGCCTTTGTCCTCATCAACATAGGGACAATTGATTTTGCCAGGGCACCCCCCCCCCCCATGTTGAGGGTGCGTGGCCTGGTATGGTTCAGGAAAAGAGTTCCTTGCTCTTTCCTGGCCATCCAGACTGCATGCTCTTATTAAGGATCTGGCATAGTTTATTATTGGGACCGCAACTCTTTTTTATTTATTTTTTGTCGTGTTCCACTTGAAAGGAATATTATATCTGAAGGGTCTGGTTTGGGTATCTCAGGGGGGACCTTATGCATTTTTATTTTTTTTGTGTGTGGGAGGTACCCCCTTAAAATCCATACCAGACTTGATATAGGATGTACTACAGTAAAAATGAAATTTACAAAGAAAAAAAAAGATACTATTTAAATTCCAGCAAATAATATTTTTCAGTTTTATGGTTGTTATAGCCAGCTTCTTTGTAAAAAAAAAAAAAAGCCGCAAACAATTCCCTCCAAATACTCAACAAAATGCTTAAAAACTCTTGTTGGAGGTTCTGTGTTTTTTTAAATACAAGTCAGCAATGACAGCTATCAAAGTCATTTGCCAGCAATTAAAAACTTTTCTCCTTTAGTAAATGTCACCGCTGCTGCAGCACTTTCTGTACATCATAGAGATGCTCCCTCTTTACAGGTAGTATTAGGACACCCCCTAGGCATGTTATTTAAAGGCAATTGACATTTCTTATATTCCACTTTAAGCATAAAAAAAACAATCACTGCTCCTGGTTGAATGAATAAAAAAAATGTTTTGCATTGGTACATGTTCCCCAGAGCAGAGACCCCCCCCCCATGTTTGACACTCCCTTGCCTATATCCCTGAAAATGGGCATTTTTGATCTGACAAATTTGACTCCCATTGATTTCATTAGGGTTCTGGTTCAGCATCCAAACATCTTTTGAAGCTTTCGAAACCCCAGCCAAATCAATTACTACATGTGAGAATATTTTCTCTTTAATGTTTACCATTCAAGAACTGGTAACATGAGAAGATGTAGCATTTTAGACACCTATTAACTTCTCAAAGAATATGCAGATTCCTTTCCAGAATCCTTATCATAGATCTCACTAGAACCATATAGTGATGGCTCACATCAGCAAACCTGTGACACTCAGTTATTAATATGTTACCACAGGTCCAGCAACATTCATAATAATATTATTCACATACATGTACTGTATAGTTTAAAAATGTGACACATTAACAGACACAGTACTAATTATTTACTGTATTTTGTAAAACTGTTCACAATCATAAAAAAATGGCTATTGCTTAAACAATCACAAACATAGTACTGTATATTTAGTTTTTGACTAGAAGGCATATCTTTTCATTCACTTCTTTTTTATAACTGTACGTTTATTGGACATTGGATACATTCACTGTAATAACAGCCCCCCTACAAAAGAGAGTAATCACCAATTAGAAATGTACTTCTCTTGCCAGTGTATAACAAGTACAATTAGCACAATAAATGGATTCAAGTATAATGTACAATGAAAGTGTGAAGTAGGGTGACTCTGTCCTGAACATTTCCATACATGAAGATGAGTCATAAACAAACAAACAGGAAAGAAAAGAATTAGGATCATCATACCAGTGAAAAACAAGAACAGCCATGTAAATGTCAGTGAGGCCCAAGGGAAAAATTAGCAGGAAGATATGGAGATAGAAAGTGTAGCATAGATAGATTACTCTCAATGCTCAAAAATTGAGAGTGTGATATGGAGTGTTGGTAGATAGTCAGTGTAAGGGAATATCAGCAGTTAAAATATGGGATGCCCATTTTTAGAACACTTAGAGAAACCAGGAAAAGGCAAATTCAAAAGGAAATGAATTTGGGGAGAAATACTTCTAAATGCTGTTGCATGAGGGACAATACTTCGTTCCAGAAGGGTTGGATGTATGAACATTGCTAAAATATATGAAAAAGTGAGCAGTTTCATTGTCCGGATCTCCAAGAAACCCTTGGAATTGACAGATTTTTAGCATGCAACATCGCCGGCATTTTGTACCAATGCATTAAGCTATAGGTATTCTGTCTATGCACCACACAATGGGCCAGGGACAAAATTTTTTCCTAGCATTTAAGAAGAATAGGTCTTTGAAGGGCTTGAGCCCATTTACACAATGGTGGTTGTCATCAGTTAGTAAAGGGAGCTTAGAATTTTGTAAATAGAGGAGATTATATGAAGTTTGTGAAGTCCCTGGGCACATAACATTTCAAATTTAGTAAGCCATTTAAGTGTCAGAGAAGTTATCCTGGAAGCAATAGAGTGTCTGAACTGAAGGTAAAAGGTGAGCAGGGATGCATTTCTTAGTTTCTTTGAAAGAATAGAGTCTATAGGATATCAGGCGTAATTGAAAATTAATGGCTTATGCCCACGGTAACATCGCCCATGTGACACACTATCTGGGATTGCTGGGTTATATATTATATTGGTAAAAGGGGAACAAGAGGAACAGAGAGAATACCTAAAATTACAAGTTTTCCATATTGACAATGTAAACGGCATAGGGGCAATATATGGTTTCCACAATCCTAACGAGTCAGGGGTAGAAGTTAAAGAAGTTAAACAACAAGAATGTACAGGGTTACATTACCCACTTTCTATCTGTGTCCAGCGATTAGGGGGACATTGAGTAGACCAGGTGATATCAGATCTTAAATAAAAGGCATAGTAGTATTTATTCAAATCCAGAGCTTCCAGTCCTCCGTGGGACTTCAAGGAAAGGAAAGGGCTAATGAACATGCATTCTATGCAATGCAGTTTGTTATATCAAACTGATAAATAATATCTGCATGGCACATAGTTTGATCATGGGGATCTGGACTGGGAGTTTCTCAAAAAGGTACAGTAATTGGGGTAAAACTGACTTGATCTTGAGAACATGTATTCTACCCAGCAGGGAAATGTTATAAGCATTCCACTGTTTCAGTGATGGGGAGATATTGTGGGACAGGCAGGGGTAGCTGACATCATATTAGGTGGAGTATGTAGTGTGATGAAAGTGCCTAAATATTTAACAGATTGAGAACACCATCAATAGGCTTAGTTTTATTGTAGCAAAGTCAAGGCAGTGGAGGGGATGTGAATAGGCAAAGCTTTCAGCTAAAGACATTTAACAATTTCAACCCTACCGATACCACTGACAAGGCTAATACTCCATAGATTCACTACACTCTAGGACAGGATGTGTGTCATCAGGTAAGAAAATAATAAAAAGGTAAAAAAAAAAGATACGCTAAACAATAGTTTTTCTTGTGTTTAGATATGCTATCATGTATAAGAAATTGCTTGAACAGATAATCACCTGGTCCACAGTTAAGGTAAAATGTTCATGCAGAAAGAAATTAAATCCTGGGGATCTCTGCAGTCTGGGAATAACCAATTTGTTATGCATCAAAGTTCACAAAGCTCAATACTTTATACCCAAAATGCTGTTATTTGGTCATGCACTTAGGGAAGGGCATGCTTGTCCTGGAAAATTGTTAATTGTAATACGTTTGTTATTTCCACAAAGCATAGAGCCCTGTGAATTTATTTTTCAGTGTATAGTAATTTCACATTTATACACTTCTACAGGTAACTGCTTGAAACTTCTTAAACAAAACAAAGTGTGATTCTGTGTGACTCACATGTTACATTCTTACATTATTTTTCAGATATTTCCTAATCATTAATTTGTATTCTGAATCAATAATCAATAAATATAATGATACAATTCTAAATGTTTCCAATCGCCATCTGAATTCAGTTTTTTATGATTTATTCATAATACCTCTTTTTTCAAAGCAGTTGCTATTTACATATGTCACACATAATTTGCATCAATATTATAAGACTCACTGTTATTTTATACCTGAGTCTCACATGGTTTATGGACTAGTCAATCAACATGAGAAGAACTATTATTTCTAATAACGCATTAGCTTCAATAAAAGGAATGTCTAAGATTTTCCATTAAACTCCCAGACTGAAGTACCACCACAGAGGAAAATGACAACTTTTTCATTTTCAATGCCTGAAAAACACAAAATAATAGGATATTTTAATTCCATTGTTTCTACAAAGGATTTCTCACATCACTACGTTTTAGTATATGTCTGTTGATTTTGAATCTGGTCCTCTTAGCTTCTGTAACATGCCTTCATCCTATTTATTTTATAATTTGCACTTTGTATCAGGTTTATTAAGCAGGGATAGAATGACCAATAAAAATCTGTGTTAATTTTTCACTCACTTGATTTTAGGAAATTTTAATTTGGTTGATATGGGTTACATTTTTTTTTTGCACTTTAGCTTTGCTTATTGCACTGCTTCAAAATAGTCTATAATTATGTTAGGATTTGCAGATGTTAAAGAAACATAATAGAACATACAATGGAACTCAGCCCGGCAATGACAAGTTTGATATAATAATTTCCCTTACATTGCATCTGGAGCTTTGGTAATGTTAGAATCTATTTTTTAAATTTCTTTTACATCATAATAATCAATACCAGTTAAATCCAAAATCCTACATTGCAACCGTATCTCTCTTATAGACTGCCCTCTCCTTTCTATGGGTATATATGTCATTTGACATTACCCCCTGGAAGCAAGTCAAAAGCTTCAACAAAACTCTAAATACCTGCCGAAAAATTACAAATTGGTTTGGAGTTATCAGGCAGCAGATTTTATCACGAGTATATGTACTGTATGTGCAGAAACCTTCTGGTGCTGATTCTTAAAGTTCAACTCAGCTCTACTATTCCTTTCTACTGTTCCTTTCTAGTCATGTCTACACTACACAAACAATACACAATGCAGCAGAGAGCTGGGGAGTGTAAAGAGAACCCACTCTGAATTTAGGGTCTGTCTTTGAATACAGTAGAAGCAGGCACTAAGGAAGGTAGGTCATAGATATTTTGTTCCCTATGAGGAAGTTCAACTTTGGGCACTTAGAGTGGGAGGGACCTTGAGGCTATGTACATTGTTAACATATGTCACAGTCCTTGTATCCATGAGGAAGTCAATGACCTTTACAAATTTCCTTCCAGGTAAAACATATAAATATAACTGACACAGCCAGAAATGTGTCCACAGGAACAAAATCAATACTGTAATAAGAACCAGAAGCATGTCTACAGACATAGTCCGTGACACAACTGGAAACATGTTTACATAATCCGCAAAGTACTACCACATCAAGAAACATGTCTGCAGAGACAGAACCAGTACCGATTTGACACATCCTTAATATGTGCACAAACACTAAATCAGTACTGTGCTGAAACACCAAAAATATGTCCACAGAATCAGTATAATAAAAAATGTATGGTACATATGCATTACATAACATTAATGTACATTGTATACATACATAACATTGAAATTGCACATACAATGACACTTGGTGCTGCATGCTGCTTCACTGTCACTTGAAGGATTCTTGAAGGTAGCATTCACAGAGAGAGTGGAAAGTGATGGTTTAAAATTTGTTACTGCAAAACAGAAGCACATTTGATAACCGGGATTATATTAGAAATATATAAATGGCTTTTAAACTAGCTGTTTCCGTCCCCTCTGTGATTGCAAGCTCACAGTCTTTGTATTGAGTCACACTAATGTTCTGGCTCATTAAAATAAATATAATAATGAGTTTTTCTAATTTTTCCATCAAGTGTGTAAAAAAGCTAGAAAAACCATTACTAGTATTACTCATGCTGTAGAGTACATCCAGACCTGGTCTTGGTGGTCCTTTTAGAGTGCAATATAAACTTGGTCCTCTTCCAGGCTTCTGGAAGAGGGCACGAAGAGTGAATGGATGATATGTGTGCTGGCACTTTGGGTAGGATTTAAGTTAAGTAGAAGTCACTTTGCAGATCCACAAATCATTCTATAATCTATGCCTGTTGAACCAGCAGTTCAGCAGTGTATTCAGTTGCTGTGCTTATACTTAATGTGGCTCAGTGATACTCTGGGTAGGCTTGGATGCTCTGGGTAAGGTTGGACCCCCCAATCCCCCTCTTATCTATGCCCCTGAAGTTGGAGGAACCCATAGAGGGTTTATTGCTATAAAAGTACACCTTTAATGAGTAAGTCCACTTTTATTGGAAAAAATATTGCAAATTAAGAAAAGAAAATACCATATACAATTGAGACGTAAGCCATGTTATAATTTAATGTTATTAAAAAATATCTTTCCTTTTTAATCTGCAGCACTGCAATTTTCTGTAAAATGCAATATGGCAACCTGGAGGCATTCCTTAGGCTGCATTCACACTTGAGTGTTATGTAGCTTGAAGCTCCAAGCTCCAAAAACGCTCAAATTTAAAAAATCAATTGTTCTCTATGGTACCTGTTGCACAAACAGGTGTGAACAGGCACCATCCAGAAAAATAGATTTTTTAAGTGAGCTTTTTTGGAGCTTCGAGCTTCAAGCTACAAAACGCTCAAGTGTGAATGCAGCCTAACACAGTTGGTGCACAAAACGCTCCTGGAAATGTCATTTTCTGCTTGTGTGATTTTTTTTTTTTTGCTAATTTTCCCAGAAGTCTGCACTAAGATATACAAGTCTGGTTTTAGGCATCTTCTGCAAGAACACTTTCAGTTTTGCTGAGATGCTCCTAAAGGGTCACTTTCCTCCTTGCAGTACTGCAAGTGCATGAGCTGATATATAATGAAAAAGTCACTCCTAGGCAGAATAATCATCTAAAAGACAAAGAAGAACAAACTGATTTTTCTTCAGAGCAGAAACATGTGGAAATCTGCAAAAAAGTGTGGCAAAATCTTTACGATATACATAGATCTTTTAGAGGGGATTGATTTTTTTTCTAAATGAAAGAAAAGTTATTCATTAGGCCTTAACCTCATTTGGGAATTTATATGACTGTTTCCTAAAACTATTTCCCCCCTCATAAATAATTTCTGCAGCACATTTTTTAATAAGTGCATCAGCACTCACACTTTTCTCTTAGTCCCCTGCAAAGTCCCAAAAATGCCCATTGAACCTGCCTGTGAGGTTCACCAAATGCACCTTCGAATGCTGTGGAATGATTACAAGCATTGTCACTATTTGTTTACATGTTTGTAGCTGCTTGATCAGCATCTAGCCACATCTAACCCTGACCACTGATTTCTGGATTGCAGCACTGTTTTGCTGAAACTCTCCCACTCTTAGCTGTAGTGTCTGTAAGGGCAGTTTGTGAGACACGGATTGAGTAAAATGAAGCTTTATGAAGCTTGTGCATCACATAGTACCTGGAATTGGTTCTTGTTTAAACTGCAATACAGAAGACTTTAGTTGCACTTTAACTACTTCCCGCCCAGCTTATCCTGCGCTCTATTGTGGCCATGCAGCGGCTCAATCTGTGTTCACCTGACATAGCAGATGGCTGATAGTTGTACTGAGCTGTTCCCTGTACCATGTGATCTCTGTGACCAATCACATCAATCACGTCAGTTGTACAGAATGAATGGCTTTTATTCATAGCATGTAATATTGTGGTAATCTCTGTGATTGGTCAAAGTGATCACATGGTATGGACAGGGTCAATCACAGCTCATCTGTATTATGTGATAGCTGTGACCAATCACAGCTATCACAATAGTACACACTGGCAATGAATGTATGCCAAAATGATCATCATTGTTATAAACAATCATATCATAGTGTAAGAAAACAAATCCTGATCATCTGTCCAGAGTAGTACAGTGTCACCCTGGCAGCCATGCACTGCTCTGGTCAGTATCTTTGATCACCACCACAAAAATGTAAAAAAAAAATATTATTTAATTTCTTAATTTTACAAATAATTGTGACAAAAAATTGCAACTTCAAGAAACTCACAATGCCTCTTACTAAATACTTTAGACTACTTACCAAAAATTGGCTATTGGGGGGGTATTTGTACTGTCCTGACATTTTAGGGCCTCAAGAAGTGAGATAGGCAGTCAGTACATCAGGATTGATCAATTTTTAAATATACAGTATGTACCATAGTTTGTAGACTTATATAACTTTCACACAGGCTAAATAATACTTATTTGGGTTATTTTTACCACAGAAATGTAGTAGAATGCATTTTGTCCCAAATTTATGAAGATTATTTACCGTATATACTCGAGTATAAGCCGAGTTTTTCAGCACATTTTTTGTGCTGAAAAACGCCCCCCTCGGCTTATACTCAAGTCAACGTCTGCAGGTGACATGCCGTCCCTGTCATCTGGACACACCCCCGGGATCAATCCTCGCTGGTGATTGGCCGCCGGAACTGTAGTTCAGGAGAGGCACACAGGCGCCCAATCACCGGCGAGGAGGTGGAGCTTGGAGAGGAGGAGCCGAGCGGCACCGCGAAGATCGAGCGAGTGAAGAGGAGGAGAGCGGCCGGAGAAGGAAGACATCTGACCGGTAAGTGTGTACCATGGGAGAGGGAGGGAGCGAGCGAGCCCAGGCTGGAGCAGGGGTCACCAACGATGGGGCACTATTCCTCCCCCCACTGACACCAACGATGGGGCACTATTCCTCCCCCCACTGACACCAACGATGGGGCACTATTCCTCCCCCCACTGACACCAACGATGGGGCACTATTCCTCCCACACTGACACCAATGATGGGGCACTATTCCTTCCCCCACTGACACCAACGATGGGGCAGTATTCCTCCCCTCCACTAACACCAACGATGGGGCACTATTCCTCCCACACTGACACCAACAATGGGGCACTATTCCTCCCCCCACTGACACCAACGATGGGGCACTATTCCTCCCCCCACTGACACCAACGATGGGGCACTATTCCTCCCCCCACTGACACCAACGATGGGGCACTATTCCTCCCCCCACTGACACCAACGATGGGGCACTATTCCTCCCCCCACTGACACCAACGATGGGGCACTATTCCTCCCCCCACTGACACCAACGATGGGGCACTATTCCTCCCCCCACTGACACCAACGATGGGGCACTATTCCTCCCACACTGACACCAACGATGGGGCACTATTCCTCCCCCCACTGACACCAACGATGGGGCACTATTCCTCCCCCCACTGACACCAACGATGGGGCACTATTCCTCCCCCCACTGACACCAACGATGGGGCACTATTCCTCCCCCCACTGACACAAATGATGGGGCACTATTCCTCCCCCCACTGACACCAACAATGGGGCACTATTCCTCCCCCCTCGGCTAATACTCGAGTCAATAGTTTTTCCCAGTTTTTTGTGGTAAACTTAGGTACCTCGGCTTATATTCGGGTCGGCTTATACTCGAGTATATACGGTATTTGAAAAACCGTATAACAGAAACTAAGAAAAACATTTTTTTTCCAAATGTTCACAATTTTTTGCTTATTATATTCATTTGGGCACAATGTTGCACTTTTTCATTCAAAGTGTGACAGTGCTGAAATCTGAAAATTGGCCTGGGCAGGAAGGAGGTATAAGTGTCTGGTATTGAGGTGATTGAATGTTATCTATCCTGATATCCTCCTAAGATATTAACATTTTATTCAACCAAACAAGTTTATATCAAGTATGTAAACTATGCATATTGACTGTATAAATCCAAACTCCAGACAATTTTTTTTTTATGCATTGTGAGGAAGAGTTTAAACACCTGCAAGGCTTTTACTTCTAGAAAAGGGATTTTAATTCTTCCTGTTACCTTTTTAATGAGTACTTCACTTTTGGTCCCTGAGACACAGGACAAAAATGGAGGAACAGTTACCCCCAGGCTGGAAAGCACTGACAAAAAAAAAAAAATGTTGTCCGAACTTCAAACCCTTTTTGCCTCAACTAAAAATGTTTTCTTAAAAAAGTTTTTCCTATTTCTATTCTATTCTATATTTCTATTTGTGCCCACTTGTGGGCAGCACAGTGGCTAAATGGTTAGCACTTCTGCCTGGCAGTACTAGGGTTGTTGGTTCGAATCCCAGCCACGGCACCCCCTGCCTGGAATTTGCATGTTCTCCCTGTGCCTGCGTGGGTTTCCTCCGGGTACTGTGGTTTCCTCTCACACTCCAAAGACATGCTGGTAGGTTAATTGGATGCTGTCTCACATTCATTCATACACACACTAGGGCCAATTTTAGTTAGGGACCTTAGATTGTACGCTCTTTGGGAGTGATGGGAATGTACAATATATATGTAAAGCACTGCGTAAATTGATGGCGCTATATAAGTACCTGGAATAAATAAATAAAATAAACTTGGAAGGAATTTCCCATCACCTCATACCCTTGCTTTAATTTTCAACTTTCTTTTAACACTTTTGAAACAGATGTAAAAGTCAATTTGGTTTATATAATATTTGACTTACTATTTATAGGACCCCTTGATTCTTCATCTTATATAATAAAGAAAACCACACCACTTTACGATTTGACTAACTTTCTGCTTAATATTATGTCTGTATGTAAGCATTTATTCATTTAAACTGGGAGCCACAAACCAATATCCCTTTAAATATAAAAAAGAACTAAAAAAACCGAAGAGAAGTGTAAAAGCATACTGAGGCATAACTGACTCCCGGCTGGGGCCCTTCCCTCCAAGCCCAGGGCGCTTCCCACTGATCCCGGGGCCCTTTACTCCCATTGCGGAGACTTTTGCTACTCTCCTGCAGTTGGGACTCTTTAGATGTTCTGCAGCAGGCCTCCTGCATGCTGTCTTGGGCCCCCCCCCCCCCATGGTGGTGGATTGCCAGGGCCCAGTCGCAAGTGTGACTTTTTGGACCCTGGTAGTTCCGCCACTGCTGCAGGTCCTAATTTGACAGGCATGTGGGTGCAAGTGTACAGTCCCAAACATAGCGAATGTGCATTCAGGGCCACCCACCCATACCTTCCCACCTGTCAAATTAGGACCCGGGGCTGTGTTTGTATAGCTGCTGTCTCCTCATAGACTAACAGGTGGCTCAGAGGCTTCAGCTGCACAAACGGCTCATTCAGAGAACCTGTGTGAATGAACCCTTATTTTTAATTTTTTTTTACATTTTCAATTTTTAATAATTATAATAGTTTATTTGTTGCAATTTTTTCCTTTTTTTTTACAATGCTTGTGGGGGATGGGAGCTCTGCTGAAATTTCAGTGATCTAAATAGACCCCTGAAGTCTCACTTTTGAGACAGAGAAAGGGACTGACAAAATACATTCTCCAGTTGCTTTCTGCAGCTTCAGCTGCACATAATGAAGGCACAAGACCCCCGCAGCAGCTGGCAGGAAAGAAGAGAGGGGAAGCCAACAGAACTTCAGGGGGCAGACGGGGGTGAAGGGCAGCAGTCACAGACACACAATGGGTACAGAGGGGGTGATCAGGGAGATTGGTGTGGTGGGGGGCAATTAGAGGAACACTGTATGTAGCAGCTGAAAGCAGCGGGAGGGAGAGGAGGAGAAGCAGGCTTTCAGGTGCTGCATACATGGGACCAGTTCCTATAATTGCCCCTCTCAAAAACTAATGTGAAAGGCAGGCCACACAGGTCCCCCTGGAGCAGGGGCTGGGTTGCAATTGCGACCCCTGACGGTATGCCAGTGCTGTACATTCTCATTATATATGATACCTGAATAGAAAGTCACTGTCCTGAATCATCATCTTATCACTAGGTTTTCACATGTATATGTAAATCAATGTTCCATGTATGGCTGCAAAGTGTAATCATGTTTTATAAATGAGTGACAGCACAGTATATATAGTCTGAGTTACAGTGTCATTTATAGTTTGTGTTTAGGTTGCATCTTTCGAGTGGAATGTAAATGAGAGAATACTTAGATGCATGTCAAACTCATATTATTCATTAGGCCTTGCATGTACCTTTTATGTAAGCCTTTTCTTTTTACTGCACATGCAATATCACCTGTCATTTTTCAAGAGATAAAACGGGACATTTTTTTTCTTTTGCAAAACTTTCTGCAAGGTGATAGAAGTGTCATAGTCCAGTTATAATTGCAGAATACATTATTTTATACAGTATATCAGAATGCCTGATGGTAGAGTGCAAATTATATCTGCACCATCCTTTTTTATTTTCTAATATCATGAAGACCTAGAGACTTAATAAAAAAACAAAACTGCAAAGCTCAAATAGTTAAATCAAAGTGCAGATACAAATCAAACCAATCTTAAAAATGTGCTCCAGCTACAATACTGACTTTTTCAGCATTATCCCCTAGACCTATCTAGCATTGCTCCTTTTCTGGATTCAGTGATGATTACCATTTGTCAGCCCACTTCCTTTGAACCCATGGCATCAAGGGCTCATTCTCACCATGGACTAGGAGAATGCTGCTTTCTGGGTTCTCCACCAGAGGAGGAAGATAGTGAAAGGGATTTGTGGCTCACACAAAAGTACTAAATACACCTTGAATAAGTAAATGCATACAGCATTTTTTTAAGGGTTGTGGGTTACTCCAAGAGAAAAGAAGGGGATTCAAAACCCAGTGTTGGTCTATTAAGAGAATAGTTGTTTTTGCTAGCTATTGGACTTTCTACTTATATTTTCTCTTAACAGGTTTCCTATAGTAAATAATGGAAGGAAATATTGTGCCATTAGTGAACTGTCTTTTTGAAGATGCTCCATGATTAAGCCCTTTGTGGAGTAAAATGCCGGGAGATGGAGAGGCAAAATCGGGAGACAGACTTGCAAAACTATATGTTGTAAATTCTCTACTTATCATGGCTTTAAATTGGTGACATCTGTGCGCAGGCTGTTCATATTTACTTGACAAGTGTAACAGCTGAGCGGTGATGCACTTTTGGGTGTATACCTGATAAGAGCTGGAGGTGCAGGGAAAGAGGCAAGTTTGGGTTGGCATAGCTATTTATTATTATACGTTTCAGGGGAAGTTATGCTTTGTGAGATCATTTTCTCCACAACAGAGTGAATGAGGTGAATCTTTGCTGACTTTCATCGTCTAGTCATGTGCAGGCAAAAATGCTGTTTTTTTTTCCTTGCACGTGATTGGGTGCAAACTGAAATTTCACTCAGCTCTGGGAAAATTCCATTAAAATGTGCAAAGTGCACCATCTAATTGCCTTTAGTAAATCAACCCCATTGACAAGTAAGTAAATCAGGAATTTTGGCTTTCTGCTAACTTTGCTAGATGCACACCTGTTTTTGCCCAGTGACCCAAAACACTGTGGCCTCAGACGGTCAAGCAGCTAGCATTTTCATCTTCCATTTTTGTATTAAACTCTAATAGCAAATATGAATATAATGTAAATTATTTCAATTTCTTTCATGGAATGTGAACTTTAACAAAGTCCATTTTAATGTTCCTACAGAAGTTATTTATTGATAAGTAAAATTTACCTAAACATAAAACATTTAAAATGGCTCATATATGAAAGATAAAAGCATATTTTAATCTGTTTGGTTTTACAGTATCCAGCATTAGGTAGGCAGTGAATCATGGAAGTATCCAGCAGAGAGGAGGTTACCAAAGGTTGCATTTTTGATGAGTCTGACATCAGATAATTCATAGAAATGTATTTTCACAAGCTTTTTCACTTATTGAGAGGTTTCAGCTTCCAGAGAAATGAAGTGACATTGATACTGCTAGAGTTGCCACTTAAGATTATTATCTAATAGCTTATATCTTATGATAATACTTTACTTGTTTTGCTAGAGCTACTAGATTGTCACTAATGCTTCAATACCACTTTCTTGTGTACAGCAGGACAAAATTACTTCTATAAGGCTCTTAGCAATGCATGCTGGGCACTTGAGTTTCTTGAAGGAGTTGCAGCTTTGCCATATCTCCATCAGTTCATAAATGTCTAGAAAAAGCAGACATTTTTATTTCCTATTACCTACACTGTCACTCTGATAACTTGATTTATACATCTTTTGAATGCCTTCAAATATTTGTATTTGCCAGTGTTACAATGCTATTATCTAGTTTATTGTACTTTCTTTGGTCTTCAGAATGCTACCATCTTTTCCACTAGACTATATGAAGGTGATTCAATGTGTTAAAAGCTGTTTTTCCCTATGTGACACAATAAATGAAAAATGATGAGACAAATTGAATGTAAATAGGAATCTCACATAATGAAACAATGCCAGATTCAATTATTTATCCAATTTTGTCTATAGTTGCCTGTGGCAGACATATGCAATTATAAGAAAATAGATGTCGCTGGAGTAAGAAAGAACATAGAACAGTTTGCAGCATATGTTTGTTTATGTATCACAATGTCAAAGTATGACATTACCATGCTTTATGTGTTTAAATATGGAAATAACTAGAATGTACATGTATGCATCACCTTGACATGTGCAGAATTTACAGTATATTATCATTTTGTTAATAATATGCATTTACCTATACAGGGCGTTTCAGAGAGAATAAGTAAAGTGTGCAAGTAGCTGATTTGTTGCTAACTGATACTATGCAGATATGCAGGAGTTATCCTCACTGCACATGCGTGGTGTGACAAATAACAGTAAAACTCTCTAATGAGGGGTATAAACTATTCACTTTTTTTTTTATTGAGCCCAGCTGGCAGAAGGAAAGCAAATTGATAGATCCCTGTACTAACACACATGATGTTAGTACAGTGATCTCTCCCACTGATCTATTGTGTTCTGACAGGATGCACTGATCAGCACCATTAGCTGTGGGTGCTGATGGGATGCTGATCAGCTGCTGGCTTTCCAGCCAGCAGAACTGGAGATTGTGCTGGCTTTCATCGGACAGGCTACTATGCAAACTGGTCAAATTTTGGCCAGTTGTTGTTGAACCGACCTATAGCAGTCAATATTCATCCA
Organism: Staurois parvus; assembly: GCF_062004578.1. NCBI lineage: Eukaryota > Metazoa > Chordata > Amphibia > Anura > Ranidae > Staurois > Staurois parvus. Next base: position 650,145 of record NW_028317942.1, read on the forward strand.
GCCTTAAGGTGCTGCTCCGCTCCATTCAGCAAAGGATTCATGAGCAGATCTCCAGCTGAATTAGATCTGAATTGGATGAATGTCAGTTTATTGTTAAAATGCAGAAACAAACTGAATGGGCATAGATGTCACTAGACTGTGGCAAACACATGATATCTTCATGAGCAGATGGATATAAATGAACTTGTGTTCATTTACATCAGGTTACCATCAATCCACCACATTTAGGGGCATAAAAATGGAAAAATGATCCAGTCCTTTTTGTTTTTTTTAGGGTTTAGAGGTAGGTGGCTGTAAATGAACACAGGTCCATTTAAATCTACCTGCCCATAAAGGCACATAGAGGTTTTGATTAAGTCCACCAGAAAAACCAACAGGTAGACCTGATCGAAAAACCTGTGACAAAAGAATGTAACAAGAGTGTCTAGTAATCAACAGCTTTAAAGTATTTTTTTTTCAATTTACCATATACTCTATGTTAACACAGTGGGACCTTCTAAATTACTTAAGTGCTACTCTTCTCCCAAAAACATGCAGACCAAACAGAGCTGTTACCAATATGTACAGTATGACTTTATTAAAGCCAACAAGCCCACATTTCCATTTAATCACTACCATAGCCACTGACATATGCAGTGATGCATGATTGTCACAGGAACAGCAGAAGTGTCTTTGACGTGACTGACAGCTGGCTTTACCTTCTCTATGAGGTGCAGGAGACAATATAATGGTGCCCATTGCAGGTTTCTGAAAACAGACTTAAGAGTTTTTGTTCACATATCATGCACCAGTAAGTTGTTTTTAGGTGAAATATATGGCAAAGGTTTCTGCAAACTATGGCAAAGTAAAGGATTGCTTTTTTTGTTTTGTAAACAAGCTTTATATATGAATACCAACACTACAAACTTGACTTTTCTGACTTCATTTTGCAAGAGAATAAGTTGCAAAGATTACTAAACTGCATGTTAGTTTATTACTTTACAGCCATTTTGCTAAAGTGCTATTTTAACCACTTCAATACTGGGCACTTTTACTCCCTTCCCAAGTCAATTCTGAGCTTTCAGTATTGTTGCACTTTGACAATTGTGCGGTCATACAACACTGTACCCATAAAACATTTTTATAATTTTTCACACAAATAGAGCTTTCTTTTGGTGGTATTTAATCACCACTGAGTTTTTTATTTTTTGCTAAATAAACAACAAAATAAAAACTTTTGAAAAAAAAATTCATTTTTCTTCTGTTATAAAATTTTGTAAATAAATAACCTTTCTTCATAAATTTAGGTCAACATGTATTCTGCTACATTTCTTTGGTGAAAATAGCCCAAATTAGTGTATATAATTTAGTCTGTAAGAAAGTTAGACTCCACAATCCATGGTATATATCTGAAAATCATTCAATCCTGATGTACTGATGGCCAGTCTCATTTCTTGAGGCCCACAAATGCCAGGATGGTACAAATACCCCCCAAATGACCCTTTTTTTAAAAAAAAAAAAATAGACAGTCCAAGTTATTTAGTAAGAGGAATGGTGAGTTTTTTGAAATTGTAATTTTTTGTCACAATTTTTTGGAAAATAAAGAAATGTACATAATTATAATTAAATTTTTTCTTTTTTACAACATTTTTCTTTTTTTTTTTTTTACAATTTTTTAACACATTGTGACCAGAGCTACTACTCTGGGCAAGTGATCAGGATTTTTTTGTTTTTTTACACATTATGATTGCTAATATCAATGTATTCCATTGATGGTAGCAACCATTGTTACTGAATGGAACTGATTCATTCAGTCTTTTGTTGTGATTAGCTGTGATTGGGCAAAGCTCATCACATGACACAGATGGGCAGTGATTGGCCCAGTCTATACCATGTGACCAATCACAGCTAACACAATTGTATACAATGGATGGCATGAAAGGAAGCCATCCATTGTATACAATTGTCATGTGATCTGCTGTGATTGGTCACAGCGGCCGCATGACACTGGCAACAGGCTGGTGTAGTGATCTGTCATCGGCTGTGTCCCGTGGACACAGACTGTGACAGATTGCGCAGGCCCACAGCTGCGTGAGTGGCACCTTCAGACAGGACGTCATATGACGTTAACTCAGGAGGAGTGTCCGGCCCAGCCGTCAATCTGCTATAGGTTGGGCAGGAAGGTGTTAATAAAAAGGAGTCACAGCCAAATTTGCTTTCCAAATTCTGCATTAATCATATTTATGTCTGTGACCCTGCTGAGGAAATTTACTCTTGCTTACACATTTTTGATATTTGTCCAAAAATTTGTAGAAATCTAATATTTAAACTCATCACCAGAGCAAGTAATGAGGGGGAAAGCTCCAAATGGGCACAATAGTCACAACTGCTATGACTGTGATTCCCCAGATTTTGTACAGGTTTCCTCTAGCTTCTTGTCATGTCTCTATAACAGACGAAACACTTGGTATTGGAGATAAAAACAACAATAAAAATATGACAGAGATTATAACTTTATTGTATCTATACAAAATGAAATAAGGATGGAAGTAGCGGTAATAGTACGAACTACTGATCATATTATTGCTATCTTTGAAACTAGATATAATCTTACTAACTGTACATATTCCTGTTCACTTTAGATGAATAGTTCATGGTTTGCTAGAGTGTGTGAATAATCATCCTGTACAATATCAGTTTTAAATATTTAAACAAAAAAATAGCATTCATGGTGTAGAAATATAAAGAAGATCGCTGGTATGTTCTTTTTTTCTTTTATAAGACAGCTCATCACTGCCTGCATGCTGGATGGCAACTTGTATAAACTGACAATTTGAAAAGTTCTGTTCAATGCTCCATGTGATAAAGTAGGTGTGTGCCTCTCTTCTGAATCATTAAATTCAATTTTCACTATAACTGAAAAAAAACTCAGTAAGAGTGTGCTTTTAGCAGGACTTGCCACATGCTGGCTACAAACTGTAATTAGGATTCATGCATACAGTATGTTACCTAAAAAATGTCTCTGATTAAAAATAAAGTCGTTTTTAAAACTGGATTTCCTATTACATTCTTTTTAAAATAATAAAAAAGCATTTTTATTAAATAATGGCTTCATACCTCCCTAAATATCTTTGCACATGAGGCATAATAATAAAAAAAAATTATTATCATACAAAGTTGGGCAGATCTGAAAAATGGCCTGGGGAGGAAGGGGGTGAAAGTGCCCAGTATTGAGATGGTTAAGGGTCTGGTATAGAATTTAGGATGGCTTCACATCATGTTTTTCTGTTATGTTTGCATGAGTCCCCCTTGAAATTCATACCAGACCTAAAGGGCCTGATATGAATTGGGGGAAACCCTTTTACATTTTTTTACAACTATCAATATATGGCCATGTAAGTGAATGTGGCTGGTCGCTGATATTAATAACTCAGCAGTGCCTGCACCTGACAACATCTTTAACCATTGACAGTGGGAATATGTCATTGAGTAATAGTGAATACCACAATTATACACAATGTTCACCTTCTGCACTTATGTTTGGACTAACCTTTAGCTCATCCCTATCAATTAACTTCAGCTTGTGCAGCTAAGCTTTGAAAAGCTAGAAGCTGATTGGTTTCCATGCATGCATTTAGTTGCCCCAGCCTTTATAAAAATCCCCTTCAATGTGTTTTAAGGGAACACACCACACAACCCACGGTTGGTTAAAGGAGAATGCTATATGAAAAACAATCTTTCACAGGGAAAAGCCCCAAAAATGTAGTGTGCGACTGAAATGACACCATATACAATTCTATCTGCCAAATGGAAATAACAGATCATAACAAATGCAGCCTGTTATAGGAAAAGTCCCACACAAAACATAGTCAGTCACAGGGAAAAGCCAAAAAAAACACAACTTGTGACAAAAATTAACACAGAATATGTAGAAAGGAAAAATCCAAACAAAATGCAGTCTGACAAAAACAAAACACAGGTTGTCTTTTCAAAGCACCACAGAAAGACAGCCTTTCAGGCAGTATGGGGTTTATTTACTAAAGCTGGAGAGTGCAAAATTAGGCTCGCGTCTGCATAGAAAACAGACAGATTCCAGGTTTTATTGCCAAAACTTAATTGAACAAGCTGAGGTTAGAAGCTTATTGGTTTCTGTGCAGAAGTGAGACTGATTTTGCACTCTCCATCTTTAGTAAATACACCCCATGTGTCTCTTTGAATCCTTAGATAAAGGCTTTTGAAAGAATGGTTGTATGTATAAAGTTCAGTTAAATCTATTGATTTCTGTAAACAGGATTTAACCATCAGTAGGAAATGAGAAACTGGAAAACATATGAAAATGAGTCTAAAGCTAAACCTACTTGGTGAAAAAGATGAATACAATGTATTAATAATCAATATTTAAATCCCAACTGGAAAATTAGTCCTTGCAGTATTTTTGGTTTAAGCTAGAGGAGAGGAGAAGCATATTAACTTACCTGATCATCTGTTCCCCTTGCACATGGTGCTTCTCCATGCTCCATCAGTAGACTGTCACTCGGTGTCATCACTTCCAATACAGGGCTATGAAATCTGCATTGGTCTTGATTACATCAGGACCTTAGACCACCAGAGCATTGAGAAGAAGACACTGTAGGTAATGGACTAGCAACATGAAGGAGTGGAGGATCAGGTAAGTAAATCTACTTGAATATGTCCCCTAGACCTAAATGAGTAATTCAATTTTGCTATATGGGCACGGACCCACTTCAAAAGATAATTGTCCAATTAAAAAAAAAAAACTAAAAAATAAGTGCATGCTGGGCAGGGAAATTTAACAAAATGTTTTACTAATAGGCACTTGCTTGTAAACTTTATTCTATATTTGTTAAAAGATATGCAGTATGTGAAACAGCTACCATAAAGTTCACAACTCTGTATGCACAAGCTCTTATACCTGATGGTTGACATTTATGAACACCTTTGACTCCATGTAAGGTGCCACTTGAGAGAAAAGAACACTAAATGACTGTTGAGGATTAATGGACATAAAAGGTTTACATAAATAAGCATTACTCCCTAAAATACCAACAGCTTTTTAAAATGGTTTCTATTTAGAGAAACAGAAAAAGATGGCATTTGAGACTGACAAAATATTTGTTAAAATACTAACCTATTTTTGTATTATCCTCAAATCATTATTATTATTATTGAAGATTGTTATTACCACTTTTCAATTTTCCATAAACCTCGTTTAAGAAAAATATGCAACATGTACAGATGCCATTTATCCCATATACTCTGGCCAGGTCACTGGAACTTTGTAGTGTGTAGTGTATTGAGGTAGTATTAGACCTTTTTGGTGAAAATTGGTCTTTGTTGGCACGATTAGGCAGGGGTCATAGGAGTTTGTTCCATCAGGCATGTGATGATTGTGGAAGTAGGTGAGGAGCACTGTGCGTGAATAGAATGTTTTTGGTAGTTCAGACTGTTGAAGAACAATGATCACATTATAGGTGTATGACACACAGCATAGTCAAAGCATTTGTGGGGATTCAGGTTCCCCTTCTTAAGGATTAACATTGGAAAAGGAGCAGGTTAAAAACATTTGTGAGTGAATGCATCTACAGTAAAAGTACAATTGAATGTTAATTCATAATCAGACTCAATCCACTCAATGTAGTCTGTGGTTTAAGTATTCCCAGAACTTGGATGTGAGTCGGCCTGCGGGAGTATAACTAATGGAAATTACTAGTAGTGGGTCCTTTCAGGCATGTGAAGATTTTGGCAGTAGGTGAAGAGCACTATGCATGGTATAAAAAGCTTTAGAAATTCCAGACAAAAAAATTCAGAACGATGCTCATTTTATTAGTTTGACATAAAACATAGTCAATACATTTCAAGTAATTGAGGCTCTGCTTTCTTTAGAGTTTAATATTGAAGGAACAGATTTAAAACATTTGTGAGTGTATCTACAAAAGGGTACAATGAAACAAAATTCCATAATGAAAAGCAATCAGTTTTATGGCGGTCTGGGTATACTAGAACAGTAGGGCAATCAGAAGCTAGTTCAGTTTGTTATAATATGAAGCTGTAGTTGTAGACATGCTGCCAAATAAAAATTCAGCATCTTTTATGATTATATGCCTTTATTTTTCCTATAAAAGGTAACTAGAATTGTGTTTGCTTTGCTAAAAATGTCAATGAAATGTAATAATTGATGCTTCAATTTAGCAGTAACTTAGCAACTACACACAAGGTGGGATTTACTAAAAGTGGAGCGAGCAGAATCTGGTGCAGCCATGCACAGCAACCAATCAGCTTCTAAGTAGGCATTGACAATAAAACCTAGAAGCTGATTGGTTACTTATGCACAGCTGCAGCAGAATCTGTGTGCTCCACTTTTAGTAATTCCCCCCCACTTACAGTGAGAGCACAGAGCTGTAAGTAAATATGTAAAGCAGGTCTTTTCACAGTCTTAGAATCAGACATCATTGATAATAACAGTAGTGTCCCAGGGAAAAATTTCCCCCTATTCCCCTTACTGCCTTCACCTAATGCGGATGTTACTATAGTGTTCTATGCAATAATGTATCTATTGTGAAAATGACATAATGCCAAGACAGTATTAGTAAGTAGGCATCAATTTCTGTGAAGAAAGCATCTTTGATTTGTGACTTCCAATTATATAAATCACAAAAAGAAGATACCGTACAACTTCGAGAAATATTGACAAAATGTCTGAAACAGCTTCCAAATCACACTCTACTTTCAATAGAATATTGAAAATGGCTTGGTGATAATATTAGGGAATGTTCTGTTCATTTCCGCACTATACTACTGTCATGATCACACTGTGCAGATAAAATATTTCATTGCTTTCTCCTGTTTCTAGCTAACAGCTCTAAGGAATATATTACAGATAAAGGTAATAGGTGATGTTATCATCACTATCTAAACCGTGGTAAAACATTTAAACTGATGTGGTGTTTAACTAGTATAATTGGTGTTACGACAAGAACAATATACATCAATATATGTGATCCAGTATCTTATAAATGAGTCATTGGTTTATTTCCTACAGACTCATTGCTTATACATATAATAAGTAGCTATAAAAGTAGTTTTTGCTTTTAACAATCTATAGTTTACAGTTTCCCTTCGGTCTGACTTAAACATTTAAGATCGAAATACATGGGATTAATATGCTACCTATAGAAGAATTCATAGTAGTTGTGTATCATAAAATTGGTGATTTGCATGACTTCACCTTAACTGTGTAAACCTCTATGGTAACAGTAAGTTACAGTAATGGAAAACCTGGAATTGTGCAGGGTATAGATTTCAAACTCTACCTCTAAGTCTCTTTTCGCTCTATTTATGTATACTTCAGTCATTTAGAAATACTAGAAGTACTGTAAGCTTTACCTAGATAAAGATGTAGATCTGAAGTACTTAGTATACACAATCATTTGGCAAGAGGCTACAGTCCCATTCAAATACATTCTGAATGACTTTATCTGGCAAGTATCATGGGAAATGTAATTAAAACCAGAATTATGGTAAACTCTTTCTTTCTTAATATAGCCACCATTTATTTTCTCAGCAGTTTTCTGAATGTGTTTTTTTTTAAGTTGCTCTTAAACCTTTTTATCATTTATTAAAGTACACATATTGTTAAAACTTTTTCTTTTGTTAACACTACATAAAAAATAATGACTAAGACAAAGGTAAGCGACAGCACATTTACAGTCCATCAAAGTAAAAATGCATCTTAGTTAATTCAACCCTTGCTTGTACCTAAAATTCTTTTTCTGATATGGAGGTAGTCACTTCAAGTCTAAAATTAATAATTTTTAGATGAGCATAAAGAAGTTGACAGTGATGTGCTTGGAAAGACCCCAGAATGAAAGCAGCTTAGGTCTTATAGTCACATTCAAGACCATACAGTTCCCAAAGAGATCAAAATGCACTTATAATAGAAAACAATCATTTCACTTCTTGCAATCACTTGTTTCTATATAATGTGTATATATACTATATATATGTAAATAAATGTTAATTTATTGCACAATATTAAATGTTGACTTTCAGGTACATAATAATGTGTTAAAACATTCACAAAACTGTTAAGCAGCTTATTCATCATGCTTTGAACTATTTTTACATCCCAGTACTCCATATGTATAGGTATTTACTAATTTTCATACAGCTTTTCTTAATAGGATTGTATCATATAAACATTTATGATTTAATATCCCTTACAAATTAAATACGCTCAAAAGGAATGTGGGACTAACCACAGAACAGCTTTAGTGGTACATTTTATGAAGATTTTGCCTTTATGTTTATACATAATAATATACATGCAATACTGTAATTTTTTTAAAGGATCACCTTTTAACAAAAAGTAATACATGCGCATTTTTTGCAGGTAAAAAAGGTGCATTTAATATTCTTTGTTTTAGTGTCTCCGTGTGTTCATACATGTTACACCCTGAATATGGATGTAACATGTAACGAAAGGTTAACTTATCTTTTGAGTATATACATCTTTATATTTTTTTTGTAGATTGTAGAACTTATCCTTGTGGCCCTCCAGGTGTTGCAGAACTACAAGTTCCATGAGGCATTGTAAGACTATCAGTTACAAGCATGACTCCCAATAGCAGAGGCATGATAATAATTGTAGTTTCACAACAGCTGGAGGGCCACTGATTGAGCACCCATGCTTTAAGTATATACATTTTAAGATTTTATTTGTTTTACTTACCACATTACCACTCTCTTAACTCATTTGAAACTGGCTGAGCAACTTGACAATCTTTTTTCATTTATTTAAAGAGATACTGACAAGTTTCCTTTTTCAAAATCTGGGGAAAAAAGCTAGCATTTTTGACATTCCATCTAGCTGATCAGCTTTTGTAACCCTCAAAAAAACTTACTTGACTCTGTTGTCCTAAATAAGATATTTATATTAGGAAAAGAGGAGTAGAGTGGATGTTTTTTTTTCTGTTTCCCATGGAGATGAGCTTAAATCCTAACTATGGTGGATGGCTAAACTGATCTCTATGAGTTGGAATTTATGGCAGATTGAGATTTTCACTTAAGTTGGATAGTCATTGGACTGCTTTCTTTAAATAATTGGACAATTGGCACAGAGTGCTTTTGCTGCCATATCTATTAGGTTGTGATATTGGAAGTACTATCTATTATCTCAAGTACCCCCTCTTACCCTGGAAACAGATTTTCAGCAGCTGGTACACAGGGGCACAAGAAAAATGGACCATGTTGTTATTTCATGTGTTGTGTTGAAAGGAGGAAAGAACAGTATGTGGTGACTGTTGTTAGGTGGGGACCTCCTACTCTACTGCCCCAAGTGCTCTCATTTTTTTGTTTTTGAAATGGTAGGTAAACAATACAAATAGCATTCCTCATCTGTTTTACAATTTCTGTGCTTGTGTATTTGCCAGATTGGAGAGAAGAAACTGACATGTTACTTACATTATATTTAGAGGACTTATGCTCACTGCAGTCAGTGGCCACACAGCATAATATTGGGGTGTATTTCCTTGCCCAGGAGCCTGTGGTGCTGCATACAGCCAGCCTACAAACATAAATGGTTGTGCATGGCTGTATGCAGGTATTTGTCACTATTTGATTATACCTGGGCATGCATAAAACCCCTAACACAGTCTGCATTTGGGGTTGTATGTCTGTACTATGTCTAGGTTTATGCTAGTACCAGTGTATATCCACATACAACCCTTAATTTCTTAGGTGCACTCATTACTACAGGTGGGGAAATACAGCCACACTTTACATATCAGTATGTGTGCATTTGCCAGATTGCCTATATAGCAGTAGATAGGTGGTGAATTGCAGCAATGCTGAAAATTTCTTTACATTTTCATTGTGGTTAAAATAGTTTATAACCCTCACACTAGTCACCATTTACTACCGTTTACTGACATTTACACACAATTTGTTTTACCTGTTAGCGAGCAGACCAATTTTTATATTTTGACAGTGTATTCTGTTAAAAAAAGATTGTATCTCAAGCATTAGCAGATACTGTCCATGACTTCTTTCTCATTAGCGCACATGGCATGACTGGTGGACAGTACAACAAATAACTAACAATTCATGTGACTGGGTTTGTCTTTATGATGAGGTTTGAGTGCTGAATTTAGCGCGACACGTGTCACCTTTGTGATGTTCCTGTCATACCTGTGATGTCAATTTAATGCTTCAATAAAAACACCAAGGAGTGCAGCAATATTCCAGATTTGTGCATGTCACTGGGCTTGTCTTTAACCAAGGATGCGAAAAACAATCTGGTTTGGATTTTATTGAACCCTAACTTAGCACTCTCTGAAGTTCACCAAAACCTATTGAAATGTACAGAACTAAATATTGTCAATGGCTCCACATTACCCAGGATGCCCTGTACTGTGTTTACATCCCACAGTACCTGGGATCTATCATTTAGTGGTGAGAGTGCATTGGGTAAAGTTTGGTGGTAGAGAGTCTTTGAAGTTTACACTGTATCACAACGTGGTACATTATTAATTCTTTCTTTCTTTTCTGTGTATTTTCTATTAATTATATAATGTTGTCAAGAAATCTGTGTGTGTTTAAAGAAAAAGTACAGAAGCTCTTTGGCTGTACTTTTCCTGTGGATCACAGGAGTGCAGTTCATTCTGTACCCCTGTGACCCGTCTGACAGTGGCTCCCTCCCCCTCCACAGCCCTGCTCTACAGTGAGCATGGGGGGGAGGCAGAGCAGACAGTGGTGACTGAAAATCATTGCTCTCTGCTCAGAGTGGCTTTGAGAACTCAGCAATCAGTGACCATGTGTCATGTGATCACTGAGTTTTCACACTTAGAGCTGATGGGGACAGGTGCAGCAGCGGACCGATGCTCCATCCACCTAGATAAGTATGATTTAAAGAAAAATACCATACTTCTTTTAAATTTAACATTTTCTGGAAATGAGTTGTTTTGCTGTCCTGGCAGATTTCATTATTTGTTGCAAACTGGATTTGACCATTGTCTGTCATATCAATGAGTTAAAGATCTAGAAACGTTTTGCATTGTATGTAAAGTAGAGAAAACTGAGCCTGTTCCTGGGGGTCACACTCACTTTGAAATTATTCAGAGAAACTTGCAGTCTGCCCAGAGGCTTCTATCAAAAAGATGATAAATATTTTTAAAATTATTTGTAAGTATGCTTTGTGAAAGGGAATGCATAACTAATGTATAGTGAGGGGTTCACAAATTTGACTGCAGAAGTGGAAATGCACTTTAAGGTATCTACCAAACATAGGTGTCCATTTATGAACCAGCTGTAATAGATCGCTGCTCAGTTCTCTGGCATTCTCAGAGAACACAGTTCTCCTGTGAATGCCGTTTATGAAGCATATGTAGATCAGTTCTCCAAATGAAGGGAGAACGGTCTACAAACGCTGGAAAACGGCTGATTTTACTATAATCTCGCGAGATTAAAGTAAAAGATCAGTTTACTAAGCAGAGGTAAATTATCTCTGCTTAGTTTGCGGTCCCTCCAATTCTCCAGCTCTGGGCTGGAGAATCTGGAGGGAGAACACAGATCTCCAGAGAAGGGCTGAACATATTCTCCTGGGTGTCATAAACTGTGAATGACCAGAGAATAGCTGTGATCCTCTGAATCGCAGCTATTCTGTGTGTCATAAACGGACACCATATTCTTTAAAGGATGTGTTTTTCAAAATGTTGACCTTGAAGCAAATTAAAAGACCCTATTCCTGCCGAACATTGTTTGTTAAATATTTGTCCTATGGCATTGACTAGCTCATCATGTATTTTGTTATCATTAGCTTGCCCACTATCCTTGACACTGTAATTGGATTACAATATTCACCTTCCATAGACCTTAATGGGGTAGCCGCTAAGTTTGGGGTCAGTGAACCTCAAAGCGCGCTAAATTTCTGTTCACTGATCTTGAATTTGGGTTTCAGGCATAATAACTCATCCCCGTTCATTAGCAAATAAGGATAGCCAGGAACAATGCAATATAAAACCTACAAACAACTATAGTGACAAACAAGATATAATAAACATTCAAATTAAAGTTGAGTATATTATAGGCCTAAATGTTGCCTTGCAACAGTTTTACTGCTTTTCCTCCAAAGTACCTCAAGCATCATATAGTACAAGACCTAAATGCCATTAGACCTTTGCAACTACAGTTCATTCACTTTCTGGAATCAGATATTGTAATGGACAACAACAGAAGACAATATCACATGCTAAGCAGGCAGCTCAACTGTCATGCAACTCACTCTAGGATATTATAGGCCTAAAATGGTACATAAGCAAATCCTTTTATTATATATGTATGTGTATATATATAATATATAATTTATTTAAATTAAATTAATTTAATTTTGTTTCATTTGCTTAACCTCACATCCCATTAATTCTCTAAAGTGCTATAATAAAAATAAATACATACATTGAAACTATACACATTTTTAAGATTTTGTGATTATATTTTTATACAATTGTTGTGCTACCATGGTGATTTAATTTTCAATTATAATTCTTGCCCTGTTATTTTCCCTACATGCGTGTATAGCCACAATGGCTACCTGAGCTGAGTAAAAAGCACAAGAAAATACAGTATTTATTTACTCCATTAATCCATGTTCCAGATGTCCTTCAATCCAAATATGTAAACAACAGAGTTGTATTATTCTTATTAATTTATAGTACTTTTAAGTGAGATTGCATTTAAATGGAGGAAAGGTTAAAATCAAGAGTGAGAGCATTATGTTCAGTTATATATAATAAAAACATTATTAAAATGTTTTTCTATTACAGTAGACATGTGAATATAACAAAGCAACATCTAATCTTTACATACCTTACATTTGTACTTTAATATATTTCAATTATTTAGGTAATAGGATTCTAGGAGAATACACTGAGACTGATCCAAAAGAAAACCAACTCACATATAATGATTTTTTTTTAACAATCTTAATTATTTGAATTTTCTGTATTTCAATTTAAAAATATGTTTATTCCACAGTGTGCAGACATCTATATATTTACTATATAGGACAAACCATCTGACAAAAATATTTCCTCTTTGTATATGTTCTCTTTTTGTGCATCTATTGGTATCAACTATTAATACGGTGGACATTAGAAAAGGAAGTAAATATAGAGTAAAAAGAACTGTTTATTTATGGAATCAACCTAGCTTAAAGCTTAACTCTAGCTTGGATTTATGCTGACCATACATGGATCAAAATTCAGCTGGTTCAGTAGGGAGCTGCTGAATTTTGATCCACGTATGAGTGATGTGATTCTGTAGAAGTCAATCTACTGATTGACTTTTTACAACCACCCTTTCAGATTTTCCCTGCTCAACCAGCCTGCAATTCCGATCAGTGTATTCTGATGACATTCTGATGACTCAAATGTGTGTATAGGGGAATCGGGTTATTTTGTTTTTGTTCAACCCTCTGGATGAATGAAAAAACTGGCGCACCTATGGGCTGCATTAGCGTTAAATAGCTTGTTTGGACAAAGCTGGTTCAAATAAACTATTTACTGCAATATATTCTAAAAGCAGCGCTCAGATCTTCATACAGCACAGTATCAGGATTCCACTACAAGATTCCCGCTACTTGGGACCATCAATTGTGGCTCTTTCTCTGTTTGTATGACCTATTAGTTTGTGGGTATTCATTTGTTTTCATCACAATACATTTCTTTGTGTCATGGTAATGCATGAGGAGAGTGCGACCTCTTTTATTCTTTTTTGCTAGTACCAAGGTGTTTTGGGAGTCGACTCCCAAAATGCAGTAGCACTTTACATGACAGGATTCCCGCTACTTGGAACCGTCAATTGTGGCTCTCTCTATGTTTTTATGACCTATTGGTTTGTACGTATCCATTTGTTTTTATCACAATAAATTCCTTTGTATCATGGTAATACACGATGAGAGTGCACCCTCTTTTATCTTTTTTTTTAACTATTTACTGCACTAATAGATGTGCTTGCTGTGAGCTCTGTATAAACTATATGTAGCATCTGCTATATACAGTGTACAGTGCTGTGTTCTGGCAGCAAGACAGACTCCCTGTCTCATTCCCAGGTTCAAAATGGAGTCAGGTTGAGTTTTCATTAGCCATTCAGCCTTGCATTCATTTTATGAATGAATGCAAGGCTTGGCTGAGGTGGAGAGTGTGACATCATTCGCTCACCCTTCCACCTCAGCCAATCGGCAGAAGCCTTGTATTCACTCATTCAAATACAACGCCTGGCTGAGTAATGCTCAGTGCAACTTTATTTAGTTCCAGGAATGGGACAGGAACTCTCTCGCTGCCAGAACAAAGTGCTGTATACTGTATGTAGCTTATGCTACATACAGTTTATGCAGTGTTCACAGCAAGCGCACGTGTTAGTGTCAGGGCTCCAGGGTGTGACCAGAGGTATGTGACTGACGCAGGGAAACGCAGGCTTCAGATATGTTATAAATATAATTTATTAACACTAACAATACATAAATGCAGTGCAATACTAAACATACACAGTGCAAACGAACCAAACCAAACCACCCACAGATAACAGTACATACAATGCAAGTGTCGTCAGGCAGGCCGGGATTATCAACAGGAGGTCAGAACGTATGGGGTTAAGCAGGAGAATGGTCAGACAAAGCCAGGGATCAGGAGCAGGAGAATGGTCAGACAAAGCCAGGGATCAGGAGCAGGAGAATGGTCAGACAAAGCCAGGGATCAGGAGCAGGAGAATGGTCAGACAAAGCCAGGGATCAGAGCAGGGTCAGCAACGAATCAGACAGGAACAGGAACAGGAACAGGATACAGGGCCCAGGAGAAACACACACCAAGGCAGAGTCTGCAGGTCTGGCCATCCCTTAAATACACCATTATAAGCAGTTTCAGGTGTTTAGCTGGCTGCAAGGTTGAGTCTCTGATTGCTGGGAGCACCCGCTGGCCAGCCCTGGTACTACAGTCCATAAGGACGGTGAGTCCCACCATTGCTGGCCAGTCCATTCCTGACAGTACCCCCCCCTCAAGGAGCGGCCTCAGGACGCTCCAAACAGTCCTAGCTGGGCAAAATGTTCCACCGCCCGGGTCTGGTAACTGGCGGGATATCAAAGACTGGCACACCGGGCAGGGCTCCGGGCAGCGGCCCATCGGGCAGCGGCACACCGGGCAGAGGCACATCGGGCAGAACTCCGGGCAGAGGCACATCGGGCAGCGGCACACCGGGCTGGACTCCGGGCAGCGGCACATCGGGCAGGACTCCGGGCAGCGGCACATTGGGCAGCGGCACATCGGGCAGGACTCCGGGCAGCGGCACATCGGGCAGGACTCCGGGCAGCGGCACATCGGGCAGGACTCCGGGCAGCGGCAGGCACCGGGCCCCCAGGTGGAGCAGCAGGCACCGTGCCCCCAGGCGGAGCAGCAGGCACCGGGCCCCCAGGCGGAGCAGCAGGCACCGGGCCCCCAGGCGGGGCGACAGGCACCGGGCCCCCAGACGGGGCAACAGGCATCGGGCCCCCAGACGGGGCGACAGGCATCGGGCCCCCAGGCGGAGCGGCGGGCGCCGGGCCCCCAGGAGGGGCGACAGGCATCGGGCCCCCAGGCAGGGCAATAGGCATCGGCCCCCCAGGCGGGGTGACAGGCATCGGGCCCCCAGGCAGAGCGGCAGGCGCCGGACCCCCAGGCGGGGCGACAGGCATCGGGCCCCCAGGCAGAGCGGCGGGAGCCGGACCCCCAGGCAGGGTGACAGGTCTCGGGCCCCCAGGCGGAGCGGTGGGCGCCGGACCCCCAGGCAGAGCGGTGGGCGCCGGATCCCCAGGCGGAGCGACAGGTCTCAGGCCCCCTGGCGGAGCGGCGGGCGCCGGACCCCCAGGCGGAGCGACAGGTCTCGGGCCCCCAGGCGGAGCGGCGGGCGCCGGACTCCCAGGCGGAGCGACAGGTCTCGGGCCCCCAGGCGGAGTGGCGGGCGCCGGACCCCCAGGCGGAGCGACAGGTCTCAGGCCCCCAGGCGGAGCGACAGGTCTCAGGCCCCCAGGCGGAGCGGCGGGCGCCGGACCCCCAGGCAAAGCGACAGGTCTCGGGCCCCCAGGCGGAGCGGCGGGCGCCAGACCCCCAGGCGGAGCGACAGGTCTCGGGCCCCCAGGCGGAGTGACAGGTCTCAGGCCCCCAGGCGGAGCGGCGGGCGCCGGACCCCCAGGCGGAGCGACAGGTCTCAGGCCCCCAGGCGGAGCGACAGGTCTCAGGCCCCCAGGCGGAGCGGCGGGCGCCGGATCCCCAGGCGGAGCGACAGGTCTCGGGCCCCCAGGCGGAGCGGTGGGCACCGAGTCACCAGGCACGACAGTGGGCTCCGAGTCAACTGGCATGACCGCTGGCACTGGGTCAGACATTGGATCATCTGGCTGGACAGCGGGCATTGGGTCACCAGGCATCAGGTCATTTGGCTCGACAGCGGGCACCGCGTCATCTGGCAAGGCAGTGGGCTCCGAGTCAACTGGCATGACCGCGGGCACTGGGTCAGACATTGGATTGTCTGGCTGGACAGCGGGCATCGGGTCACCAGGCATCAGGTCATTTGGCTCGACAGCGGGCACTGCGTCATCTGGCAAGGCAGTGGGCACCAAGTCACCAGGCACGACAGTGGGCTCTGAGTCAATTGGCATGACAGCGGGCACCGGATCAGGTACCGGATTGTCTGGCATCGGGTCACCAGGTATGACAGCGGGCACTGGGTCACCAGGCATCAGGTCATTTGGCTCGCCAGTGGGCACCGCGTCATCTGGCAAGGCAGTGGGCACCGGGTCACCAGGCATTGGATCGTCTGGCTCGACAGCGGGCATCGGGTCACCAGGTATGACAGCGGGCACTGGGTCACCAGGCATCAGGTCATTTGGCTCGCCAGCGGGCACCGCGTCATCTGCCAAGGCAGTGGGCACCGAGTCACCAGGTACGACAGCGGGCTCTGAGTCAATTGGCACGACAGCGAGCACCGGAGCAGGTACCAGATCATCTGGATCAACAGCGGGCATCGAGTCAACTGGCCTAATAGGATCATCAGGCTGGATCAGTTCATCAGGCTGAGTGGAGGCATCAGGCTGAGTGGAGGCATCAGGCTGAGTGGAGGCATCAGGCTGAGTGGAGGCATCAGGCTGAGTGGAGGCATCAGGCTGAGTAGAGGCATCGGGCTGAGTAGAGGCATCGGGCTGAGTAGAGGCATCGGGCTGAGTAGAGGCATCGGGCTGAGTAGAGGCATCGGGCTGAATAGAGGCATCAGGCTGAATAGAGGCATCAGGCTGGGTACAGGCATCAGGCTGGGTACAGGCATCAGGCTGGGTACAGACCTCAGGCTGAAGTGCGGGTGCCGAGGCACCAGACTGAACCACGGAAGGCAGGTTCTCAGACGGCAGGCTCACCGGTTTGGATACTGGCAGGATGGTATTGGTTGGAAAGAATTTTCGCTTTTTTCTGGTTTTAACTACTGGAGCACTGCAAGTAAACGCAGGTCTGCAAACGAATGGAGCAGCTGGAGACAGAGAAGAGCTGGAGGATGGAACAGAGGAGGGAGCAGTTGCTACAGAGGGCTTTTTTACAGGGTTAAAGGCAGGATAGGTGTAGCGAGTGGGAACAGGGTACTGACATGCGGTAGATAGCAGGGCAGGAGGAGCTCTTGGGAATGCAGGAATAGAGCTTTGAGGAAATAGATTAGAAGCAGGACTGGGTTTTTGTAGGCTGACTGAGGCTGGGTGCAACAAATCTGTCCATGTCTGCAGTATGGGTTGAACAAAGCTGAGCTTACACAAAGCCTGTCTGGTCAATGACTGCACTGCGTTTATACAATCTCTTAGTATCTGTGGTGAACATGCAGAATAACGCTCCAGAAAGTAACCCACATCATCCTCTAATAACCATACCAGGGACTCTACCTGGTCGGCACTAAATGGCGGCAAAAATTCATCCCTGCATTCGGGGGTACCAGATGAAACCAACTCCGCACAAATCTGAATCAATGGCTGCACCTCAGAGAATTCTGTGCCCTGATCTACTAGAACATGAGCGAGCCGTATACATTCTAGCAGTTCATCCCGGGGATACTCCTTCAGAGTTTGATAAGCATACTCTCTGTCATCAAACACTAGCAGATATAAATACACAACCTCATCAAGATCCATCCTTCCCATCAACAAACCAAGATGGCTTCCCTGTGCAGCCACTTCTGGTCAGGATTGGCCTTGGTGTAATGTCAGGGCTCCAGGGTGTGACCAGAGGTATGTGACTGAGGCAGGGAAACGCAGGCTTCAGATATGTTATAAATATAATTTATTAACACTAACAATACATAAACGCAGTGCAATACTAAAACATACACAGTGCAAACGAACCAAACCACCCACAGATAACAGTACATACAATGCAAGCGTCGTCAGGCAGGCCGGGATTATCAACAGGAGGTCTAAACGTATGGGGTTAAGCAGGAGAATGGTCAGACAAAGCCAGGGATCAGGAGCAGGAGAATGGTCAGAAAAAGGCAGGGATCAGGAGCAGGAGAATGGTCAGACAAAGCCAGGGATCAGGAGCAGGAGAATGGTCAGACAAAGCCAGGGATCAGAGCAGGGTCAGCAACGAATCAGAGAGGAACAGGATACAGGGCCCAGGAGAAACACACACCAAGGCAGAGTCTGCAGGTCTGGCCATCCCTTAAATACACCAGTATAAGCAGTTTCAGGTGTTTAGCTGGCTGCAAGGTTGAGTCTCTGATTGCTGGGAGCACCCGCTGGCCAGCCCTGGTACTACAGCCCATAAGGCAGGTGAGTCCCACCATTGCTGGCCAGTCCATTCCTGACAGTTAGTGAGGTAAATAGTTCATTTGGACCAACTGGATACAAACTATTTAATGCTAAATCCAACCTGAAGTTAAGCTTTAAGCTTTGTTAATTGCGTAAAAATAAAGTTCCTTTTACTCTACATTTACTTCCTTTAAAACAAACCTGAAGTTAGCCTTTAATTACATCAAAATTCTTTTATTATAAAAGCAAGAGGTTTTTTTATAAGCTCAGGTTATACATTTCCAATGTCAACACTTCATTCGGTGTTGCTTTTACTAAGAAAGATCTTAATGAGACAATTGAGATTTTAATAGATTTTTCCCGATGGATGTATAGCACAGCTACATTATCATGAAACCACAAAACAATTAACATAAACCCTCTCCTACCACCAGTCCACATAGTTGTCACGGAAAGCAGCCTTCAAGAACTGAGCATGGTTGTACAGCTTTCACAAGTATTGTGCATATTTCTCTCCTAACAAAAATACATACAAATATAAACTTTCTTGCTGATACAAACTTAAAGACTTTTATAACAAATCTGTTTGGCTTCTTTGATAGCTCAGACTATAGAACAAATAAAAGTAAAAGAAGATCATTGTAGGTTTTAGTATAATTGTTCATATAGATACAGTATGTCTCTAAATAAATAAAATATTATTCTAGGAAATTGCCTTGTTGGTTGAGATGCAACGACTATATAACCATAACTCAGTGAAGCTGTTTTAACTTATACCAGAGAACTGCCTTACAGCAAAGTAAAGAGGTGTGACAAATCCATGCTGAATTATAATCTAAACCAGTGGTCTCAAACTGCAGCCCTGGGGCCAGATGTGGCCCTTTGCTTGCCTTTATCCAGACCTTGAGGCATTATTCCTGCCACTGACACCAACAATAGTGTATAATTCCTGCCACTGACACCAACAATGGGGCATAATTCCTGTCACTGACACCAACAATAGGGTATAATTCCTGCCACTGACACCAACAATGGGGCATAACTCCTGCCACTGACACCAACAATAGGGTATAATTCCTGCCACTGACACCAACAATAGGGTATAATTCCTTCCATTGACAACAAAAATGGGGCACTATTCCTGACACCAACTATCTTTTCCCCTTAAATCAAAGATTGGGCACAATCCGGCCCCCTAAAGTCTGAGGGACAATAAACTGGCCCTTTCTTTAGAAACTTTGGAGACCCCTGATCTAAACTATAAAAGCATAGGAAGGGCGTTTACTAAAACTGGAGCTTGCAAAATCTGCTGCAGCATTGCAAAGAAACCAATCAGCTTTTGAAATTAGAAGCTGATTGGCTATCATACACTGCTGCATCCGATTCTGAGTGCACCCAGTTTAGTAATTGCATATGACATACTAGATTTGTTGCATTATTGTTACTGATGTTGTGTAAAACCACAAAGATATCCTAGTTGTAGCAAGCATGAAATTGCATTTGGAATACCATCAGTAAGTTAGCTGTTTTTTTGTCATTTGATCAAATCTAAAACACTTGTCCAAATAGTGATCTTCGTGGCTTTTTATATACAGCAGGTAGTGCCGAGTATCAAGTACTTACTGGTTTACCTTTATTATGCAAGTGACAGCTGCATCAGATAAAGATAATAGTCTCTGTCCCGGTCTATGTCTGCTAATAACTACAGTGTTAAATTGATGAACTGTTTAAGCCTCTGTTGTTTCTTTGATTACTTCAATGAAGGCTAAGAGCGTACATATAAACATGTCATAGTTTTGCTCTCTGAATGTAATCTATGTATACTGTCAATAAAAGAAAATACAGACATATGTTTTATACTTGTATACTTAAACACAGAGATTTACATAGCTCCCTTTAATAACCCTTACCTACTGAAAACAAATCAAAGTACAATTCTGCAATTCTAAGAGTATGTACTTTTGAATTCTACACAATTTCAGCATTGCCATTTACTATAAAGTCTAAAGCAACCCTGATAGATAGTTTTTCCTCCATTTTCAAAGTCATGCTTTTTTAGATCTTCCTCTACTTTTTGTATGCACTGCTTTCTAGACCTTCTTTGTCTTCTGTGACCTCCTGGCTATTTCAAAAATGCATTTATTTGTGTCCTGCTTTCATATATCCTTACTGTATGGAGGAGATTTACTAAGACTGGAGCATTCAGAATTTGGTGCAGCTGTGCATAGTATCCAATCAGATTCAAATTTCAGCTTGATCAATTAGGATTTGACAATAAAACCTGGAAGCTAACTGATTTCTTTGCAGAACTGCACCAGATTTTGCATGCTCTAGTTTTAGTAAATCTTCCCCAGTGTCTAGGCTATCTGTGTGTACCTGGGTAATTTGTCTCTACAAATGTCCTACCTGGTCCTATGAACACCAAATCACACAGAATGTATTTGTTTGTTCATTCTTTACCTGCTAAAATGATTAATTTATTATCCCTTTTATACCAGGCTCACACATATATGCAGCATTGCAAAAGCAGGCTTCTGAGGCCCCATATAAATGCACATTAACGTTTGTGCTAAAAGTTTGCTCCATAATACCCTGCTAGTAAGGAGACCAAACTGTTTCCTGGTCTAGTTCTAACTGATCACTTGATCAATGTGATAGCCTGTGGTTGGTTATCACTGTGATCAAGCAATAAAACCCACTCCTGTACTCTTTCTCAATAGGTAAAAAGTGGCATTATATAATTTTCTTCTAGCCAAAGAAAATTATGTAAACAAAAAGGTATGTGTATAAAGTAAGTTCATAAAATAGCTAGCCCAGGGCTTGATCTAGGTTAAGGTCAAGGTCAGTGTCAAAGGTCATGGTTGGTATTGATTAAAAAATATACATTTAGTATTAGTGTGTTTCAGGTACGATAAAACAAACAAAATGCACTATGGTTTCCTCTCCCTACTATGGGTAAAAGCAATAACTAATATACAATGTATGGCATCACTGTGAATAGCAGGTGTAGGACCATTTATTTTGGGGTCTTTTTTGGTGTTGGGTCACAGTAATAGCTAGTGATGAGGTGGTGGGTTAGTTCAAATCTAAGTTCAGACTGCATTTTGGCTGTTCAAATGCTCGTCCCCCTGTTCAGCAGGAGAGGAATAGCATAGATAGAAGCAGTATTTCTATCACTGCTATATATGGCAGCTTCTCGCTGTTGGTTGTAAGGAAGCTGTGCATGTGTCCCTAGGAACCACTGATGTCAAAAAGGCAGGGATAACAGTGACATCAATGCACAAATGAGCCCACTGGCATATTTGGCCAATTATATTGACCAGACATACCCATAGCCCTACTTGGTCAATGATGTCCCCACTATCCCTGCCACTTCTCTTATATAGCTGATGACAGCTCACGGAGCTGTTATACAGCTGCATATCGGTATTGGTCATGTGTGGCAGTTCATTTTTTTCCCAGCAAACCAACTGGCAGGCATCATGATGTACAATGAGGTACAATTTGAGTTTTTTTTTTTTTTTTTTAAATAATAATAAAGGACTGGGTGTCTTTATTTCTAGGTTACAACATTTTTTTTGTGAACGAGTAGAGAACTATGTATCTGGGGCTCACTCATTAAAGGGGCTTCAAGATTCCAGTAAGTCCCTTACTTGAAGACTTCCACAACCACAGGTCAGTTTTGTGGGGATGAGGCCTTTTTCCTGATTAACATAGGGACAAGACACCCCCCCCATGTTGAGGGCGCAAGTTCTGGTATGGTTCAGGAAGGGGGCACATGCTCCCCCCCCCTTTTTTTCTGGCAAGTCCGGCTGCATGTCAGATCTGGTATGCATCTTTAGGGGCACCTAACACACTTTTTTGTTTTTTGGTGTATGGAGTCCCCCTTAAAATCCATATAGGATCTTAAGGGTCTGGTATTTATTTCCTGGAGGACCTTGTGCATTTTTTTTGTGATTTAGTCCTTTAAAATCTATACCAGACATAAAGGCTAAGGTATGTATTTGTGGGGACTCTTTCCTGCTGTAAGATAATGAAAGTTACAAAAAAAAGCACACAAACCACTTTCAATATCCCCAAAATGCATAGCAGACCCTTAAAGGTCTGTGAGATATTTTTCTAAAAAGAACAAAGAAACTGTCAATGACATTTGCTGGCAATTTTGTAAATGTTTCCCTTTGTAAATGTCAATGCTGCTGCAGTACTTTCTGTACATCACAGATATAAGCCCCTTTACAGGCAATATTAGGGCATTTAAATCACTTCTACTAGGTATTTTTAATTTGACAGATTTGGTTCCCATTGATTTCATTGGTGTTTGGGGCTGGATATCCAAACTTCCAAGAAGTTCACTGTACCTAGGGTAGTTCGGTTTATACCTAGCAATAGCAACAAATATATACAGTATATAATTTATTTATTTTATTTCAGGTACTTATATAGCACTGTCAATTTACACAGCACTTTATATATATACATTGTACATTCACATCAATCCCTAACCCTCAAGGGGTGTACAATCTAAGGTCCCTAACTCACATTCATATACTAGGGCCAATTTGGAGTGGAGCTAATTAACCAACAGCATGTCTTTGGAGTGTGGGAGGAAACTGGAGTATCCGGAGGAAACCCATGCAGGCACAGGGAGAGCGTACAAACTCCAGACAGGTGGTGCTGTGGTTGGATTTGAACAAACGACCCTAGTACTGCCAAGGAGAAGTGCTAACCATTTATCCATTGTGGTGCCCATAATGCTAGTTTTTTTGTTAAAGTAGATATGATTTCCATGGCAGATAACCATTAAAGATACTACTGTGATTTATTTTTGTTTTTCCTAGGAAAAAAAAAGGTTTAATTCCGCAGCCACTATAATTCACTCTCATTTTCCATTACTTTTTTCATTGCCGTTAGAGATGAGTGAACTCCTGAAAAGTCTTGAACAGTTGTGGTTCAGCCACACTTAAAAATAGGAGAACCTGTAATGTTCACAATTTATGAACCAGAAATGTAACTGAAGTCAATAGGAAGTCTAACCAGGCTCCAAAAAAATGAACATTACAGAGCAACAACTTATTCCAAGATATGCAAATTGTTTGGGTTGTTGAAGCCCTGTCTGATTACATGATGGGGCCTTAGACACTTCTTTTATACATTCTGCCAGAGATTCCAAGCTAGAAAGTGGAATCTGGATGCACTGGCAGTAAAACTAAAGATGCCCAGGTAATAGCAGAAGTGGTTATAAAGTAAAACAGCCTGGAACAGACTTTGGTCTCTTTCTCCCAGACGCCTTATGGGAATATGAACATCCCATACAACCACAAACTGGATTTGGTTTGAGACATCTAAAATATGTGAATTCAGTCTTGATCAAACCTCATCCAAATTTCAAGGCTGCTGTATTTGCCTTGGTTTTCCTACTAGTTCTCTTTCCATTGTTCATTTTCTAACCTGGGGATTAATGTTTTTTAATGTTAGCTAGAATGTTATTATGCATAAAAAGAAAAATAAATAAATTATATATATCCACTTAAGCTCCAGAGGGTTTTACCCCTTTCATGACCAGGGCATTTTTTCATTTTATTGCTATTCGCACTGCATTACTTTAACTGGCAATTGCATGGTCATGCAACACTGTACACAAATTAAATTAATATATTTTTTTCACACAAATAGAGAATTTTTGGTGGCATTTGATCACCACTGGGATTTTTATTTTTGTTATATTAAAACATGTTACAATCGAAAACAATATTTTCTACTTTCTGTTATAAAATATATCCAATAAAAAATAATATTTCTTCATAAATTCAGGCCAAAATGCATTCTTAGACATGTTTTTAGTAAAAAAAAATCCCAATAAATTATATGAATTGGTTTGTGCAAACGTTATAGCATCTACAAACTATGGTATATACTGTAAACTGAATTTACGCAGCTATGACATTGTGGGATTGTGATAGTGTGGTGGGAAATCTGATATTAACTGAAGCTGGCTGGGAGGGACACTAACTGACACTGATATCAATAGTGACACTAATACAGTGATCAGTGTTAATACTTTACACTGTCACTGTACTAATGACACTGGCTGGGAAAGGGTTAACATCTAGAGGCAATAAAAGGGTTAACTGTGTGCCTAACAATGTGTAATGTGTGCTACATTTACAAAGTAATGTGTTTGTTTTTTCTCCTGCTTTTCAGTAAGAAAAACACAGACACATTGCTGCTCTCTGTACAGAGCCCTGTGTTATTGGCAAACACAGGGCTCTGTATTGTGAATCGCTAAGCCGATCAGCAGGTCTCGGCCATAAATCATTAGCTGGGACCTGTTGACTGACTTTTGCTGTACTAAATGACAACACAGATTGAGCGGGGGGCATGCATGTGCTTTCTACCTGGAAATGCTAGATCACGTCCATGTACTTGACCCAGCACAGCGAGGCAGCCCGGCCACGGAAAAAGCCTGTGGGCGGTCCTTAAGTGGATATGCTATCATTGTTCTAAGAATAAACTGTAAATAAAGGGAACTCATGAAGCTCCTCACAATAACTTTGAAATCTATGATAGAGCCATATGGAGTCAGAGGGAGAGTGGAGGTTTAAGTTACAAATCTGAAATGTATCTTGCATATATAAGTATCAGCTGTAACCAACATGGTTTTTTCTTGACAAATAATATATAGAAAAAAGAAACTCATTTGTAAAATAATATTTAAAAAGTCATCTTCCAGATTCTAGCCACTCTATAAGGTAAACCAATGATTTAAAGTAGTTTTAATAGCTTAAGATTTTTTTTTTTACCTTTAATATATTCTATGTCCTGCATTGATCCAATGCTGTGCCAAAAAGCTGCAGCATTGCTCTCTCTCTCCTCACAGGACTCAGAGGTAGCAGCAGGAGCCATTGGTTTCTGTTGCTGTCAATCAAATGCTGTGAGGTGGGAGCAAGGGCAAGGCTGAGTCATGCTCTGTGTGTGTTTATGGACACCCAGAGCCCAGCTTTGGAGCAAGCTCGCTCATCTTCCCCCATAACAAGAGCTTGACTTGGGGAAGACACAGAAAAGAGTCTAGAGTACCAGTTGGGGACACCAGAGAAGGAGGTTTGGAGCTGCTCTGTGCAATACCATTGCACAGAATTGATAAGTATAACATGTTTGTTATTTTAGGAAAACCTTTTGCATTTAATCATTCTTTAGATGTTCTTGTATGCTTGTGTGACTAGCTAGGAGTCAGTGGTGTACTTAGGTTTTGTGCTGCCCTGGGCAACACTAAAATCTGGCACCCCCCCCTACACTATATGTCCGTGTATAGTATAATGTAGTGATGCTGACTTCATCCAGCATCACTATTGAAAAATTTGCCCCCCCCCCCCTGAAAAATTCCAAATGCCTTGTTTACCTCATGGTAAATATACTCCTTGCTAGCAGTGCAGAAAGAGAGAACCTTAGGGGTAGACATCGGAAAGTTGGAACCTGGCACAGTAAGTGTGTATTAAGATAAATGTATCCCAGCAATACATTGCATTTGCAGTAGGCTTTTAAAAAGTCCTGTGTGTTCTATTTGGTGCATCCACTTGCAGTTTGCCATTTAAGTCATTTGTTTCAACAACACAGAATAAAGCATCGCAATTCTGGTGGGAGTTTTAAACACAAAAAAATGAAATGATAAGTGTCAGTTGCTGAGAGAGTCCAGTTGGGTCTCATACAGTTCAATAGCACATACAGTGTACACACATGGTTTTGGGTTGCAACCAGGTAAACCTTCAACACAATCCAGGATAAGGTATTTATACTAAAAAATGCTTTTACCATTTCAATATAACAACAGCTAAGATGCCTATTAGTCCAGTTCCAGATCTCTGTACCCAGAGACAGAGTGAAAGGTCCTAACTACAGCACACAGGGGGAAATTAGAGATCCCACAAAATTATTTATACTAGAGAAATACCGTAAAACAGATGGTCAGTACACATATTTTACATGCATTTAGTAAACTGTGCTCCCCTCCCAAAAAAAACACAATGCGGTCCATAAAAACAATGTGTTATTTAAAGTGGTTCTAAAGTCAGAAGGTTTATTTACTGTAATGCATTCTATGCATTAAGGTAAAACACCTTCTGGTTGCAGCTCCCCCCAGCCCCCCTTTATACTTACCTGAGCCCCATCTCAATCCAGTGATGTGCATGACAGCAGTGGATCTCCCGAGTGTCTCTCGCCTCATAGGCTCACACAGCAGTGGTGTGTGACCGAGCCATGCTCTGTGCATGAACGGACAATGTCCATTTACAGAAGCACAGCTCGGGAGAGAACTTGCTCGAATGTCCCCCCATAGCAAGTGGCTTACTATTGGGGGCACTCGGAAGAGGGGAGGAGCTGGGACATCCAGTAGAGGACCCAACAAGAAAAGGATCGGGGCTGTGTTATGCAAAACCATTGCACAGAGCAGGAAAGTATAACATGTTTATTTTTAAAAAATTTTTTAATTAAAACCTTTAGAATCACTTTTAAAAAAGTGTTTCTGAAAATGGTGAAATGTTATTAAAATGCATGAGAACAAATTTAATTCACAAAATGCAAGTTATTTCCACAAAGTTCAGGTTGTTCTTACAAATTTCAAGTTCTATGTCAACTGGATTCAGTGAAGAAATGTGTCAGATCCACTCCACTATAGCACTCCAGAGGCAATAAAATCACAACCTTTGGCCCCTAAATGAATACATTAGTGAAAATCAGAAGAATGATGATCCCATACAAATTCCAGTAAAGCTGAAAGCCATAGAATTCCTTAACAAAGACACTCCACCATAGAAACCACAGAAGAGGAAGTAACCACCAGCATGAATTTATGAAAGATCATTCTTGTCAGACCTGCTGCTATCATTCTGTGATGAAATAAGTAGGAATTTCACTATGGAATGTCAGTAGATGTATTATAGTGGTCCATCTGTATTTTGTTAAAACATTTGCAATAAGTTTCATTGTTGAAGAAGAAATTGTATGTACAGTAATGGCAAAAATTGTGGACATGTTTTTAAATTTTAACATTTTGCTACTTTGCAGCTTATAGAAAATGTTATTTTGCAACAAATGCAAATGTTTATATGTCAATTTAAAGACAATTTAATGCTTAATTAAATTCAAACAACAGAATGCAAAAACCGTTAATGCAGGGCATACTGCAATCATGCTGAATATAGTGTAATGCACTTATGGTTTCAATGTACTATAAGTATTTATTAGGTTAGCCTTTATTCTTTAAAACAGAATCACAGCGATGTCTCATTGAGCCAACACAGTTCAGCTGTGATAGCCTCAGATGACATTTTTCTGTCCTTCAGACACAGTCGTTTTATTCTTCTGTCATTATTTGCTTTTGTGTACTTTTTTTCAGCCTTCTCTTGGTTTGTTTTTCAGTGACTTTGCTTCCTGAAAATGTAAAAAGCACATTCACACAACAACCTTGCATTTCCTTGCAATGTCAGCATAAGAAAGACCTAATGCAAGTAATAAAACAATCATGGTTCTTTTCGTTGGTGGCCAATCAACTCTTTTTTTTGTGCCATTACTGTATTTATCATCTACACATTGAATTTAAAGAAATACTAACAATATTCACACAATCTATAATTAAGCTTCATTTACACTGCTAACAGTCTTTTACATAACAAACAGCAAAACTGACTTTCCTCAACTTCTCACAAGATTTATTGCAGTTACTACCATTTGATTTGTCCCCAGAACATGAACTGTGGTTGGCCAGTAGGGTTTGAACCTAATATCTGCTTCTTACCATACCACTTGAAGACAGAAATATATATATATTAACATTGCAGCTTTGAAGTGGTATACTGGGATACTTATCCTGGTATAGTTTTTGGATTTTATGTAAAAACCATCTGAGAGGCTAATTAGTTGCTGGATTGCTTTATTAGGTGGTGGGAGTGGTTGCCTTGCCTCACGCCACTGCTTCTCTAGGATCCCCATCCCACCGGAGAACCCAGAACTGAAGCAGGATGTTTCACAAACTTACCATAGAGACATTGGAAGACTGAAAGGTCTCCAATGACCTCTCTGGTATTAGTCTATCTCTCCATAAAGAGTACCTGTTACTGCCTATTGTTGTCACAAGTAATGTTTACATTCCTTGCAACAGCAATACAAGTGATAAAAAAAACAATTTAAAGAACCAGTGTAAAATAGAACCCCCACCCCATCTGCCTTTTCCTGCAAAGGCAAATGCATGTGTTGGTCTTGCATGTATACATGAACAGCGATCACACCACACGTGTGAGGTATTGCAAAGAATTTCAGATCAAGAGCAATCAGTTTAGCACCAGACCCCCCGCCACTCTCCACTGATAACCTGTAAAGTGTTTTAAAGCTTAGCCTATAGAGAATTTTAAATAGTAGTTTGTCTCCATTCCCCGAGCGTACACAATTGTGAAGCTTGACATGTTAGCTATTTATTTACATGGCGTAACGCCATCTTTTACATTTTACCAAAACATTGGGTATTATATTGTGCTTGCATTAAAATTCAATATAGTGTATTTTGTTTAAAAAAATGCATTTGAAAAACAGCTGTGCAAATACTGTGTGCCATACAAAATTGCAAAACCCATCATTTTATTCTCTAGGGCCTCTGCTAAAAATATATAATGTTCGATGGCTCTAAGGAATTTTTTAGCATGTAAACAAAAAGTATCAAAAAAAGGCCTGGTCTTCACAATTGTGTTTCTTTTTTCGACTAAAGTAAATATAACTTTTTTTGTACCTATAAGCCTGCAAAGTTGTAAAACTGTAACATTTCCAAAAGTGTCCACAATTTTTGGCATTACTGTACATGGATAGAAAACTGGTTACAGGAATGTTTTCTAAGAGTGTTGATCAATGACTTCTCTAAATAGACTAAAGTTGTGAGTGGTGTGCTCCAGGGCCCATTTTTGGTGCCAGTGTTATTTAGCTTGTTTATTAATGATATTGAGGTTAAAATTAAGAGTTCAGTTTCAGTGTTTACTGATAATACCAAATTAAGCAGGGAAATACATTTGGCACATGATGCACATTAGGTTCAATATTGAAAAAAATGCAAACTTGTGCACTTGGACACTAAAAATGTGCATGCAACATACTCTTTAGGAGGGGCTCCTATGAGTGCAACTGTGAGGAAAAGGTCAATATTTCAAAAAAGGCAGTACCAGGGGTGGACTGACAACTCATGGGGCCCCCGGGCAATAGGGGATCATGGGGCCCCTGTTTCCTTGCCCAAACTCAAAAAAGCCTATGAAAAAGGTACCAGGGGCATCTCATGGGGCCCCCTACTGACCCCGGGCCCTTGGGCAGTGCCCGAGTTTCCAAATGGTCAGTCCGCCCCTGGGCAGTGCATAAAATAAAAAAAAAAATGTTTACTGGTGCCACCTGTTAATCCAAGACTTTAAACACAGCAATATATATATATATAAATATATATATATATATATATATATATATATACACACACATACACATACTATATTGCCAAAAGTATTGGGATGCCTGCCTTTACACACATATGAACTTAATGACATCCCAGTCTTAGTCCGTAGGGTTCAATATTGAGTTGGCCCACCCTTTGCAGCTATAACTGCTTCAACTCTTCTGGGAAGGCTGTGCACAAGCTTTAGGAGTGTCTCTATGAGAATGTTTAACCATTCTTCCAGAAGCTCATTTGTGAGGTCAGGCACTGAGGTCATTTGTGAGGTCAGGCCTATTTATTCTAACAGGAAAACTACACTTTACAGTATTTACAAAAATAGTGTGAGATCCTCCTGCAAATCCATACCAGACCCTTATCCAAGCATGTAGCCTGGCTGGCAGAAATGAAGGGGCAACAAGTGTGCACTCCCCTTTCTGAACTAAACTAGGCCACATGACCTTAACATTCAGAGGATACTTTTCCAGGGGGTTGACAAAGCACATGAATAAGTACATAGTATCCCTTGTTAGTCATTCACTAAATAAAATAACTAAAACACAAACACTGTAGAAAAAGTATTTTATAAAAAAATAAATTAAAAATTGCTAATGCTCTCTGATTTAAATCACATCTTCCACCAATGTACGTCCATCATATTGCCTGATGTCTTGTCAACACAATAATCTTTTCCTTCTCTACTCTAGTTGGAAATGACAGTCCACAGCCGGCTGCTGCATGTAAACAAACTTCCCACACATATATGGTTGGTGACATTACCCAGGATCCCAAGGCCACTTTGCTTACAAACAAAATGAAACTGGCTGGGAACGGCTGTTTAATGGCTATAGTTATTTTTTTATTTTCAACAAGGAGTGAATGTGTGTTTTATCACACAGGGAATGAATGTGTGAAAAAAGGTACAAATAAATTCAGCAACACAACAACAGTAAAGTACATTCAAGAGAAAAAGTAATTGAGTAGGGTAAGAATATAATTTTGCACAGCTGAAAGATCACTAGTAGCATACATTAAGAGAAAGGGGGGGGGGGGGCTGTCATTCCAAAGGCAGTTCTTCAAAGGAGATAGTAGTTTTTTTCCCAGGCAGTTGCAATTGTTTGCTTCATTGCAGTAAAAATACTGGAAAGCAAGCAGAATTCGGTTTTAGAACAGTCATCTGGCTTCTTGCTTAGCAAGGCCTCTAGTGTTTGTTTCAGCAAGGATCTAGCTAAAACAATATAAATCAGTTGATGGGTTCAAGACCAGAAATGACTGTTCTTAAGACAATCCCACCATGTATGTCTAAATGTACCAGGTTATGAACAGCCCCTAAAGCAATCAAGGGGGTATCTTGGGATTATATGGGATAGATGGTAAGGAACTTGATACCAACGCCTTAGCACTTTATAATTTGTTTCAGCTACTAGAACATAATTTTAACTTTTAGATGTGTTTATTCTGTATATCTTGCCAGTCTTCCCAAGTGATGTCGATCCCAAGGTCATAGGGCCAACTAGACACACATTGACCCTACATTAATAGAAGTGGGTAAATAGTGGAGATATTGCCTGCAGCATGTGGATCTGTGTTACACAAATGTTCAAAGGACATAAGATGTAAGGGGATATCAGAGTAGTAATGAAGGGAAGATGCATAATGTTTAATTTGAACCTATCGAAAGAGAGCTTTGGGTGGTATGTTATGAGATTCTTTGGGTGGTATGTTATGAGATTCGTTTGAAAAAAAAAGTTTCCCAAGAAGAAAATTATAGGAAGATGAAGAGAAGCTTGCAAGAATATTTAACCAATTCCCACACTTTGAGAGAGTGGGAGGCAATAGGACTAGAAAGAATTTTGCGCCCAGATTGTGGAAGAAAAAGGAAATATTTTGTAAAAAAGGAGGGCAATATCATAGGCTTCTAAGCCTAGCTCAAAATGGGATATTAGCCTGAGCATGAATAAGAGTAAGCTGGGATATTTGTGCAGTAGGGAAGTAGCTAAAGAGGTGTGGGACTGCCCATCCACCTTGCAGCTCGGGTCAAAACAAGGTATGTTTTACGAACCATGGCCCAGTGTTACCACATATAATGATCTTGGCTTGAAAAAAACACAGATATTTAGAAGGGACCTGTACTGGAAAAACTTTAAAATAATACCACAAGCTAAGAAGCAAAGTAATCTTGATTGCTGCAATCCTTTCAAACCAAGAGATTGGGTAGTGTCGCCATTCATTCAGCATATTTTTCAGAGTACTTTATAGGGCTGGGTAAGTGGTATGGAAAAGGGTGGCAGAGGAATTAAAGTAGATATCCAGGTAAGGGAGCTTATTTGGGGTCCTCATAAAATCAAAATTATCCTGAATACTTTGACATGTTTCAGGAGAAAGAGTTACACTCAAAACTTTAGAATTTTGACTATTGATATAAAGTTCTGAGATGGAGGCAAAGTCACACAGTAGGTTAAATAGGCTGGCAAGGGATAGAATGGGTTTTGTGAGCAGAATAACTACGTCATCAGTGAATGTACATAATTTGTGGTGGTTTTCCTGAAATATCAGGGGGTTGATGAATGAGATGTCCCAAGAAATACATTAATAAGATCAAAAAGCATTGCACCAGCAATCAGCAGATCTCCTGCAGATCTGTTGGTATATCTGCTTGCCCATATGAGATGTACGAGTAAGCAGATATGCTGACAGGAAGAATGAATGAACTACCATGGCGCTTCACGGCGCCTTAGTAGTTCATTGAGGACTACAAGCTGTACTTGTGTACATGTGGGGCATAACAATTTGATCTTTAAATAGGGATATGTAAACATTTTAATGTTGCCGAGCTTAAGGTGTCTAAGCACATTATCAATGAATAATAAAGTAACAGTTATAAATATCTAGTACATAAGTAATGTTATCTACAAAAATGTCTGAGTCATTCGATATTACTATTTAATATATACTGTTTCAAAATTCATGTTTGTTTACCATTTGTGTTGCCAACTATTTATAGTTTTTTTTTTTTAACTGAATCTGATCATAAATTAAGTACAGTTGAACTACAGTAGATTGAGGAAGATCATGAACATTTTATTACTTTCATTGTAATTCTTTTGTTTTAATGCTCCGTGAATATATATGAACCAATTCTCCAGATTCTTGGTTGGCTGGCCTTTAATCTCAGTTGCTGTAATTCATGAATTATGTGGTTCACCTCAGAAAAATTGTCAGAAATAAAAGCAGGAGTATGCTTTTAATCACAATATGCTAGGCAAGTTTCAGATGAATTGGTTTTGGTGTATCAGTTTCCTGCAAGTTTAAGCAGAGGGAGTTGATTCAGACATTACATATTAAACTTCTTTTTTTTTTTCTTTCAACAGTAAGTCAAGGTGGTGTACCAACAGCTACAGATATGTGTCCAGATCCTGGAGTACCAGAAAATGGTAAAAGAACTGGATTTGATTTCAGGTATTTTTTCATTACATATTAAAATTTACTCTATGGGGTTGATTCACAAGGAATTTACAAAGCCATTTGCCCAGGAAAAGTTCATTTGTTCCGTACAAATTAGGAAAAATTGAATGTCATTAGGCTATATATACAGTAGTGCTTTTCAGTTGTAAAGCATTCATTTTAAATGGAAAATACTGCATTTGCCCACTAGATAGCACTACGTGTTGTAGGAAGTCCCTAAGATACTTAACTCTATCTAGTGGGCAAATGTGGTATTTTCCACTTAAAATCAATGACCAATTTGTTTTTATCCTATTTGAACAAAAGAAATGTGCATGCACTTTCACTGGGCCAATGACTATGCAAATTTTTTATGAAAAAGGCTCTATGTGTTAAATTAAATTTATAATAAAAATTGTTGGTTTCCATTTTATTGTGATTGTACAGTATTAAAGTTACCAAAAACTTCCATACTCTTACATCAAGGTGTGTTTTGCAATTCCATTTTCAGAATTAGATAGGTGACAAAGGCATGCCATAATTTCTCATTTTAGGTTTTAATCTCAATAAACAAACATAGTGTAGGTTGTATTTGCTAAATTGGTTCATCTGAACTTAGATTAGTAAATAATAAAGAATCGGGACAATACTAGCCTAGCACCCCAATTAGTATTAACATACTTCAGGGCTGCAAGCACTTGGGCCCCCATTAAGCTGATCCCACACCATATGCCTTTCAGGACTAGGTGGAAGCATTAAGGACGGGGATCCAATATAACCCAAACCCTAAACTAGTGTTAGAGGGCTCTGTAATATACACTACCTTAACACAGAAATAAAGAATTTTAGGAATTGTACTTCAAGACTGGACTGTTTCACCCCCTTTCTGCCCAGGTCATTTTTTTCAGATTTCAACACTGTTACACTTTGAATAACAATTACTCAGTCATGCAATGCTGTATCCAAATTAATACAATATCTTTTTTTGAGACATATAGAGCTTTCTTTTGGTGATATTTAATCATGTTTGCTATAAATGGAAAAATATTGGGTACCAAAAGCATATTTTCTCAGCACATTTCCATAAATACTATGGGAGAGACCCATTGAGAAATTGATGTAAACGTTTGTTTGCAGCTTATCATCTGGCAGATCCTTGTGGTGTGTATGCATTTTGTTTGTTTGGTGGAAGAAGATTCACATGAATCTCAGTACAAATACTTTACTGTGGTGGTGGATGTCGACTATTTACTTGCACTTTGGGACTGTTATGTACAAAGAGGGATAACATATATAACACTGTATAATTTGCAGATATTTGAAGGGGTGTAATTATTACTTCATTATTCAGAGGGTAAGTGTATATCAACTCTCATTGCTGGCAGCTTCTTAACACATTTATTTTATTGCTGACTGGATATGTTTTTGATTTACACATAGTCAGTAACAATGTCCCAAATCTTCACTACATCAGGGCCAGTTTCACTGAACCAGTTTAAGCCAGCAACAGTGTTTCTGATTGCTGCCACTTGAGTCCCAGTGTTAGCCAGCAACAGTGTGCCTAATTGCTGCAACACCTGTCCCACCAGTGTGCAGTGTTGCCACCGCCTACCATTTTTACTGACACTGTCTATTATTATTACAAGTACTCATATAGCACTGTCAATTTACACAGTGCTTTACATATATATATTGTACATTCACATCAGTCCCTAACTCTCAAGGAGTGTATAATCTGAGGTCTCTAACTCACTATCATATATACACATACTAGGGTCAATTTTATATTCAAATATTTTTATTAAAGGATTTTCAATATACAAAACACTGTACATTAGCGTGATATGAAAGAAAAAGGTTCACATTCAGGTATAGCATTCAGTGTATGTAAGAGGGTCCCCACCAATTGGCTGGGGAGGCTGTGGACTTAACTCGTGCTTACATGAGAGGTATGCTCAGATTAGAGTGAACCGTGTCGGAGTAGAAGTGCGGTTTATATTGGAAAGGGGGCAGAGGGGGGAAAAGAGTTGATGTTTGGGTCATAGAATGGAGTTATTTTGTGGTTATCATTTTATGGAGCAATTTGAATTTTTTAACAAACGAGACCACTGAAATTGGAATTTCTGTTGTGAAGAATTATGGAAGGCTGTTCTTCTTTCCATCTCACACTGGAGGTTAAGGTCGGATAGGAGAGATGCTAGAGAAGGAGTTTTCGTTGATTTCCACAGTTTAGTGATATTGATTTTAGCCACAGATAATATGTGTATAATGATGGTACGTGTGTCTGTAGGGAAGCAAGGGATGGGTTTGGGGTCATAGGGATTCCGGTGATAGAAGAAGTCAATTGAAAGACTTTATTCCAGTAGGATTTGAGGGATTTTCATGACCAAAGTAAATGTAGTGTTGATCCTATTTCTCCACAGTGTCTCCAGCAAGTAGGTGAGTGTTTAGGGTAATATAGTGCAAGTTTAACAGGCGTCAAGTACCACTGGTGTAAAATTTACATATATGTTTCCCAATGGGAACTACATTTAGAGGCTTTATATGTGATATTGAAAGTTCTTTCCCAGGTGTGTGGGTGTATTGGTTGAGGGAGAATGTTCTCCCAATTGGTTAGAGAGGTAGTATGAAGCATAAACTGTGCTTTGGTTATGAGCGTGTAGAAGATCGAGATTCCTTTCTTTGGATATTGTGTCTTATGGAGGAATTGGTGTGTGGTAGTAGGGATTGTGAGTTCAAGTGGTATTGTTATTTTGTGTAGGGAGTGAGCTATTCGCATATAAGTAAAGTTCTCTTTGTCAGGAAGGTGGAATTACTCCTGTAGAGTGGAAAATGAGTCTAGGTTGTGGTTTGTGCATATGTCTCGGATATGGGAAATGCCTCGATTCTCCCATTGCATCAGATTTAGATAGGGAATAATGAAGTGGAAAGTGGTGTAGGAATTCGTTTAGTATCTGTATCTGACTTGTTGGAACTTAAGAAGTCATACCAGGTGTTTAGTGAGGCTTGTATGCAAGGATGCTTAGATAAAAGCTGGAATTGGGACGTTTGGGGTAAGAATAACATTTTATCAAGTGCGTGCGGTAGTTGTGGAGGAGTTTCCATGGTGGTCCACGTTTTTTCATTGGTAGGGTGCCACCAGAAAAAGAGCTGGTCTAGAAGGGCGGCATTGTAGTATGATTTTATATGGGGAAGGCCCGCCCCTGCTTTGGAGGCTGGACGTATTAGGAGGTTTGTGGAGCATCTAGGTTTTTTTGAGTTCCATACGAACTTGGCTATTGATGCTTGGAGTTTGGAAAAGAAGATATTGGGGACGGGAATGGGGAGTGTGCGGAATATATAAAGTATTTTGGGTAATATGCACATTTTTAGGGTTGCTACTCTTCCCAATGTCGACAAAGTTGATGTACGTAGATTTTTCAATTCATGTGGGATGGTTTCAAGGAGTGGTTGGCAGCATATAGTTGGGAGGTAGTGGCGGTGAGTTTGATCCCAAGATAAGGAATGCTGTGATGTTCCCAGGAGAAAGGGAAATGTTTAGTCAGTGTATTCTGGATAGTCGTGGGTGTGTAGAGATTTAGGATAGAGGATTTGGGTTCATTAAGTTTATAGTAAGAGACTTCTGCATAGTTCTTAAGATGTGAACGTATCGATTGGAGTGATTTATAGGGGTTGGTGATCATTAGGATGATGTCGTCTGCAAAGAAGCTGATTTTGTGTTTTTTTAAGGTGGGTAATTCCTGTGAAAGTTGGGTCATCTCTGAGTTTAGATGCCAATGGCTCGATTAGTAGGGTAAAAATTATGGGGGATAGGGGGCAGCCCTGTCTCGTGCCATTGGATATGAGAAAGGGTTGTGAAAGAGCGCCGTTAGTTAAGACTTTGGCAGACGGGTTGGAGTAGAGGGATAGGATTGCCAATAGCATCCAGTCTGTAATGCCAAATTTTTGGAGTGTAAGTTTCATAAATTGCCAGTGAATTCGGTCGAATGCTTTTTCAGCATCTAGCGACAAAAGTAGGGAGGGTTGTTTAGTGGATTCGAGGTTATGTAAGAGGGATATGATTTGTCTAGTTGCATCTGGTGCCTGACGACCAGGGATGAATCCCACTTGGTCAGGATGAATTAACGTAGGTAGGAAGGGGAGTAATCGTTGGGCTTTTATTTTGGCGTAAAGTTTTATGTCAGTGTTCAGAAGTGAGATGGGTCGGTAGTTCTGGACCAATTGTGGGTCTTTACCCGGTTTTGGAATAGTCGTGATTATCAATTGAAGCATTTCGATAGGGAAATCTCCTGTAGAGGCAGCGTGGTTGAATAGTGCAGATAGGTGTGGTGAGAGGTTTTGTGTAAATATTTTATAGAACTCATTGGTGAAACTGTCATTTCCTGGTGATTTATTTAGAGGAAAGGTTTTTATATTGTGTTCCACTTCTGTAGGAGAAATTGGAGTGGTGAGCGCTGTGAGTTGGGATGACATGAGTCGGGGAAGATTAGTCTTTGCTAGGAAGTTTTGTATGGAAGCAGTTGTTGGTTGGGTTGTGGTTGGGTCATCTTTAATGTTATATAGATTTTGGTAATAAGTTGCAAATGTGTTGGCTATGTCTTGCGGGTTTGTAAGTAAGGCATTTGTGGTCGGGTGTTGAATCGTAAGGATTTTAGATTTGAGCCGTTTTTGTTTAATTATTTTTGTTAAAAAAGAGTTTGCTTTATTGCCGAGTGCGTAGAATTTTGATTTTGTTTTTTGGAGGTTGAGGTCATATTTATGTAGTAGAATAGTTCGTAGTTTATTTCTGTCCTGGGTCAGGGATATGGATGTGGAAGGGTTAGGGTTTTTTTTTGTTGATTTCTTCGTTTAGTTTAATGGAAGATAAAAGTTGGTCAATTTGTTGGGATCATTGTGTATTGATACAGGAGTTTAGTTGTATGAGAATACCTCTCATGTAGGCCTTGTAAGCGGACCATATTGTGGTTATAGGTATATCAGGGGTGGAGTTGAATTCGAAGAATAAGTTGTGGGCTTTCAGTAGGTGTTTCTGGTTATCTGAGTCTTTCAAAATTGCAGAGTTCAGTCTCCAGATGGGCGGGATTGCTGATCGTCGATTATCTTCTAAGGATATATTGAGTGGGGCGTGGTCTGACCAGGTTATGGTACTGATTGTGGACGATATCACGTGTTGAAGTGTCCATTTGTCTGTGATGAAAAAGTCTATTCTGGAATAGGAGAGGTGAGAGGGGGAATAATAAGTATAGTCTCTCTCGTTGCTGTGTTGGCATCTCCAGATGTCGTAAAGGTCGTGGTTATGTAGAAATTGGTTGAAGTGTAGGTTGTGAGATCTTTTGTTAGAAGACGTATCCAACAAATGATTGCCAATAACGTTGAAGTCTCCGCCGGTGATGAGTCTGCCTTGTGTTTGATTTGAGATGATGGAGTGAAGTTTACAGTAAAATTTCAAATGATTGTTGTTGGGGCCGTAGACATTGACTGGAGTGTAGAGAATGTAATTTACTTGACAAATTAAGATGTGGTAGCGACCTTGGGGGTCAGTGGTTTCCGAGATGTACTTGAACTGAACAGAGTCCTTTATAGCTGTGATAATACTGTTTTTTTTTCTTTGGGTTAGTAGCCATATTGTCAAGGTCCTACCTTTTCCCCGAGGTTTTGTTACTCCATGTGCTGGCATCCATCTTGGATTTCTGCTGAGCATGGTGGGAAGCTTTTATGTCTTCAGGTCTCTGAGGTCCATCCCCCAGAGGGGTGTGGCTGAGTACATATAAGCCTGTGATCCGCACATGCTCTTTGCACTTGTGTCTTGTGTCTTTGTCTTGCTACAGCTCTGTGTATATGCTCGTGACTCTTCTGGTATTCTGACTCGGCTTGTGACTAAGACCATTCTCTGTGTTTTCCTTCGATCTGACCTTCCGTTGCTGAACCCGGCCCGTGACCTGTGATTCTCTGTCTACTGTTCTGTACTGTTTTGTCCCGTTGTTGTCGACTCGGCTTGCCTGACTACGCTATTGTTATTCTCACCAGCTACACGCCATTGGCGGCGGCCATTACCGCAGCCGGGGTGTCTCGGGGGCCGCGACCTGGTTCCTGGCTGCGTCAAGTCCATCCCCACCATCAGGGGCCCTGGTGAAGGGCAGCCTGGGACTTAGACTCCGCGCCCTGAGGGACTTCGGTCTGTTGGTGGTGGTTGTCGTCAGCCAGTGCCTTACCCTGCCACTAGGCCTACCTGTCCGTTCCACAGCCCTGCCCTGACACTTATAGATATGTGGGAATCACTTAAGTTGCAGTCTGGGGATCTTGTTTGTGGCGAAGTGCGTTTCTTGTAAGAAAAGAATGTCGGCCTGAAACATTCAGGTTCCTTTTTGAAGCAGTGATCTTTTGAACGGCGAGTTTAGGCCGCGAATATTAAGAGATGTGATATTAATCATAATGGAAATCTGTAAAATGATGTACAGGGTAGTTGAGTTGTTGAATGGGGAAATGAAGGTTGAGTGGGTGCATCTTTGAGAGATGGAAGGTCTGCGATTTTGTGGTAACGATTGGGCTTGATAGATGAGTCAGAAGGGTATTCCGCGAAACTTTGTTAAAGGTGAGTTTCAAAGTATAGTTGGTCGACTGGTGGTGCCAGGGGAGAGGAGGAAGACGAAAGTAGAGGGAAATAAAAAAGAACTTGCGAAC
This sequence comes from Staurois parvus, assembly GCF_062004578.1. Taxonomy (NCBI): domain Eukaryota; kingdom Metazoa; phylum Chordata; class Amphibia; order Anura; family Ranidae; genus Staurois; species Staurois parvus. Next base: position 690,518 of record NW_028317942.1, read on the forward strand.
AATGCAAGTAACCTGAGTAGCACGGTGTGCTACTTCAGAACTGGGGGGTTTGAACAGGCTTTGACCGTGAAGAAGGTCCTGCCATACATTTTCTTGTAGTATGAACATTTTTCTAAACTGGGCCAGTCGCCAGAGGATAGTAGATTAGGGTATAACACTTGAGATGAAAAATAGGTGGTGTGCAGGAGGTGTACTTTTTCAGGATTCTTCTGCCTCCACGTGTTGGCTATTAGTTGGTGTAGATTGCTGTGTATCCGGGGGTAGGATATTCCAAGCTTTAAGCAAGTCTAGGCCCGCTTCAAGGGTCTTGATTGTGTAAAATTCTTCCATGTTGTTTCACGGTTAATTTGGTTGGGAAACCATATTGATAGCCTATGCCGTGGTTTCTGAGGGCTTTGGTGATAGTGATCATCTTTTTTCGGTTAAGAAGCGTGGTTTTTGACAGATCTGTGAATAGTCGAATATTTGCATGAGATGATGGGAGTGAGGGTGGGTTTCTGGCTGCCATCATGATTTTTTCTTTTATGTGGTAGAAATGAACACGCACCAGGACATCTCTCGGGATGGATGCTGACAAGAATGAGGGCTTTGGTAGTCGGTGGGCTTGGTCTATAGCCATCTCTAGGTCAGAGAGGGCAGGGATGAGGTGTTTTATATATTGTATATATGGTAAGAGTGCCTCATTAGTGACGTTTTCAGGAATACCTCTGAACTTTATGTTGTTATGTCTTGAGCGATCTTCTAGATCGGCTAATTTCAAATTGATTTGTTCGATGTCAGATGCATGATCCGCGTGTGTGTCTATCAAATCGTTATGCACCATAACTACTTCTCCCATTCTGGATTCAATATGGTGTAATCTGTGTTCTTGCTGTTTTATCATCATCCGTGGCCCAAATTACTACTGTGGTTAATCACTATGCAAGGTATGTCTGAGCGATAAGAGCATATTTTTCATGCAAAGTTCAGTAATAGGTTGATCTGTTGCAGGGAATGTCTCTATTGTAGGCAGGTCAGTGTGAGGGTGAGGTGATGGATGGCTGAGGGCCTGGTAGGCAGAGGGCTGGTCAGGGTCAAGACGAGGTCTGGACTTGGCCGGGCTGCTCATGGTGGGGGACATAGGGGGAGATGACTCATCAGGGTCCCCTGTGTATAGCAGATGCAGCAGTCTGGGGTCAGTCTGCTGGGCCATGTAGTCCCTCTCCTGGCCGCCACTATTCTGAGTAATGCTGCCGCCGGCACCATCTTGGATTCCTGAGGTGACAGGAGGGAAGAACTGTGTGAGTTTTCCCGGTTGTCCCGGGGTTTTTCTCCTGCGGGGCATAGCTGGGGAGGTCTGCACAGTGCTCCTGCTAGTTGCTGTGGGGTTTATATACCCTGGGGCCGGTGTGTGCTGCGATCGTATTGGCGGGTGGATGGAGCGGTCAGAGAAGAGAGTCCGTCCAGAAGCCGGCCGCGCATGCACCCCCTAGGGTCAATTTTAGACAGGAGCCAATTAACCTATTAGTATGTCTTTGGAGTATGGGAGGAAACCCAAAAAGGCAAAAAATGTAAACTCCAAGCAGGTGGTGCCATGGTTGGTATTCAAACTGATGACCCTAGTACTGCCAGGTGGAAGTGCTAACCATTTAGCCATTGTGCTGCCTATTTATTGACCACATTTCTGCCTGCCACCTAGACCAATTCTTTGCCTGTTTGCTGACCATGTCTCCGCTTGGCACCTGAACTAACCCATCTGTATGTCCAGCTGATTATGTTCCTGTGAGACACCAGTCCCAGGTATCCACTGTGGACAACTGCACTTTTGAAACCACAGGAACTCTTTTGTTCAACCTTTGTTTAGCTTTCTGTGCTTCATGACCAGTGAACATGGCATTCCTGTGGCCAGCCACATGCCAGTAGGCTAGGATTGCTTGGTTTATAGGTATGGAGACTGCTATAGGTGACGCTACATTAGGCTATATTCCTTAACCACTCATACAGAGGTGAGTATTACATGTGAGTAATGTCTTATTAAGTTTACAACTTTGTGTAAAAAATAAATTTTCATTTTCTTTCCTCATTTTCCTTTCCAAAAACTTATGGCAAAATGAAATCTTCAGTAGATTCATTATGCCTCTTAATATATTGGAGTGAGTACTCTTCAAAACGTGGTAATTTTTTGAGGTATCTACTGTCCTTGTGCTCCAGGGCCTCCAACATATGATGGGTGATCAGAAAATTCGATGTGTGATTTGATTTGGATTTCTCTTCTGTTCATTTACTTTGCATTGTGTTGATTGATACAAATAAACTATTATTTTTAAAAAAAAATGCTTTTGAAAAATCGCTGTGCGAGTAATATGTGCCATACACAATTGTAGTACCCACCATTTTATTCACTAGGGTGTCTGCTTTAAAAAAATATCTAATGTTTTGGGGTTTAAATTAATTTCCTAGCAAAAAATACAGATTTTTTTATGTGAACAAAAAGTGTCAGAAATGGCTTGATCTTCAGGTGGTTAGAAGAGTGAGTGATGTGTGGCATAAACTTCTAATACTGGGCATAAAACGCCCCTACCCCCCAAAATGACCCCTTTTTGGAAAGTAGACACCCAAAACTATTTGCCGAGAGGCATGTTGAATCAATAGAATAATTTATTTTTTTACCACAAGTTTTTTTTTTTTTAACACAAAATTGTCACTTAAATGATTTACTGCTCACACATGCCACGGGTATATGTGGAATTACTCCCCAAAATACATTCTGCTACTTCTCCCGAGTATGGGGGTACCACATGTGAGAGACGTTTTGGCAGTCTAGCCAAGCAAAGGTCCCCAAAATCCAATAGGCACCTTCAGGCTTTTAAAGGGCTTTATTTCCTCATTACACTTCCAGACTACCTATCACAGTTTCACAGTTTCAGAGGCCCTGAAATGCCAGGATAGCACCTAACCCCCCCCCCCAAATTACCCCTTTTTGGAAAGTATACACCCCAAGGAATTTGTTAAGAAGCATGGTAAGTATTTTGCAGATCTCATTTGTTGTCACAAGTTTTTGGAAAATGGAAAAAGAAAACAAAAACCTATTTTTTTTATTTTTTTATATTTCAAAACCTTGTAAGAAAAAATGAGATCTGCAAAATACTCACCATGCCTCTTTTTAAATTTCTTGGGGCGTCTACTTTCCAGAAATGGGTCATTTGGAGGGGTTTGGTGCTATCCTGGCATGTCAGGGCCTTCGAAACTGTGATAGGTATTGAGGAAGTGAAATGAGGACGTTACGTACCTTCAGGCTTTCAAAATGGTCATTGGATTTCAGGCTCCTGTATGTGGCTAGGCTCCCAAAAAGTCTCACACGTGGTATCCCCATACTCGGTAGAAGTAGCAGAATGTATTTTGGGGTGTAATTCCACATATACCCATGGCTTGTGCGAGAAATAAATCATTTCAATGACAACTTTGTGTAAAAAAAAAAATGTTTGTCATTTTCCAGAAACTTGTGGAAAAAAATAAATCTTCCATGGACTCAATATGCCTCTCAGCAGATAAGAGTGTCTACTTTCCAAAAAGGGGTAATTTGAGGGTGTTTGTACTATCCTGGTATTTTAGCACCTCAAGAAATGTGATGGGCAGCCAGAAAGTAAAAACTGTGTAAATTCCATTATCTACAGTATTTATTGCTTTGTGTGAAAGTTATAGCGTCTTCAAACTATGGATTTTTTTTAACCAAAAACATGTAGCAGAATACATTTTGGCCTAAATTTATGACAAAATTTTAGTTTTTTTTGGATATTTTTTATGACCGAAATGAGAAAATATTGTTTTTTTAAAAAAATAACTGAGATCAGTATAGTGTCAGTCAAGGATAGTATAGTGTCAAACTAGGGAGGAAAAGTATCAGATTAGGATGGTATAGTGCCACATTAGGGCAAGATAGTGGCAGGCTAGGGCATTATAGTGGTAGGTTAGGGTAGTATAGTGTCAGGTTAGGGTAGTATGGTGGCAGTATAGTGGCAGGTTAGGGTTGGCTTTGGGGGGCACGACTAAAATCTGGGGTGGCATAGCCCACCCTTTCATTCCCCTAGATCCGGCCATACTCCCATTAGGTCAACCTTCCTTTTGATCAACCGCATACAACAGTGGGTGGATTTCTTGGCTGTGGATATGGAATCTGCCAACTGTATTGCACTGTCAATCAAAAGAAAGATGGATCATTTCCCCGTCAGGCTCCGCCCAACCCATTACACACCCCTTGACCATGCACCTGTCTGTGGAGCTCAGTGGCAAGGGAAGGAGCACACTGAGAAAGAAGTGTCAAATGTGTGGACTTCTTTGGTTCCTGTATTGTAGACAAACACTTTAGAAACACCTAAAGGTTGTAGATGCTTGCACTCTCTGCTACCAGCCATAGAAATACATGTACAAAAGAATATATGAACAGTACAATTAATGTATACATTCTTTTTAATACTGCACTGCTAAAATGAAATACAAAATCACATTTGTAAAAAGAGTAATGTACATGACACATCTATTTATCATGTGTAAATGATCTGTTTTAATAATTCACATGACTGGCAGTGTCACGTCTACCTACAAAATGTACCATTTTATTATGATGCTTTAGGCAAATGAAGGAAATAATAACTATCGAAAGCCACAAGAAAATGACAAGGTTTGCCTATACAAGAATAGAGACGTGAAACAGGATAAACATGTCAGTTTGCATTATGTATTCTATGAGAGCAGGCCTTGAGGTACATTTGTGTGTTTTGAGCCAGAGCCACACAGGATAAAAGAACAAATCATGTAATTGATAATGTATTATGTTAACATACGTCATGTATACAGAACTTTATTTTGACTACAGAAATATTACATTTGCAGCATGCAGGTTTAATAAGAGCAAATCATGAGAAATATCCATGCCATGCAATTATTACAAACCAATTCCTAGGACTAGTAAGGCTAACAGTAACTGACATGATTAGCTTTGCCATCTAAAAAAACTAAAAAATAAGAAGCCTTGTGCAATAAAAAAGAGTATTGTTTTAAAATAAAGAACTGTTGAAAAAACTAAATACATGTAGGGATATATTTATAAAGCAGCAGTTTTGATATTCACTGGTGGTTAATCATTCTCTGTAACTTAAATTGCATGCACAAAGAATATTCACCTGCAGTGAATATGTGGTGAATTTCACTTTCACTGCTTTATACTGCTATATACTTAGTTTTTTTTTTGCAATTGTAGGGTAACAGTCCCAGTATATTATACCTTCTCACACATTGGTAATGATTTACAAGTGGTTTAAAGAATGTTGATTTTGTATTATGATTATTTACTTAGTTTACTGAATATGGTAAAGTTGCATTCACTTTCAATACCCAACCATGTGCAAGGGCCAAGAAGATTTTTGTTTTACAATTGTACATATTTGGATCATTGAAATGAATACATCTACTAAGTTTAAATTTAAAATATAAAGTACACATTCGCTATTTGTTTAGTAAATCAACACTTTTGTGTCTCTACCTTTTTTCCCCCTCTCTTATACATAAAAATTATAACTCCATGTGGATAAGCAGTGCTGAGGGCAATATAAGAACAGCTGTGTTGTAAATATGAATTTCTTTGCAATATCTATAGGCACAGAGGTGAATAAAAGTGTATTTTTAACCACTTACCGCCTGCGCACAGTACTTTTACTGCGAGCTGATATTAGGTGGTGCACCAGTGCGCCATCAGGGCATGCAGAACAGCATGATGCTCGGTACCTAGTCATGTGGATGGCCAGGGTTACATGTCATCGCTATGGCCAGTCACAGTGATCACATGATTACAATGTAAGCAAAACTGTCATGAATGACTTGATTGGCCACAAGTGATCACATGGTACCTGGGCCAATCACAGCATCACCATGAGATCACTTGTGACCAATCACAGAATCACAATAGTAAACATCAAGTAGTGAATGAAGCCTTTCATGACCATTAACACTCTTGTTATAATCATCACCGCAAGGGATATTAGTGTAAAAAAAAAGGTGTCATGTTATGGTAGTAAAAAACGAAAACCTGAAAACATAAAAACATATTTTAAAAAAATTAATAAAAAAGTAAATAAAATGTGTTTTTTACATACATACACACAATTTTTTTTAATAAACTGTCACCAGTTCAGTACAGCGTCATCATATGACTGGTGTGGCCATGATCAGGGATACAGACTGGTGACAGTATGTAAAAATAAAACAATTTCTTCATTCTCCCAAACATTGAGACAAACAAATTACAATTACAAAAAACTTGCTGTGCCTCTTAGCATATAACTGTCTACTTTACAAAAAAGGGGTCAATTGGGGGGTATTTGCACTGTCCTGACATTTTAGGGCCTGCGGAAATGAGAAAGCTCTATTTGTGTGAAAAAACCTGTATAAATTTAATTTGGGTACAGTGTTGCATGACTGAGCAATTGCCACTTAAAGTAGCACAGTGTTGCAAAGCAAAAAATTCCCTGTTCATAAAGTGGTAAAGCCTTCTGGAGGTCAAACTGTTTTTACTGCTTCTTCACAATACAAAAACTGCAGTGTGCATAGTCCAGATACAGGTTCGCTTTAAAATTTTGAACACCCCAATATACATAAGAAACTGCAGATAGGACAATAACCATAAAGTAATGAGTCACCAACCAAAGAATTGTTGGTTTTGAATAGCTGTGTGCTTCAAGCTAATTGACCATGCAGATAATACAGAGCAGAGCACTGAAACCTTGAAAGCTACATTTTAATAGTCTTATTCCTAAAGTTGTTTCTCTAAAGTACATTTATATTGGCAACTTAAAAATTAAATATAACTCAGTAAATCTCATGTTTGATACCAATAATGCTATCAATACTTTTATAACTTTTGGGGTATACACTCATACTGAGTGAAGAAAGTGCACCTCTTGTAAACACAGGGTTTGATTTAGTAAAACTGGTTCACTCAGAAACTGATGCAACTGTGGATGGTAGCCAATCAATTTCTCACTTCAAGTGTTTTCAATTAAGCTTTGGCAATAAAACCTGGAGGCTGATTGATTTCTATGTAGAAGTGCACCTATTTTTGCACTTTTCAGTTTTAGTAAATAAACCCCACAGTGACTGCTAAGCTTGAATTTTTGCATGTCTTAGGAATGGTTCAGGCCACTGATGTCCTAACAGTTTAACAGATTGTAGTTCCAGGCTGCATTAGACATTGGAAATGTCTTCATCTTCCATCCAACTATGGTCTTAGTTTAGGGTAGTTTGTAGCAGTATAACTATATATACTGCCCATCACAATGCCTGTCATTTACTAACTTAAAAAATGTGGTTTTATCTATATGTAAATTTCTGTATGAAAAGATGGTATTTCTTTTCATGTTACAAGAATAAAAAAGTCAGAGATTCTAACACATTGAATATAGTTTTTATTGTGCAATATCATTTTCCCCTTTGCTAAACATTGCAACGTTGTCCATCATTTATTTTTCTTACAATATATTTGTTTGCTTTCTGGCTATTTCTAGAGTGGGTGCCAATGTCCAATTTTCCTGTGATGATAATTATGTGCTACAAGGCTCGAAGAGTATAACTTGTCAAAGAGTGACTGACACACTCGCTGCTTGGAGTGATCATAGACCAATCTGTCGAGGTAAGCGAATGGAAAAGCAGGTTTGACTTTAAATACTATAAAATTATAGAGTGCACATTTCTTTAAAAATGTTTTTTTGAAATTCATGGCTATGTTCCTTATGACTTGAATATAGCTATTCAGTTTGTCTTAAGAATGCATTCTCTGTTTGCTGGAAAAACACATGGCAATAAACCCACAGAAACACATAAATTGCTTAAGAATTTGCTTGTGTCACATAATATAGCAATGGCTTGAATTGTGCTTTTCACACTTTCATATCCAAAAGAACTGTTTAGAAATCACCAGCTTCTTGGCAATATGTTCCAATTACCTAGTTCAAGGTGTGATAAAATGCTTTACTGCTTTATTTACTTAGGTAGAAACTTGTTGTATCACAGAATTCTCTTATTCCTTTGTGTGTAAGAAAAAAATGTATATTGGTTTACTTGCTATGTTGGCTTTGCATAGTTTTTCATTCTGCTTGTTTTTCACGTCTATATTTTAAATTGCCAGTAATATAATACAAACGCATTCTTATCATCAACAATAAAAAGTGACAAAAAGTATCAATATATCCATAAACTAAGATTATTTCACAACAATATTCTATTAGTCTTGTTGAAAGAAAAAACTGCCACCATAGACACCATGAAATCTGAGAACACGGAATTCTCAATAGTAGGATGTGTGCTGAAGATGTGTTTTCTGAAGCTGTCAGCATTATATTCTACCCTTCTTGTGGAGTCACTAAACTAAAATAAGCATGTAAATATTGTTTCTTGGGACAAACAGTACTTATGATAATACCATATAAAAGATTTAATTCATCAGCATTCATTATGGCCTGCTCGGTATGATGACAACTAAACCAAAGTCATAAGTGACTGCAGAAAGAATAGATACTTGACCTCAGATGTTGCATAGTACCAGCAGGTATACAGTTTTTTGAGAAAGTGAATCAATTTGGTGATTGACATGGTCACCTTCAACTGCAAAATATTATATATATATATATATATATATATATATATATATATAATATATATTGATTAAATATGCAATGTAGTATCTGATGTTTACTCACAGGTGGCTAGTTTTTGATAGGTATACTATGACTATTTAAAATTAAATGCAGGGTTTCCAAGTTTAATATGAAAAGAATTTAAAAAGAATTAATGCTTGTTTACACCAAACTCTTTTGTATCTCATGCCCAAAAGGAATACAATATTGTTAATTAGCAAAAGGTTATTGACACTTCAATTAGCAACCAGACAAAATAGAAAACTACAACAGACTGCAACTAAATAAATCAATGTACTAGAAAGGGATGCAAAAAGCATTGAACAGTGTTTTCCCAATGGACAGTTTGGCAGAGTTTTTTATATACTGGATAAGTTTCAATGTTCTAAAACATTTTCCTGGATTGTTCTTGTGTTTTTTTCTATGTTCCTCCGATACTCCAGGTAAAAACAAAAACAATGTTTTTCTTGTGATTGCAAACTCAGGTAAATAGTCTGTGGATATACCGTAGTTTTTTGTTGATGTAGCGAACACAAAGATATAGAAAGTGTTGTTTATTACATACTATTACTTAAGCTCATATATCACTAACAGCCAGGGTCGAAAGAGTAATACAAAATAAATAATTTATTTATACATGTTGTACAGGATGCCAGTGATGGGTCCTGAAAGGTATGTGTGTGTATATATTGGGGGGACAACAAAGTATAGTTGGTATACTCATGTAAGGTGAGGAGTTTTGGGGTGATCCATCACAAAGATGGAAAACCAACTTGACTTGCAGCTTTTCTAGGGTTGTAAATTCCTGATATAGGATCTGGAATTTGGCGGCTCAGAGAGATCTTGGGTGGAAAAGAGCCTCCAGCCCTGACTATGGGTACTTTTGACCTGAAAGGGTTATCCCACCTGCAAGAGATAGTTGAAAAGGTCAGGAAACATACAGCATGTGTCCATGAGCTGTGGTGTGGAACAGCACACAGTTATGAGAGAGCTGTGGAATGTTTATTGGCTGAGATGTTGCTGAGCTCTTGCAACCCTCCAGGGACACATGGAGAAGGTGGGGAAAATAAGTCCTGCCGGGGGTGAGACAAAGTTTGATTTCGTATGACAGAAATTTCTCAACTGTTTTGTTTGTTCTATGTTGAAGGAACCTGGTTTTGTTTTACTGTTTTGCTTTTACCACGCGCTGGATGGTGATCCAGACCCCCAACATATCACAATGTTAGAAGCCTGTTGTAAAAACATATGCCCCATAAAAACATTCCCATAACATAAACTGCTGCTGAAGCAACTGGAACATGTTACACATTTCACCCTAAAAATGGGTGGAACGTGTAACATGTTCCAAAAGGTGAACTTATCCTTTGAGGAATTAAAACAGTATACATCTGTTCCATTGTGTGTCCATTTAAACTGAATGTCCACAGCTCCAAATGCTCTTCTATTAAAAATATTACAGATGCTAATCCCATAGTTCGCTATTCACTCACTGAAACTGCTCCAGAGCTTAGTCCAGTTGTTACTTTTGTATTCAAAGACATAATAAATCATTAATGTTATCATCCTAGTTTCAAACCACATTTTTTAAAATACAGTGTAAAATACAATGTTGGAGTAATGCTTAATGACACTGAGAATTACTTTGAGGGATATGCTTTAGAGATCAAAGTTTATTGTCTCACATTAAACAAGTTTATTAAAGCTTGAATATAACAATGGCATTAAGTAGCATAAACAAAGCTACATATAAAGTATAGTAACATAAGCATATTTTAAGTTATACAGGGATACATTCAAGGAGCTAAAATAAATTTTGAGTCTTCATAACAACAAAGCAATATCGTTTACAAACTCACCATCACTGAGTTTGTTCAAAGAAAGCATATCACAAACTTATTCTTTCTCTCCTGTTTATTGTACTTCATCTTTGAGAAACCCTGTTACATTGAGAAAGTTTTATATTTGCTTTATCATGTAAAAAATAAAATAAAACAAAGAATGATGTGAATACCGGATATAGAGATCATGTATGTTAATGCACCGCAAGGAGACCAACTACCATTTATCTGAATTCTTACTAGAGAAATCTTTCTTCCTTAACCTACTCAGAGGTGATAATGTAAACACAGTTCTGTTAGCAACAGATTAAGGACATCCCAAATCAGGTTCCATGGCCTTTTAAATTAGTATAGGTGTCAGAATAGGTAAATCAATATATGTGATCAATAAGTATATCAACATGTAAATCATGCGTTGCATGTTTTATGGAAGTGAGAAATATTATCAGATGCAATTGCTAGCGTTTCTTCTATTTTGTACAAGGTGTCTACTCTAAAAATCCAGTCCCTTACAGCTGGTACGGAAGTTGACTTCCAATGTAATAGGATGAGGGATTTGTCAGCCTTGAGTAGATGTTTGGTCAGGAAATGTTTGTATCTGAAAAATGAGAAATATTAGATAGGCAGGAGACGACAAGCTAGTGTTAAATCAAGTTTAGTTTCAGTGATCTGAACAACTAGTTGGTGTACTAGATTTCAAAAAGGGAGCAATTTGGGGCAATGCCACTATATGTGGATTAAGGTTCTCTTGGCTCACCCACATATCCAGCATAAATCAGAGGATTGTGGAAACCAACTCTTGATTTTAGCCAGTGTGGCATACCAATGAGTTAGCAATTTATATGATTTTTCCTGAGTGCAGCACTTATTGAGCATTTGTGCGACATAATACAGGCCCACTTCCACTGTTTGTCAGAGATTTCAGTTTGTAGTGCTGATTCCCAGAGACTCCTAAATGTATCAGGTACAATAGTTTTTGTTTGTTTCAGCCACGTTTAAGACAAGGAGGTAGCTCTTTGAACAGTTTTACCACATAAAAAAAAAGTTTAAAATATAGTTCAGTGGCTTAGTTAAACACTTCTTCCTTTTGTGGATAGTCAGATAGCTGCATAGTTGTAAATAAGACAAAAAAGGTAGGTAGGGCACATTACAATCTTCCTTCAGTAAGGCACAAGTCTTCACATCACCAGCATGTATGCAAAGGGTAGCTAAGATAGATTTATCCCACTTCAGTGAGAAGAGCAAGTGATTATCAATCCCGGGAATGAAGTCTGGATTGTGTGCTAAAGGAGTTAAGGGGCCCGGTACTGAAGAAAAATCCCATTTCAAATAGACTTGGTGGAGGGCCTCTGAGGAAGCACCTATCAAAGGGTTGTTTTTCATATGAATGGGAAGGTTGGCCAGGGTATCCAAGGTGCAAACCTATGGGGTCAGATTCAGATTCTAGATTAAGCCAGTCCTTGAATCCAGCAGTACAGCACCAATCTATCACTCTGGCTAGGTGCATTGCATACTAATAGTCTAATAAACCCATTCTGTCTTGTTCCTTAGGTTTTGCAATCATATGGAACCCTATTGTACGTTTTTTATGAGCCCATGAGAACTGAATTTGTAAAGATGTAGGCATTGTCTAGGCAGCACTTCCACCTGGCAGTACTACGGTCGTTGGTTCGAATCCCGACCACGGCACCACCTACCTGGAGTTTGCATGTTCTCCCTGTGCCTGTGTAGGTTTCCTCCGGGTACTCCGGTTTCCTTCCACACTCCAAAGACATGCTGGTAGTTTAATTGGATCCTGTCTAAATTGGCCCTAGTATGTGTATGTATGAATGTAAGTTAGGGACTTTAGATTGTACGCCCCTTGAGGATTAGGGACTGATGGAAATGTACAATATATATGTAAAGTGCTACTTAAATTGATGGCGCTATATAAGTACCTGTAATAATAATAATAGACATTTGAAAAAACTGTGTGGGATTCTGATGGGTAGGGCATGCATTATATACAATATTTTCTTAAGTTTGGACATTCTTATCGCTGTTCTGCCAAACCAGGAGAAAAAATAAATTCCAGGATTTAATATCTTGTTCTATAGTTTTACGTAAGGGAATAAAATTATGGATGAAGAGGGTATACCACTCAGGTGTCAACCATATGCCTAAGCACTTCAATTATAAAAAATTGGAAGCTTTAAACCTAACTTTACCCTACAAGTTCTCAACATCGATACAGCAAAATTGCCCTTTTAAGCAGGTCTCTCAAGCCTTGATTTTTAAGTAGGAAAGGTAGCCATATGTAGTTAAAGCCTATATTAGGTTAGGTATTGAAACACAGTAAATCATCTGCATATGCTGATTATTAGAATGATCAACTCAGATGTCTCCTTCAAGAGCTTTAGGATTCATGGCCGAGAATATAATTTTAGGATTCCAAAGTCAGGATAAATAAAAGTGGTGACAAAAGGACACCCTTGTCTAGTGCCATTGTTAATGATCACCACTTCAGAAAGCATGCCATTTACCTTGACTAGCACTTGCACTAGGACCATTATATAAAGAAAGCATTTTTTATTTTAGCCCTATATGTCTGCAAGTTGTCAGCATAAAGTCCCATGCCATTGTATTCTCCACATCTGTAGACAGGAGAAGGCTCTCGATCTTGTGCAGCTTTGCAGAATGAATTATGTTTAAGGCCTTGATAACATTATACCTGGCCTCTCTACCAGGCATAAAACGCAATTGCTCAGGACTGACTGAGCAACAATATGGGTCTGTAATGAGCACATTCAGTCTGGCCCTTGCCCGGTTTAGGGAGAACGGTTATGTGGGCCAATAAAAATGAATCTTGGATATTCTGTGGCTTGGTAAGGGAGTTTAGTGCAACCAAGAGGCTTTTTTATAATATTGGGAGGAAAACCCATCTGGACCTGGACTTTTGCCAGATTTAAGGTCTTTAATAGCTAGGGGGAGTTCATCTTCTTCTAAGAGTTTTTCCAATTTGGATATATTCATTTTATTTAAGGTAAGTAGGTTACTTTGCAATAGGTAAGTTTCAATGATTTGTTGTCTGTCTCCCTGTAAACCCCGTGGTTTATGTTGGTGGGGTAAGTTATATAGCCTAAAGTAGATGTCATGCAACTGTGCGGCAATTTTGTCTGCAGCAGGATCACGTTTACCCTCTTTTTTTCTGATTTAAACAATATCATTTGTCATAGTGGGTTTTTTTAAGGCCCTGGCTAAAAATGTATTGCTCTTGTCCCCATGTTTGCAGTAAATTCTCTTTTTAAAAAAGAGAACACTTTTTTGTAGCAACTTCCAGGTCTCCAAAAGCTCATTAGAAGATCTAAAAGCCAGATCGTACCTACTAGATGATTCTAGATGCATTATTTTAAGGGCAAGAGCAGAAATTTCCCTGCCGCGTTCCTTTTCCGTTTGACCCCTAGTTTTATAAGCTCGCATTTGATTACACATTTGTGGGATTCCCACATGACCAAATTTGTGGATTTGCCACTCATGTTAAGTGCAAAATAGTTACTGATCTGATCAGCAATATGTTGTTGAGAAACTGTGTCTGTCAGCAAGGAAGCATTTAATCTACCGTTCAAAACTTTAGATTGTTGTAGTGAGATTTCCAAAGTTACTGAGATGGGGCATGATGATTGTATGATGATATTTGCTTTCTAGGAGAGGATAAGTCCTTTTGTGAGATGAAAATGTAATCAATTTAAAAATGTCTATTGTGGAGTATTCAGTAAAAAGTGTACTCTTTACCAGATGGGAACATTGTGCACCAGGAATCGACTAAAGATAAAGACTGAAGTAAGAGCTTTACTCTTTTGATGAATTCGTAGGTCACACAGGATTTCCCAGAGGATGTAATGGATTCAAGGAAATGTTAAAATCCCCCCTTAATATCAGACAACTTGAAGCAGACCCTTTGAGCTCCTGGACAATTTGGCTGCAAAAGGAAATGTGCGAGGTGTTCAGGAAATAGACATTGTCTAAGGTTACAAGCTTACCAGTGTAGGTACCTTTAAGAAACAAGATTTTCCCCTCTTGGTCTACCAATTGTTGTAGCATAATAAAAGGGCCTTCTCTACTCACTAAAATAGAAACCCCTTCAGATTTCGAAATTGGACTAGGTACATGATAGGCTGTTGTAAAAAATGTATTCATAAGTCTGGAAATCTTTTGTGCTTTAGAATGTGTTTCCCGAAGGAAAATGAATAAAGGACTTGTCTTTTTAAGTTCTCTCAAAAGTGAATATTTAAGACCTTTATATTATGTGATATTACCATAGGCTGTTTCCCTAAAGACGTATATACTATGTCTAGGGTATTTCTAAATTTCAGATAAAAAGTCTTAAAGTGTTACTAAACCCAGGACCCTGCATTCACTATATCTGGTCTCTCTCAGTACACAGAACAAATGCAATTATTTTAGTAAACATAAGCTGCTAAATACCTTTTCTCATCAGCAGTTAGCTTGCTTGTAGGAGCTTGTAGGAGGAGTTTTTTTTCTGCTCTAGGAGGATGCAAAACCACTGACCTCTGTCTGGACAGTGCTGATTGGCCCTGTGCTGATCACATGCACTCTCCCAAGAAAAAAAACAAAAACAAAAAAAACCTCTCTAGCAATATACACCAAACAGCATGTGCTGAGTATCTCCACACGATATGTCTTATCAGGAGATAACAAGGGGAGGATCATAGAAAACAGAATCAAAAAGCATTTTTACACAATGAAGAGGATTAAGCCCTCAGGTTCCACAGTGAGTATAACAAGCATGCTTTACTACATATACAGACTGATTTTACTGTTGTGGGTTTAGTAACACTTTAAAGGATAGAAGGATAAAGGATAAAAATTGGCTTAAGGTACAAATACTGGGTATAATACCTCCAGATAATCAAGTACCTAAAAGGTTCAAAATGTAGTCAACAAGTCAACACGAGAAGAAATTAGAAACCAATGTTAGGCAAAATACACTACCTGTAAGGGATTGTGGGACGGTTGGTAGTATATGAGCACTCTAAACTAAATATACTAGCAGATAAAGTCATAGACTAAAGGGTCCTTAGCTTCATTAAAGAACATCATGAATATTCCAATGAGTCTCCCTAACCACCAAGTCTGTATATTAAAGCCGTACCCCACCTAACAGTACACTGAACTTAACAAAATATCATTATGATTGTAAATAAAGTACCATTCCCCAGATCACAGCAAGAACTGAATCAAAAGTATGAACAGCTGGGTATTGGGCACTGTCAAAAGAGCCATGGCATGTATGAGCCTAGAACGTTATAAAGTAAAATAGCATAGGATATGACTTGAAAGCCCAAAAACATCACATTTCTCTGAAAATAGACATAACCTTTTATGATATCTTAACCCATGTGTGGGGGCTTAAGGCTACACACTTTACCAAAGTGTCATCTGCTCATGTCCAAACAATTGACAATGGTAAACATATTGATACATGCAGAGAACATCAATTGGCAAGTTCTGTTGTACTCCGGCTTTCCAGAGTGGGAATGCTTAGTATTTGGTTATCCAAAAAGAAAGTAACTTGTAAGCCATAGCTAAGTTTCCACAATAGTAACGTTCTTACAAAGTCCAAAGAAAGTACTTATCTGCTATTGTATCAACATGACGTTTAGATATTAGGTAATGTAAAAAGTGCAGGCCAAATAAAGAACACAAACATTGCAAAGGCCTGGTTGAAATAACCCATCTAGGAGGTCTCACCATATTGTAAACAAGTTCACCAAATAAGGTATTCATGTCTGCCCTATAGGCCTAATTGCAAGACATGGGGGTTCCATTCCTGGACGGAGTATAGCTTCCGCCTCTTCATTTCTTGGATGGGCGATTGTCATATGTAGAGAGAGTGGAATACAGTAGACTGCACACTTGTGCTGGAAGCCAAACTCCTGATACCACTCAGGGAGTTCCAGCATTTGTATTTGGAGAGAGTCACAAAATTCGAGCAAATCATCAGAAATGCGTAACATTAGTTGCTTGCCATTATACATGTAGGAAAGACCTTTATCACAAAGTATTTCCAATAGGGGGCATAGTGCCTTTCTATTTTTGAGGGTAATCAGTGACAAATTCTGGAAAAATGCTATGGTATCACCATTAAAGGTAATTAATTCTGTCTTGCTTTAGCCAGGATTTCTTCTTTCAAGTCAAAACTCTGTAAACAGCAGAAATGTCTCTGGGTGGAGCAGTATCTGGTCCATGCACACTCTTTCCCCACTGCAGACACATAAAAATTGATGTACCTGTCTTTGACAGGTACATGAATTGGGTACAAGCGCAGACACTTTCAGTACTGCGCACAGCTAGATTTCTAAAGGGTGTCTACAACACCCATTTTGAATTCCCCTAAATTTTTTCTTGCATATGAGGTAAATTGTATTTAATAAACAAGTCTTTCCTTTTCTTTTTATGTTTGCTACATCACCAAAAGAAACAATAATAGATGATTAGTTAAGCTAATGTACCACTAATAACCAGGGTCTCAAAAGTAATGCATACAATATAATGTTTGATGTTAAAAAAAACTATTATAAATGCATATCCTACAAAAACGTTCATTTTACATAAACATTACCTATAGAATTATATGGTCTAGCAGACCCGTAACGTGAAAAACATGATTCACAGTAAATCCCAATATGCTCTTCTTGTGCTTGTGTGGGTTTCCTTGGAGTAATATAGTTTCTTCCCATACTCAGAAGACATGCTGGTAAGTTAATTGGCTTATTATGTGTATGTATGCATGTGAGGCAGGGACCTTAAATTATAAGCTTCCTGGGGACAGGGCTGATGTAAATGTATAATATGTAAAGTTCTGAGTAAATTGTTGGTGCTATACAGGCAGTCCCCGAGTTAAGTACATTCGGCTTATGTAATACTCATACTTACGTACACTTCCCTCGGGACCGGAAGTCAAGCTGTCAGCATTCTTGTGCAGCAAGCTGATAAGAGACTAGCTGATAAGAGACATCAGAGAGACATAAGAGACAGAGACATCCATTGCTCGTTACTTGTGGGGCTAGCAGTGTCTGCCCACTATCTCCAAAGTGATTTAAGACTGTCTGTCTGCACCTCCGGGGAGAGGAAAGGAGAGGCTGTCAGGCTGCTCACTGAAGTGATCCTCCGTCTGTGCAGGGGGGAGGGGGCAGCGTGTGCTGTGTAAAGGAGAGCAGAGTTCTCTCATACAGTACATTACAGTACAGTGTATTTTTACCCTGCAATAATGCAATAAAACATTTACATGCACATAAAAGTTAAATATGTTAAGGCAAACATGTGTCCAAGCTGCAGTTCTTATGCAAAACACCAGTTTAGAGCCTCTTGAGGTTTTACTGCTTTCTGTAACCTTATTACAAAAACGTAATCTAATATCCTGTCGTTTGGTTAGTAGTTAGTGCTTATAAAAGTGCCTGATTCAACTTATGAACAAATTCGACTTATGAACAAACCTACAGTCCCTATCTTGTACGTAACCCGGGGACTGCCTGTACTTGTAATAAATACATAAATAGATGTTATCAATGCCCCCACATCTAACACCCTGGAAAGAGAGACAGTGTGACCCTATGTTTGGACAAATTGCTATTTTTTTTTAAGTATGTGGCTGTAATCTATTCTATTCATCTGTAGTATAATTTTATGTCTCCTCCTTCTCATTCCAATTACTGACCATGTAAATCAAGATTTCAAAATTTAATGCAGACACAAAGGGCAAAGTTTTTGTTTCCAGAGTCATGGAGAGTGTTTCATTGCCTAGGTACCATATCATTTTTTGTTTGAACTGAATTTTTCATTCAGTCAATCAGATTCCATTGTTTTTCTAGCCCCACTCATCAAGCTGAAATCAGGTTTATTATTAACCTGCTTTACTGATGATCATCTGCAGAGGGAAATTATTAGTTCATTGGTCAGTTTTCATTTACAAGTGTGTTTTTTTGTTGAAAATTGCAATCAGACAATTGTAAATTTCCAGCATGATGATTCTCTTTTCAAATTATTTCACCTAGTTTTGTCTTGTAGAAATTCTCAGTATTGCCACCAAGTGGTAGTCCTGGGGCATTACCCATTTGCCACCAAATGTTTAAAGTTGAAGCTCTGATATCCTTTAGGAACTCCAATCTAGGTTCCGCCTTCCAACTACAATGAATTTTTATTACTTACAACTTAAACACGAGGTGGCTGCACAGTAACCCTCTTCTGAGAGGACCCTTTCCCCCACCCCATCTTTAATTTCATACAAATTGCTATCACCACTAAGGGTTTCATGTCCTGTTGCCATAGCATGCTCCCTACTTCATATCTGGAGGATTACCCCAGAAAACTGATAGATCTGTGGGAGAGAGATGTGTTTGATGAGGGTCAATAAGAAAGTACCCTGGAGTCTGTATATCTTCCCTAAATATGGTGCATTTACCCCTTCAAAGTTGCATACAATGGGTCTCCTGGATACTCTTTTATGTAGTAGGTGCAGTACAGACTGAGGATCCTCATACATATGCTCTGGTGCTGCCCCAGACTTCATAGGTACTGAACCACTATTTTAACTACTATCAGTTCAATCTTTCAATCAGATGTTACAATTGATCCTAAATTGCACCTGCTTGGAATCTGGGAAATAGGTACCAATTATCAGACCACTCCAAAGCAGCAATTTCAAGTGCCCTGTTTCAATCTAGGAACCTTTTTTTTACAGCACTGGAAGTTGGAGCATCCTACAACACATATGGAGTGGATCTAACATACCGTATGGGCTCTTTAAAATAAGAATAACGCCAAAGGTACTCTGCACTTAGAAGGTTAAGCAATACCCTACAACCTCTATGGATAGTGTGCTGATACCATATACCAGACACGTATTCACTGGGTGGTAGAGCACTGCTTAAGAGTGATTGTTATTTACTCTTTATTGTCTATATGGGCCCAACTGTACACCTTGAGCATGTTATTTTCCAGAAGAAGGGGTGCCTTGGGAATTTTTACAAAGTATGGGACTGATCTTGTGATGGGCAGACATTTATAAAGTGCTTAATCTTTTAGTTACAAATCCAGAGATAAGTATCTGTGCTATTGTTGTCATTATAGCACACCTTATTTAGTGATTTCTTTGGTCTACTGTGACTGTAATGTTAAAGTACTCTGTTTAATGCCTGTTAAATTGCTCTGGAGAATTTCGTAGCATCTTCAATAAACTTTACCTGATTACAAAAAAAAAAAAATCTGAATGCAATATCTAACTATGAGCAAAACGGTCTGGTTCATGGGATGTTCGATAAACCCAATGTGAAGCCTTAAAATTGGAATCTTAAAACTTGTTCCCACTGAATTCTATAGGAGATAAACAGCCCTGGGGGCATGTATAAATGAAAAAAAATATAAATAAATAAAAATATGGAACGGCAAGTTCCTTTTAATGTGACTTTGAGGGTGACATGGGAAAACACCATACATACTTGAGAGATGCTTTTAAGCAGGATGTGGTATTACAGAACAATACACTTCTCATGAACAATGATCTATGAAAACCTCTTTGTCTCATTTCCTGGTTACACAAGGATCCCCTGCACTAAAGGCATAGCTGCACATTAAAAACATGTCTATAGAGTTGCTGTGCTTAACCTTAATGTACACCCACCAGCCACTTTATTAGGTACACCTGTTCAATTGCTTGATAACACAAATTGCTAATCAGAAAATCACATGGCAGCAACTCAATTCATTTTGACATTTAGATTTGGTGAAGACGACTTGTTGAAGTTCAAACCAAGCGTAAGAATGGGGAAGAAAAGTGACTTTGAATGTGGCATGGTTGTTGGTGCCAGATGGGCTGGTCCAAGTATTTCAAAAACTGGAATTTTCATGCACAACCATCCCTAGAGTTTACAGAGAATGTTCCAAAAAAAGAAAATATCCAATGAACGGCAGTTGTGTGGATGAAAATGCCTTGTTGATTTCAGAGAACAGAGGAGAATGGCCAGACTGGTTTGAGATGATAGAAAGGCAACAGTAATTCAAATAACCACTCTTTGCAACCAAGGTATGCACAATGCACAACACGTCGAACCTTGAAGCAGATGGGCTACAGCAGCAGAAGCCAACACCGGGTGCCATTCCTGTCAGCTATGAACAGGTAATGGAAGCTACAATTCACGCAGGCTCACCAAAATTGGACAATAGAAGATTGGAAAAACGTTGCTTGGTCTAATGAGTCTTGATTTCCCTAGAGATGGTTGTGCATGAAAATTCCAGTAGATCAACTGTTGTTGAAATTCTCAGACCAGCCTGTCTGGCACCAACAACCATGCCACGTTCATAGTCAATTAAATCCCCTTTCTTCCCCATTCTGATGCTTGATTTTAACTTAAACAAGTCGTCTTCACCACTTCTAGATGCCTAAATGCATGCCACATGATTGGCTAATTAGCTATTCGTATTAGCAAGCAATTGAACAGGTGTACCTAATAAAGTGGCCAGTGAGTGTATGTATAATATTTTGTGTGTGTGTGTGTGTGTGTGTGTGTGTGTGTGTGTGTGTCAGCACCAAATCAAATAGTGAATTATATCTCAAAATCAATTATATCTCTAGGCAGCTGCCCCTTTAAGTGCAAATGCACTTAATATAAATCAAGTAAATAAAAGTAGGCGCTAGCCAATCTATAAAGTGAAATTTCAGATAATATTAAAATTATCCCATAGAACACCTGTGCAAAATTTAGTCAATACCATATTATCAAACCATATCATAAAATCAAAATAATAGTGCAGTGAAGGAAAGTCCCAAATGCCAATTTGATGTGACTGTACCAATAGTAACCAAATCTTGCAAATCTGATTGTGTTCCACCATGTGTACAGCCAAAATGGTAACTCACCAGATCCACTCAGCCAACAAAGTAGCCAGTAGGCATATAAGCACAAATCCTGTGCATTCGGTATGATGCCTAGTCATGCAGAATCCTTCAGGCTATTTCTGTTCAAATAACACTATACCACCGCCTCCATCTTTAGCAAATTTCTCCAAAGAGCCCAGAAAAATATTTATAGTGCAGCAAGTTATTATTAAAAGTATTAAAAGAAAAATCGAATTCACTCACATATAGTTGGTGCTATAGGGAGCACCAACCCAAACAGCTCACTAGGGGGATCCCTCTTTCCACACCGCCGCTCTTCACACAGTCAGTATGCATTCCACCCACCGGAAGTGATTTCAGGGGAACCAGAAATTGCGCATGCAGCTCAAGCATGCATTTCACACAAAAATATAGAAAGCCCACTGGGACGACCAATTATTAGTGGGATTAATTCCCTATATTGTTACCTATATCTCAATATTTTTCTGCAACCATTGGCATCTAGTGGGAAAGCATTTATTAACGATAGCCGAGATATTATACCCCTGTTAGAAGAAGTATCTGTTAAGAGTTCCATTTTTCTTGTTTTAGTGTGTCACGTATCTTGCTTGTGAGCCTGACGGCAGAGGAAGGCCTCTCGTACAGCTCCGGCTCGACGACCACTGAAGAGCAGGCTGGTAGCAGGCAGACATCACAGCAGGACAGGCTGGTAGCAGAGCAGGCAGGCAGTGGAGCTGGCTGGTACCAGTCAGACGTCACTGCTGGACTGGCTGATGGCAGAGCAGGCTGGTAGCAGAGCAGACATCACAGCAGGACAGGTTGTTTGCAGAGCAGTGTAGCATGCTGTATGCGGGGTCATACAGGCCGGGTCAGTAATAGATATGCGGATCGGTCATAAACAGCAGGCAGAAGAATGGTCGGGTCACAAGCCAAGGTCAGTGATAGTAGGAATAGATCAGGCATAGACAGAAGGCAAGAAGAAGCAAGCCGGGGTCAGTCACAGGTATCACTCACAGGAACAGGCACAGGAATACAGGAGGGGGAGCTGCAGATCAGACAACACAGGCTTAAAGTGCTGCTGGATTTAAATAGTCTGATTGGTGCCAACACTAGTAATGGGCAGCCGCATGTGCACACGGTCGAGTGCAAATGCCCACAACTATGCACAGCAGAATGGGCCCTCGCACATCTGCGCCTGCACCATTGTGTAAGCCCAGAGGCTTCAGCTGCATTATGGCAAGCATCTTCCTGACACAGTGGATGTAGAATTGCTGTACACAAACATTAAACAAAGATACGCACTAGAGGCAGGGAAATGGGCAATGGAGGGACTAACTGATTTAAAACAATCCTAAATCCAATTTCTTTTGGATAGATATGACAATGCCCAATAATTACTTCTGGTACCAAGGGGAGTTCTTTAACCAAATTAAAGACATTGCCATGGGGCCTAGATATGCCCCCAGTGTGACAAATATTTTTCTAAATAAATGGGTGGAAGAAGAAATGTTTTCTAAACCCTGCCCACAGTTAAAGTTCTACCGTAGGCTTATAGATTATATCAAATTCATCTAGGAAAGGAACGGAGGAAGAGGTATGCTTATTTTTAACCCAGATGGGCCAGAATGTATATGATATCAAATTATTGGAGAGTTGGAACCGTGACAGAGTACAATTTTTGGATCTAGAAATTGTTACTTTTAATGTACAGGTGGCAAACCTTTGGCAATATAGTGTATACTGTATATATAGTGTGTGTGTATATATATATATATACTGTATATATCATTTATTTATTTTGTGCGCGGGGTGCAGGAAGAAGTTACAACTAGCACTTGTTTGTAGCATGTCAGCACATAGTTGTATCATAAAATTATATGCATCAAGGTACTGTTCTGGACATTAATACTAAAAATCTTAGAGATAGGCAACTCCTATAAACATATTGATTAGTGGCTCCAAATTAATAACTACTGCAGTAGGGAACAGACACAAAAAGATACACTCAGCATTTTTCAAAATCATTGTTCTGTTTATTTTGCACATTTGAAGTTTTTTATACACATGATTACATAGGTATCACATTAATATTACAATTGTACTTTTATGGTAACAAGGGGCGTTACATAGGCAGGCTAATTTCTAATCAGGACTTGAAGGAATGCAAACATAATGAAAACATTATTAATTCAGTGTGCACAAGGAGTGCAGTATACAATATAGGCAAAGCATACAAAATAGAATACAATTTATACAGAATTTACAAATTTCCTTTACAGTACCATGTATTATTCCTTAAGTATCATATACAGTATATAGTATTCCCCTATTGCCATAGCGACCAGTACATTTATTTTGAAATAGGAACAGGCAGGCCTAAAGCAAGGGGCATACGATCTACATGTGCAGTCTCCTTCTCCTCCTCCTTCTTCTCCTTTTCTTTTTATGGCAAAATATCAAAAAAGGATATCCCAAACACAGCGTATGCAAACATTTTGCAATATGCCACAATAAAGATCCATCATGTGTGTTTTTTTGTGAATAGAAAAATATAAAAAACATTGGAGGGGCAGCAACAAAGTTCTAACCCTAAGTCAAGCTGAATCAAAATGGATATTTGCAATGCAAACTCAGGCCCCGAAAGGCCTTAACATTGATTTTAACCTGCATTGTTTTATCAGTGATTTTTACCAGTATATGTTTAAAATATTGGATTTCTTATAATAAAATGCATGACATCAGCGAATAATGAATACTACAAATAGATAAAATCTGATACTCCTATATATATACCCATGGAATAACCTCATATCATGTCTGCTGGAAGTACATGAATGGGAGGTATATTGCCTCACTTATTTTTTGTATTTTTTCAGTCCAGAGATGATTGGTAAAAAGAGGTGGCTACAAAACCTGAATACCTATAAAAATTGGAAAAACTAGGACCAGCCAGCCTATACTACCTAACTAATGGTCATGATGAATTGTACTGCCTTAAAAACCTATTATTCCATTTTGTTTTTTTCCAGCATGAGATAGGATTATAAGAGCACCATCTTGTGGTCAAATTAGAATATGGATAGGTGTTCATTAATATGGTACTTATGGCAGGGTTTTAATATGCGGTATATTCTTTTATATATATTTTTTTTATATATATCATATTTCTGAGTACTTTCTAGGTAGTTATATATCTATGGGTCTATGTGTTGAGGTGAGGGGCAATCCAGCTGGTGACAGATTCATTTCCCGAGACCACCTGCATCTGAAGTTATCTGCATTTGTTTCACAACAATAGGACTTATTCTTTACGTGGACTTTTTGTGTGGTCATTGCCACGATTGTTATTTTATTTTTGGAGATTGGTGGTTCTTTTTCACACTTTAGACACAAGGTGCTTATATTATGCTGGGCTTCTCCCATGCATGGGATTGATCATATTGGAGGTGTTTAAAAGGGGCACGTCTTGTTCTAGGAGTTTTTTTGTTTATGAAGGTCACTTTCTGTTATAAGTGTCACATTTATTTCACTTTATTTATGGGGATCATTTAGGACCTTTTTGGTCCCATGGATAGTGTCATTGCACGCACATTTGTGCATTTAAGGAATTATGGTCACTTATGTGGATGCCATTTTGTGGCCATCTGGGAGCACACTGTTTATCACATTTTAGCCTTCAGCATTAGGATGGCTATTTATTATTCACCATTCATTGTGATTCCATTACTGATCTATTCCTTCGGTCAGCACTTTTCCAGAGTGATTCTTGTCATTTAATTTCACCAGTCTATATTAAACATTATTAGATGTAATTTTCAGACATCTGGGAGCACATTACTTTATAGCATTATGGGAGGTTTCTTCACATTTCCTTTGTACACTTCTATATACTGATCATTTTTCTTGGTCAGTCCGTGGCTTTGTTTCTTTCTTTTGTCTTTTTGTTTTTTTTGTAATTTATAAACATCATACATATGTGGGTAATATTTTCACTGAATTAATCAGTATTGATTTACACTGTTTATTTTTATTTTAATATGTATATGAAGTCCTAGCATCTCTGGAATAGATCTACACCATTTTGTTTTGTATATACTACTTAGTTATGACTTCCATTGCCATAGCTGCCACTATATTTAGGAAATCACCTCAGTAAAAAGAAAAATGGATAAGCTGGCCTGAAGTAAGAGGCTTTTCCCCGGCCAAGATGAAACAAATAGGAATGACAATGTAAACTAGGTGGAAGTCTTATTCAAAGAACCCAATGAAAGAGAACAGGACATAATAACTGACACATGCAACAGAGTTGTAAAGCAGATTCATAAAGTGATTTGTTCTATGGAATATATCAATTCAAAACAATTATTCAGTATTGAACTAAAAAAGAATGGTGTACAGTTAATCAATAAAAATCAAAATATGTACTGTATGATCTAAAGACAGCTTGTCAAGAAGATAATTAAAACATTAAAAGGTCAGCTAAGGTGGAAACCGCTAGAGAGCATCAACATGAAAGAGTCACATGAATTCAATGAAGCCATCCATAGTTCTTTTGCCTGGCAGCAAAAAACAAAAATGATGGTATACTAGCAGAGGTAATGGCATTGGCTACAGTATAAGGATTACCACCTTGTCTGTGAGAACAAAGCGAGAATTCTCTGATGAGTTATAGAACCAAATTTTTCTAGCAAAAAAATTAATAGTAGACACTCTGTGATATCTTTGCATTGGAGAGTGTGTGACACTTAAAAGTACAGGCAGTCCCCGGGTTACGTACAAGATAGGGACTGTAGGTTTGTTCATAAGTCGAATTTGTTCATAAGTTGAATCAGGCACTTTTATAAGCACTAACTACTAACCAAACGACAGGATATTAGATTACGTTTTTGTAATAAGGTTACAGAAAGCAGTAAAACCTCAAGAGGCTCTAAACTGGTGTTTTGCATAAGAACTGCAGCTTGGACACATGTTTGCCTTAACATATTTAACTTTTATGTTTTACATTTTACATGCTCCATTATTCTACTCTTATCTTTTAAAATTGTTGAAATTGTTGACGGAGCATAACCATATGCTTTGCAAATGGATGATGATTTTTCACCACTCTCTGATCTCTTTATTATTTCTACTTTATCTTCCAAGGAGATTGTTTTTCTTTTCTTTGCTGTGCCAGCACTTGCATCAGCTTTTTGCTTTGGAGGCATTATTGCAGGGTAAAAATACACTGTACTGTAATGTACTGTATGAGAGAACTCTGCTCTCCTTTACACAGCACACGCTGCCCCCTCCCCCCTGCACAGACGGAGGATCACTTCAGTGAGCAGCCTGACAGCCTCTCCTTTCCTCTCCCCGGAGGTGCAGACAGACAGTCTTAAATCACTTTGGAGATAGTGGGCAGACACTGCTAGCCCCACAAGTAACGAGCAATGGATGTCTCTGTCTCTTATGTCTCTCTGATGTCTCTTATCAGCTAGTCTCTTATCAGCTTGCTGCACAAGAATGCTGACAGCTTGACTTCCGGTCCCGAGGGAAGTGTACGTAAGTATGAGTATTACGTAAGCCGAATGTACTTAACTCGGGGACTGCCTGTAAAGGCGTATAAGCACACACACCAAAGCCCCCCTTGGATTTTATTGGTGGGTACACCTCATTGTGGTCCTTAGCCACACCTGTACTGATAGCAGCTGACCAGGAAAAGAAACAGAGCATGATACACTGCTGACAGGTAATGTGAACAACAGAAGTAGGCAAAAAGCCTGGGTAGTGAACAAGCTAAGTTAGATATACGCTGAAGTCAGTAAACAGAGAAACAGGAATACAGGAAATACCATGGACTGTAGCCTGGAGCTAGGAAATTAAACTAATGCTCAAGCAACAGGTGGTGTTCTGAGAAGCTAAACAGTGAGCTTGATTTACTGGCCAAACAGGGACTCTGAAACAAAATTAAAAGGGCAACCTGAGCTGTGATAGTGAAAACCCAGCCATTTTGCCATCCATCACTACTATTTAACTGAATTGATGTGCTTACAAGTGATCATATCTCCTGAACCACTTGCCCTGCAGAAGATTTACCCCCCTTCCTGACCAGGCCATTTTTTGCGATACACACTGCGTTACTTTAACTGACAATTGCACAGTCATGCAACACTGCATCCAAATGAAATGTATGTCATTTTTTTCCCCACAAATAGAGCTTTCTTTTAGTGGTATTTGATCACCTGTGTGGTTTTTATTTTTTGTGCTATAAACAAAAAACACAATTTTGAAAAAAAAAAACAATATAAAACATATCCAGTAAAAAAATATAAAACATCTAATTTTATCATAAATTAGGCCAAAATGTATTCTGCTACATGTCTTTGCTTTTTACTAGTAATGGCGGCAATCAGCGACTTGTAGCGGGACTGAGGCGGGCATTCTGACACTGGGGATGTCAGTGATACCAAGTCAGTTCCCCTCAGTGTGCTAATACAGTGATCAGTGCTAATAAAATGGACTGACACTGTACTAATGACACTGGGCAGGAAGGGGTTAACATGTGGGGTGATCAAAGGGTTAACTGTGTGCTATGTGCTGTTTTACTAAGTGTGCTGTGTTTCACTGTAAGCACACTGCTTTTAATGGCTCTGCTCTGATCAACGGGTGCCGGCAAGACATTACCGGTCAGGACCTGGTGATTGACGGCCGCAAATGGCAGCGCGTGTGCCCCCTACCCAGAACTGCAAAATCACGTGTGTGTATATGTGTATATATATATATATATATATATATATATATATATATGTGTGTGATTTTGTGCACTCGTGCCACCCTGTAGCAGTATTTCTGCTATAGGGCGGCGTGGAAGCGGTTAAAGGCAGGGCAGCATCTTTTGTGCTGCCAGAGCCATGTATACCCATGGAATTATCTTGCTAAGGCTCTGCATCAATAATAAAGATATTCTGCTGAATCCAAATACAACTTTTGATCTAAAGAGAAGTGATGTGGATGCCAAAGCAAAAGGCCTTCTATCCAGCTTACTTTGTTGTGGCAATCATATGAGGGCTAAGCAGACAAAAGCTCATGAATATTTTCTCAAAGCAGACATTACTCCTTTGCCTGACAAGTGCTTGATGAGAATGCAGCTACTGACTTTGTTTTTTTTTGTTTACAAACTTTATTGAAAAGAAATAAACATCAATTTACCAATTATGTCACAGTTAGCAGTGATCTAAAGAGACAAACAAATGTAGATTAAGTAAAGACAATCAAGAAGCCAGAATCAAGCACATAAGAAAAAGACATTGCAACATAGCATATCAACAGCATAATATACAATTAGTAGAGTCAAATATAACATCCGCAAATATTCAGTCCAGCAATAAATGACAATGTAACATCCAACTATCACATTTAATGTCAAATAAAAGCATCATATCCATGAAAGTATAATGTATAAGTTCCATGAGCATAACCAAATCAATTCTCTGTAATACAGAGGCCAAAGGACCACAGTTGATTTCCAATGCAGAGCTATCACCCATAGGGTAGATACACAGATAGTATGAATTAATCTCAGCAGACCAGTGAGAACCCCTGGAATGGGTGAACCTAGTAAAACACATCTGCACCGATAGAACAATGGGAGAATCTACCAATGCAGATGCTACATCTGAAATCTTACTCCATATCAGGGATAGACCAGGAGAATCCCAAAACATGTGTACAAGAGTTTCAGAGAGACCACAACCCCTAAAACAGAGGTCTTAAACACCAGGGAACATAACATGAAGTCTGGATGGGGTATAGTACCAACAGGTAAGAATCTTAAAGGCCGTCTCTCAAACAGAAAGCGATCGAGAGCGACTACGAATGTTATCCATCAAGGTGTCCCAATTGTCATCCAAAAACATTGTGTTACAATCAAGTTCCCATTTTAGCTTATATGGGGGTGCGGAGGCATAGTAGGCCACCAGGAATAAGCAATATAAGTCTGAGATCAGGCCCCTACCCCTAGATGAGTCACGGCAGATTTGTTCAAAATAGGTAAGTGGGGAGGAAGGTGTCAGGCCAAAATGCAAAGAAATAAATGACGGATTTATATGTAGCGATAATATTCATGGATTGGGACATTAAACTGGGTCTGCAGGAGGTCAAAAGAGATAAATGTCCCCCCTATTTGAAAACCTGCCAGTCTAATAAGGGTTTTGAGTATACCACCATCGAAAGGCATGCAAACAGCAATAGGCCATAGCAAAATTTGGATCCCCGAAAAAAGTTGACCAAAGAGGAGCAGAGGAGGCTAGCATCAATTTAGTTTTATATTGAGACCACAATGTCAAGGTCTTAAACACGATAGTATTATAGGGTGACAATGAACGTGGTAAAATAGACCATAACAGGCCCGGGAGATAAAATGGACATATTGATTGAGACTCAAACTGAACCCAGGGGACTGTGGAGGTAATGGTAGACCATTGTGCAATTTGGGATAAACAGGGGGATAAAAAATAGAGCCAAAACTTGGGAAAGTCTAGGCCCGCTCGTTGCAATTTATATAAAATTAGAGAAGTAAAAAAGAGTTGTCTATTGCTCTAAATAAAATTATTGACCACACGTTGGAAACAATCAAGGTACGATTTAGGAACTGGTATTGGGAGTGCTCTAAATAAATAAAGGAGTTTGGGCAAAATGTTCATTTTCTCCGCCATGACTCAGACCCAGACCCAGAAGTGAAATGGTATTTACTGTGCCATGTTCAAAATGTTTATACTATGGGCTTGATTTATTGAAACGGAGGAGTGCAAAATCTGGTGCAGCTGTGCATGGTAGCCAATCAACTTTTAACTTCAACTTGTTCAATTAAAGGTTTAAAAAAATAAAACTGGAAGCTGACTGGTTTCTATGCAAAGCAGCACCAGATTTTGCACTCTCCAGTTTTAGTCAATCAACCCCATGACTTTTTCTTTACGCAAAAATGCCATTGAATGAAAACAAAATACAAAAATACTTTAAAAACCTTAAATCAAGATTTGAAGGTTGCCTTAAATCACACATAAAATTTTGCACCAATAAGATGTGCTCCTGCAAAAGTGACATTAAGAAAACCCTATTTCGTCTTCGTTTCCTGCCGGCTTTGTTCTGTTTGTAAGCAAAGCCTTGGAGAAATTTGGTCAATGACTAAATAATGATCACCAAGCATCCCCTGCCAGTTATGTTTACATACAGCAGCCTGCTTAGTAATGTCATTTGCCTTGGGAGTAGCAGTAAGGCTGCATCATTGTGTTGGTGGTTCGTCACTCATCATGATTAATGCATGATCTTCATTGCAGCATTACATAATTGATGTTGGATTTACATCAGGGGACAATTATTTTTTTTATATCTGTGGTGTCTGTATTTTTATTTAATATAAACTTATTTTTAAATGCATAACAAAGGGAACTATATACCCCTTATTCAATCACAAGGATAGGAGGGCTGGATATCTGGGAACCCTCTTATTCTAAGTGCCCCAGAGACCCCTACAACCTCTGTTCCACGAATGTGAGATGAGGCTTTTGTCTGCATCAAAATGAGGAAATGGTATAGAGCAAGAAATGTCCTTGTTAATATTCTAGTCTTCATATAAAAGGAATGATATATACGTTCCTTTATCAAACTATATATAACAAAGTTGCAACACTAGAAGTGAGACTTCACCACCACCAGACGTGCTGACTTCAGAACATATAAGAGGTCAAACCAAACATGTGACATATGTGCTCAAAAAAGTCAATAACACCATCATCTGACAGTCCAAATGGACCACTCATCAGAATTAAGGACCTCACTGCATGTAAAGAGGTCAATACATGCTTGGGACTCCAAAGGCAGGGTATTCTGAATGATTTCCAAGCACGAATATTCTCCAGATAATGTGATCATAAAAGAGAATTTGTTTTTCATCTAGTGTAGGAACGTCTTTTATTAAATCACATAACATGAGTTAAAGCCAGAAAAGAAACTTACACAAAAAATATGTTGCCTGAATAGAGCCAAAAGTGTATGATGTTAGTACACACATTTCTGCTCTACAGGCTTCATCATACAGAATGTGATCAAGGGCTAGATGGCTAGCTGGCTTCACCAACTCTCCAGAAAGGTAACCTCACAGTGTTAAGGGCATGTGGCCTGGTATTGTTTAAGAAAAGGGGTCACACACTAATTTCTTCAATCCTTTGTTTAATGTGCAGCTGAATTGCATGCTAAGACTAGTGTCTGTAATTGATTTTGTGGAGGATCCATGCCATTTTTTCTAAAAAGAACCATACAACGCCACCATCTAGATGAGGCATATTGTCCCTGTGTTCATCCAAAACTTAAAATGGATGTTAATCCATCAGCAATTAGATTTTTTTTAGTGATGTAGATCCAGTATCAATAAGAATGAGTTACAATCTGTTGACATGAAAACCCTGTCATGATGACACTGTCCCATTGCAACTTCTGTCACAAATAATAGCCCCCAAAACAGCTGCTGAATGCAAATATAACTGGAATGGGATGCTGGGTGATGTCCTTGACCAATAAGGGTCATCACCATAATTGATCAAGGATGTCTCCTAGAGTCCTTGGCAGTTTATTTACGTTTTGAAACAAATTGGTGGGAATAGCAGTAGTGATATCAATACTAAATGAATAGCTTATAGATGGTGGATGGAAAATCTGGCATTTTGTTAGCCCGTTCTCCGTACTGAAAACAGGCTGGGTTTGTGTCAATCTCATGTTCACCCCAACTGTAAAGCTCATGCCTAGTGACAGCCCAGTTTGAAAACTAGCAAGCGTGCACTGATAACTCTCCAAAGGGAGATGCAGATCAACATTCCCGTCTGCATGCAATGTACAATACTGGGACTGATCATGCATACCATCCCACTTATCTCTCAGAAAGTACAATCAGACTGAAATACATGTGTCAGTTTCAACAGAAAAGAAATAGGAAACACACTAATGAATTTTGCTGATATATGTATAGAATACAGTTTTTTTTAATAAGTGGACAGTCATTAATCCAGCATGATAGTGAGTTGTATTAAACATTATTGACAACAACCATAATAACTTTTATTCTAAAAAAGTATACATTAATTTCCAAGCAATTCAAGCATTTATATTTGAAAAATGGACTTACTTTCAAGCATATAGAAATATTATGCTAATCAAAGCAATACATAAAATTTTTTACGGAGAAATTTATATAATTCTTTATTAAACCTTGGTTTGTCTGTTTATCTTGTGTTTATTCTAGACAATTGTCACACAGGAGTGATTTTAAAAGAGAAATAATGTTCATATTTATTAAACCACGGTAACCTTGATCAACATCAGTATAGAGATGAATGGTTCAGACACTAAAAACTGACGGAGAATTTCTTTGAATTTGCCAAGTGTCTCCTCTATATAGAGATGACTGTTTCAATCGTACAAGAAAAATAACTGAAAAATGTACATGTTCTATGATATAAGCAATCACTGTTGTATAATAGTGTAAGAACTCCTTTCCTCGCTGCCCTTTTTATTTGTCTTTCCATGAAAAAATGAGACAATAAGGAAGGAGAAACAACACTTGAGTAGTTTCCTCAACCAGGGTACACAAAAATACCTGATTTATCATTTAGGTTAAAAAATGAGGTTATATATATATATAGTGTGTGTATGTATATATATATTAGACCGAGAGAAGACATACTTTGGAGGCACATATGCTTCAGAAAGGTCATACAATGTTACATGAAAAACCCAGACTCAAGGCAGCTGAAGACCCCTGTGTGTCTGCACCAAATGCATCAAAACAAAGAACGACTTCAGCTCCATCCATTGTCATAATCTAATATGCTTTTATTATCCCCAAATACCATATTTTTCCCACTAGATGGAGCTAGTAATCATAGGAAAAAAAATATATATACACAAATGTCTCAAACAGTCGCACAGCTCTCATGAATAATAGCCATAATTTGCCTAATGCATATTTTTTTTACCTTTTTAGTGTATCGAAAGGAAATTTTTTTGTTTTAAATGTAACAGGAAAAGGTCAAAACCAATGTCAGGTGTTTATTTCTGTCTTTTTCCCCACTAGGGAGTTTAACCCTTCCTATTTCCCTTGATATCCCCTGACTGTTACAGGGACAAAATAAATGAAATCCAAAGATCTGAGTTGTCACTAAAACAGGAACAGAGGAAAAATCTTCCAATGGGGGCACTTGTTCTGACAGCAGCTGTTTAAGAGAAAATTCTCCTCACTCAGTACCTTGCATTTCATGCTGCTTCCACAAGGCAATAATAAAGAGAAACATCTCCAAGGGAGCATGGATAGCCAGAAAAGCCTGACTTTTGTTTAGCTCCATTCTTCTCCATCCTTGTAACCTCCCCTAAAATGTAACTCTAATCCTATTTATTGACACTCATCCCTGAAACTGTAACACTTAACCCCCACATTACTAACACTAAGTCTAACCCCTAAAGGGAGCCTTACTATTTGTACAATAACTAACATTACAAACAGTGAAAATGTGGAATAGACTCCCTCAAGAGTTGGCTCTGGCCAGCTCAGTGGATTGCTTTAAAAAAGTTCCTGGATTCTTTCTTAAATGTAACATCAAACATTCTAGTAAATAGAGTTTGCTGGGTTATTTTTACATTAGTCCAAATACTGCAAAAATTAAGGAGTACATATTGTAGCTCAGAACAGCTTTATTAACATGTCACAATATCAAAAGTAACTGAAATGTTAATTTTAACCTATTACATAGGCCCCTTAATGACCAGCTATAGCTGGGTTGAAAGCTGAAACCCAAAGCAAGTATTCCATATTCCTTGGGTAAAAAATGTTATGGTTGTGTGTGGTTGTGAGTTGGCTGTCTTTAAATCTTCTACCAAGTTCATATTGTTGTATGTTCACTAATTGAAAAGATCCATCTTCATTATTTGCCCTGGTGCTCATTGCAAATAAGCTAAATTGAGAGTTTTAATTTTCCCTGAACTTGTGGTATAAATTAGAAGATTTTTTTATAAAACTGTGCCATCTTGGAAAAAGGCTTTCAAGTCAGTGGGGTAAGTGAAATTTCACAGATGTAAAATCAATAAATCAATAATTTTGTGGTGTTTTTTAAGTATGCAATAGGTTTTAAATATCTTCTAAAGTTTATAAAACATCATAGAAGCCCTTAAATAGCAATATCTAGTGATCATTGTTACCAGGGCAGAAAATAAGTGGAAATCAAGCATTTTATAATTTTCACTGGAAAAACAGTAGAAGGTATATCTTCCATTGAAGACACCTTTTCTGGTGACCTATCTGTCACGTCTCTGAGTAGAAACTAAACTTTCCTTAATGGCCACACTGATAATATATATACAATTAAAACATGCCAAAATCAATCATTTTTCCCTGCATCCAAATTCAAAAAATGTCCCTTTTTGTAGAGTTTCACTTTGAGTGGAATGTTCTTTGCACAGTTCAACTGTTGCAAAAAACGTTTTATTCCGTTACTTAAAAATCATTACCCAACGCTTTCCTTACCCTTACCCCTATCATCACACTACTTTACCATTAAAAAGTTGATGAGAGTCAGGACGAGATAACATTCACTAACATCATTTTATCCATTTTCCTCTTGGTATCCACCATTTTACTTTTTATGATGGATGTACTGTTCTACATGATTTCGTCTTGCACAACTGTTTACAATTTGTCCTGTCTGCGAAACGGAAAGCAACATGTCATGTCTATGTTTGGAATGTGATCTATGGCTGTACATGCTCTAAATGCTTTTGTCTTCTCTTAAAACAATAAAGTATTTTTTGAAAAAAAAAAAAAAAATCTTAATTTTTCTATATGAATGCTCCAATTAAGAACTGTGAAAAGTCAGGTCAGATTGTTGGTTTGTTGATCTCTAAGCATCTAAATAGGTTCAAATATCAGGACCTGTCCTTATTTATTTTATTTGTGCAGTTTTGTGTTTTTAAGCATGTGTTTTTTAAGCCATATCATATATGCCAAACCAGTGTAAAGATAATTTTTGGCATTTAGTTTAATCTTACTTCATTATGTGCTGCAGTTCTTAGGTATATATTTCAGTAAATACAGGTGAAACTCGAAAAATTAGAATATTGTGCAAAAGTTCATTTATTTCAGTAATGCAACTTAAAAGGTAAAACTAATATATGAGATAGACTCATTACATGTAAAGCAAGATAGTTCAAGCCGTGATTTGTCATAATTGTGATGATTATGGCTTACAGCTCATGAAAACCTCAAACCTCAAACCACAATCTCAGAAAATTAGAATATTACATGCAATCAATAAAACAAGGATTGTACGTAGAACAATATCGGACCTCTGAAAAGTATACGCATGCATATGCACTCAGTACTTGGTTTGGGCCCCTTTTGCAACAGTTACTGCATCAATGCGGCGTGGCATGGAAGCTATCAGCCTGTGGCACTGCTGAGGTATTACGGAAGACCAGGATGCTTCAATAGCGGCCTTCAGCTCTTCTGCATTGTTTGGTCTCATGTCTCTCATCTTTCTCTTGGCAATGCCCCATAGATTCTCTATGGGGTTCAAGTCAGGCAAGTTTGCTGACCAATCAAGCACAGTAATCCCACAGTCATTGAACCAGGTTTTGGTAGTGTAGGCAGGTGCCAAGTCCTGCTGGAAAATGAAGTCAGCATCCCCATAAAGCTCATCTGTGGAAGGAATCATGAAGTGCTCCAAAATCTCCTGGTAGATGGCTGTGTTGATCCTGGACTTAATGAAGCACAGTGGACCAACACCAGCAGATGACATGGCTCCCCAAATCAACACAGACTGTGGAAACTTCACACTGGACTTCAAGCATCTTGCAGTGTGTGCTTCTCCATTCTTCCTCCATACTCTGGGTCCTTGGTTTCCAAATGAGATGCAAAGTTGCTCTCATTAGAAAAGAGGACTTTGGACCACTGAGCAACAGACCAGGTCTGTTTTTTTTTTTTAGCCCAGGTAAGACGCTTCTGACGTTGTTTGTTGTTCAGGAGCGGCTTGACAAGAGGAATACGACATTTGAAGCCCATGTCCAGGATCCGTCTGTGTGTGGTGGCTCTTGATGCACTGACTCCAGCCTCAGTACACTCCTTGTGAAAGTCCCCAACACTTCTGAATGGGCTTTTCTTGACAATCCTCTCCAAGCTGCGGTCATCCCTGCTGCTTGTGCACCTTTTTCTTCCACACTTTTCCCTTCCACATAACTTTATATTAATGTGCTTTGATACAGCACTTTGGGAGCATCCTACTTCTTTTGCAATTACCTTTTGAGGCTTTCCCTCCTTATGGAGGGTGTCAATGACGGTTTTCTGCACAACTGTCAGGTCTGTAGTCTTTTCCGTGATTGTGATTCCTACTGAACCAGACTGAGAGACCATTTAAAGGCTCAGAAACGCTTTGCAGGTGTTATGGCTTAATTAGCTGATTAGAGTGGGACACTTTGAGCCTAGAATATTGCACCTTTTCACAATATTCTAATTTTCTGAGATTGTGGATTTGGGGTTTTCATGAGCTGCAAACCATAATCATCACAATTATGACAAATCACGGCTTGAACTATCTTGCTTTGCATGTAATGAGTCTATCTCATATATTACTTTCACCTTTTAAGTTGCATTACTGAAATAAATGAACTTTTGCACGATGTTCTAATTTTTTGAGTTTCACCTGTAAACTGGACTTAAAAAAACGTTAAATACCTAATTCTGTTAAAGTTTAACTATTACAATTTCCTCTGTTTTCAGACGTGAACATGCACCAGAAAACATAGTTATTATATATTTGATCTTCAAATGTATTAATAAAATTGTTTTTACAGCACGAACATGTGGCTCAAATCTTCAAGGACCATC
The DNA here is from genome assembly GCF_062004578.1 of Staurois parvus. NCBI lineage: Eukaryota > Metazoa > Chordata > Amphibia > Anura > Ranidae > Staurois > Staurois parvus. The sequence continues at coordinate 727,811 of NW_028317942.1, forward strand.
TGGCATTATAACGTCACCTAACTATCCAGTTCAGTATGAAGACAATGCACATTGTGTTTGGGTGATAACAAGTGTAAACCCTGATAAGGTATGATATATTGTTTTTGATTAATTTTTTATGATGAATAAGTTAAAGTTATCTATGCCCAATGTTCTACCATTTATGTTACTAAACATTTCAACACGGTAACATTCCCTGACCCTAAATATAACTTTATTAATGTAGTCTATAACTTATCAATCAAATATAATTTTAAGGACATAAATCCTCAACAGTATTGCAAGGTGTAAAGTTTAAAAGCGTACTGAAACATTAACTTACAAAAAAAAAATCCCAAAATCTATTACCAATTTATACAAAATCAAAATATTCCTTGACAAAGGAACAAACACATAGATAAATATATCAATAAACTATGAATATGAACAGGAATTAACAAATTTGTGACAAAGTAGATTTATATACTGTGTACAATCAGAGCTTTAATACCCTACAATAATTAAAACACGTAGAAAAGAATAGACAAATGTTATCAGCAAAAAGAGAGACAACATATAAAAACTTCAATAGAAAGCTATGAATAGAGAAAAGCTGAATTAAAAGAAAAACTAGAGTACAAAAGAGACTGAAAGACCAGTGATGATAAACTAGGAAAAACAAGTAGATGAATGCAACTTGGTGCTGGTTTGTAAGTGCAGTGACTGAGGCACAAACAGAAGGGTTTACTAAAGGCAAATAGACTGTGCACTTTGCATAGAGTAGCAATGAGGTAAAAATTCACTTTGAAAATAATACCCCATCACGTGCAAGGAAAGCTGCATTTTTGCTTGCACATGATTGGATGATGGAAGTTAGCAAAGCTTCTGCTCATTTACTAAGCTCTGGAGCAAATGTACTTGCAAAGTGCAGTGTTCATGTGTCTTTAGTAAATCAACCCCAATGGCTCCTTCTCTATTTGCTACCTGATCAGGACCACTTTGATCTCTGTTCATCAATACCTTGCAGGTTTGGGTTATGAGATTTAGAAATCCAAATGTATGTGCTGATGATAAATATAACAGTGAAAATCTATAGAAATTGCTGGTAGGTTAATTGCCTAAATTGGCCCTAGTATGTGAACGTATGTGTGTATACTGTATATGTGAGGTAGGGACCTTAAATTGTAGATCTTTGAGGCCAGGAACTGATGTGAATGTACAATATGTAATGTAATACATATATTACAAATTACATATAAATTACATATATTACATATAAATTGTTGGTGCTATATCTAAATTTCAGAAATAGAGAGGGCGCATGCGCGGCCGGCACTGATGGACGCGGCTTAAGATCCGCTCCGTCCACTCGCCAGCAGAAAACCGGCACTCACCAGCCCCGGGGGAAATAAACCACCCCACGGCACTGACATTACCTTCCCGCACCTCAGCAGTCATGCCCCGCAGGCGCAGAGTCCCGGATCACCCCGGGAAACTCACCCAATTCTTCCCTGCTCTGGGAAGCCAAGATGGCGGCCGCAACAGCACAGTGGAGGGAGATGGCAGGCACGAGGAGGAGGACTACAGAGCCCAGCACAGGGACCCGAGGCTCCAGGCACCGCTGTATCCAGGGGACCCTGGTGAGTTATCACCCCCCTTGTCCCCCACGACCAGCAGCCCTGCCAAATCTAGACCCCGTCTGGACTGTGACCCGGACCCTCCATACCAAGCCATAACTCTCCTGCCTCCACCCCCTAATGCAGACCTCCCTCACATAGCCGCATTCCCTGCAGCTGATCAACCGCTCACAGAGGTGACGATGAAACACATGCTGACGTCACTGCGCCAATCCCTGCTAAATGACGTATTCACATCCTTAAACCAAATATCTAATGTGGTACAATGACAAGAGCGCAGAATAAACCATATCGAAAACAGCTTGGGTGACATAATAACAGCGCACAATGATTTGATTGACGTGCACGCGGATCATGCGTCCGACATCGAACAAATCAACCTAAAACTGGCCGACTTAGAGGACCGCTCGCGACGCAATAACATCAAAATTAGAGGGATCCCTGAATCAATAACGAATGAAAATCTGCTTCCCTACATACAACAATTCGTTAAAATACTTCTCCCAGCACTTCCGGACATAGAGCTTGCGATTGAGCGATTGGGCCCACCGCTTGCCCAAGCCAGCATTTTTGTCAGCTTCAATCCCAAGAGATGTACTAATTAGAGTACACTTTTACCACGTAAAGGAAAAAATTATGACAGCGGTCAGAAACATGCCACCTCTCCCGCCATCACACGCAAATCTCCGCCTTTATGCGGACCTTTCCAAAGCTACGCTCCTCAATAGGAAGAAAATGATTTCCATCACAAAGGCCCTCAGAAATCATGGTATAGCCTACCAATGGGGCTTTCCAACTAAATTAATAGTGCGGAGACAAGGCAGAATATTTACCGTTAAGAACCTGGAAGCAGGCATTGATCTGCTCAAAACCTGGAATATCATCCCTGCAGATACACAAGACGCCATTCCTAACTCAGCCCAACATATGGAAGCAACATGAACGGTTACATGAAACATTCCAGGAGCAGACATATGCCCTGCCCCCCTAGAGGCCTATTCTAAATGTCCAAATGTCTGGCGATTGGCCCTTACTTGAAAATGTTCGTTCTACATATTTTTTGTTGGCATGACCCTCCCCGGGGTCAAAGCCCATCTATACCCCTCAGTTCTAGAGTAGCAATGTTGGCTACTTGGTCTACCTGCTTTTTTTGCGGGAATATTTTTACTACCCTGTTTGTCTCCACCCCCCTTTTTCTAAGGCACTATCGAATACTCCTCTTTACTACTACTCCTGCATTCCTACAGTCCACACGGCACAATAATTCCACAACCTCCATCCGAGCCACACTGGTACCACAAGTAAACAACCATTCCCCATTTCTAGGAGATTCCCGAATCTTGTTTCCCTTAAACAGCAAACCGACACTGTACTACCAACCAATATTTCATTACCAATGATTACTATAACATCTCTCAACGTTAGAGGCCTAAACTCCCCATTTAAGAGATCACTACTCTTTAAAGAAACCAGGAAATCCCAAGCTGACATTTTTTTCATACAAGAATCCCATTTTGCCACTGGAAAAGAGCCTAAGCTACACCTCCAACACTTTTCACAAATTTTTATGTCTACCAACCCCAAGAAGAAAAATGGAGTCATCACAGCCATCAGCGATTCTCTCCCTTTCCACCTCATCTCAAAAATAGCCGACCCACTTGGACGCTATCACATCCTTATTTGTCAGATCAATGACATAACCCATACGTTGGTGAATGTATATGGCCCGAATAACAACCAATTGCAATTTTATCGGAAACTCTACAAGACCATCTCTACCCATAAACAAGGCAGACTCATAATTGGCGGAGACCTCAACGTTATGAGCAACCCACTTGTGGACTCATCATCCAAGAAGAAAACTAATAAATATACCTTTAATCGATTTCTACATGACCATGACCTATATGACATATGGAGATGCCACCATGGTTCCGAAAGAGACTACACTTACTACTCCCCCGCTCATCTTTCCTACTCGAGGATAGATATGTTTATTACAGATAAATGGACATTGCAACAAGTGACCTCATCGAACATTGGCACTATATCTTGGTCAGATCACGCACCAATCAGTTTATCCCTAGATGATGATCGACGTTCGGCGCTCCCGCCGATTTGGAGACTCAATTCCTCACTCCTCTCATTTCAGGACAATCAGAAGCATATCTTGGAAGCACATAATTTATGTTTTGCTACTAACAACACACCGGATATCTCAGTTACCACACTCTGGCAAACATACAAAGCATACATGAGAGGTATCCTCATACAATTAAATTCGCGTATAAAAAGACAGAGGTCCCAACAAATCGACCAACTCCTAACCTCCATTAACCTAAATGAAGAACTTAACAAAAAAAACCCTAACCCCTCCACTTCCGCGACCCTAAATCAAGAAAGAAATAAGTTACGTACCCTATTACTCCATTCATATGACACCAATCTCCAAAAAACAAAGACCAAATTTTATGCACTAGGAAATAAAGCAAGTTCTCTTCTAGCTAAGATCATTAAACATAAACGACTTAAGACCAAAATATCTATGATACAACACCCAATCACGCATTCACCTCTTTCGAACCCGCAAGATATAGCCAATGCTTTTGCAGCATACTATCAAAAGCTATATAATATAAAAGATGACCCAAACACAACCCAACCTACGACTCCTACCATTGAAAGCTTCTTGCATGACTCCAAGCTCTCCCACATCTCCCCCTCTCAACTTGAATCTCTATCGGCGCCAATCTCATCTATAGAAATTGAAAAAGTTATCTCTACTCTACCCTTAAACAAATCCCCAGGGAATGATGGATTCACTAATGAATTTTATAAAACGTTTGCATCCGACCTTAAATCACACTTATCTGCCCTTTATAACCACGCAGCTTCTACCGGTAAATTCCCTTCCGACATGCTGCAGTCGATAATCACTACTATTCCAAAACCGGGTAAAGACCCACAATCTACTCAAAATTACAGACCAATCTCGCTAATCAATACGGACATAAAAATTTACGCCAAAGTGATTGCCCAAAGATTACTCCCTTATCTACCTGCGTTGATACATCCGGATCAAGTGGGTTTCATACATGGTAGACAGGCCCCAGATGCTACTAGGCGAATAATATCTCTTCTGCACCATCTAGAAACTGATAAACGTCCTTCTCTCCTCTTATCATTAGATGCGGAAAAGGCCTTCGACAGAATTCATTGGCAATTCATGGCACTCACACTACAAAAATTTGGCATTACTGGCTGGCTACTATCGGCGATTCTTGCTCTTTACTCTCAACCTTCTGCTAGAGTATTAACTAATGGCACGCTCTCACAACCCTTCTCCATATCAAATGGAACCAGACAAGGGTGCCCCCTATCCCCCTTAATCTTTGCCTTACTAATAGAACCACTAGCGACTAAGCTCAGAAATGACCCAGAATTCACGGGAGTCGAATATCATAGTACCGAACATAAAATTAGTCTCTTTGCAGATGACATCATACTCATAGTCACAAACCCACATAAATCTCTTAAGACGATACGTGCACACATTAGGGATTACGCAGAGGTTTCGTACTATAAACTTAATGAACCCAAATCATCAATATTAAACCTGTACACACCGCCCATAACCCAGGACTTACTTTCTAAGCAGTTCCCTTTTATCTGGGAAAAACACAGCATCCCATATTTGGGAATTAAACTCACCGCTAATACTAGCCAACTCTACACATCTAAATATAGACCGCTTCTTGAAACTATCCCACAGGATCTCAAAAGCCTTCGTACTGCTACTCTATCGACATTAGGTAGAATAGCAACCCTAAAAATGTGTATACTTCCTAAAATACTATACATTTTTCGAACATTACCTATCCCTGTCCCCTACTCTTTTTTCACCAAACTTCAGGCGATATTAAACAAGTTCCTATGGAATTCAAAAAAATCCAGGTGCACTACAAACCTACTAATACGCCCTACCCTCAGAGGAGGAGCAGGTCTCCCACATATGAAATCCTACTACCAAGCCGTTCTACTAGACCAGCTCTTCTTCTGGTGGCATCCCTCCCCTGAAAAAATATGGTCTACCATGGAAACATCTTTATATCATCCACACGCTTTAACGGACATGATGTTCCTACCTCGCATGGCTCAAAATCGAATACCCCACAAACATCCATGTATTTGCGCTTCCTTAACAGCCTGGTACGACTTTATTGACTATAACAAATCGGGGAACCACAACATACAAGTTCCTACCCCACTATCATCCCTCCATCACATCATTCCCCACCTAAACCTAACGACATGGACGACCTCTGGCATACTTCATATTCAAGACATATATACTTCAGACACATTTAGACTCCTTCTACATCACCCAAAGTAAATTCCACCTCCCTGACACCGAACAATTTACCTATATGCGAATAGCCCATGCACTATACAAAACCAAACTTCCACATAACATAGAAATCCCTGCAACGGCTCATCATTTCTTGCATAGAACTACCTACCCAAAGAAAGGAATTTCCACATTCTACACTCTTATACTCGAAAAGCAATTTGCAATGTATACGTCTTCCTTAGCTAATTGGGAGAAAAATTTGCACCAATCTGTTTCTCCAACTGTGTGGGAAAAAACATTCACTATTACTTACAAGGCCTCAAAATGTTCTTCCCACTGGGAAACATACTTAAAAATTCTACACGAATGGTATATGACTCCTGTCAAGTTATCTGTATTTTATCCACAACATTCGCGAGCTTGCTGGAGGCACTGTGGAGAGTCTGGTTCACTCCTCCATATACTTTGGAACTGTAAGTCAATTAAATCTTACTGGAACAAAGTTTTTCAGATATTATCCTCCATTACAGATACGCTAATTACTCCAAACCCTGCTTTGGCTCTCCTACACATTGGCATAGATAAATTCCCTATAAACTCAAGGACCATCATTCTACATACTTTAGCAGTTGCAAAAACTAATATTACCAGACTATGGCGCTCTAACACTACTCCCCCTTTATCTCGCCTCTTTCAAGACCTTAATCTCCATTGTGAAATGGAAAAAAGAATAGCCTTACACAACTCAGCTTTCCACAAATTTACAGCCCAATGGTCTCGATGGCTGAAACATCCAAACTGTTCCGTAAACTGATTACTAATATGACCCGTTTAAAGTTAAGAATAGAATATTCCCATGTGCCTTCCCTTCTTGTTTCCTTCCCCTTTCCCAATTTCCATCTCTTCCCTAATTATCATTTCTTTATGACCGTGAGAATGGTTCACTGAACGTTGAGCATACCTCTCATGTAAACATCTGAAACCTAAAAAATCCCTGGCCTATTGGTGGGGATTCTTCACACCTGTTTATTCTCTGTATGTATTATAATTACCCAAGTGAACCCTTATTCTCACATTCCAGATTTACCATGTTTTTCTCTTCTGTATGTCTGAAAACTCTTTCAATAAATAATATTTGAATATAAATTTCAGAAATAAATCATATAAAAATGTGTCAAGTAATACCCTGGATGGGTACATTAACCTAAGAATAATAAAGTCAATCTCCATATATTACAAAAGATTAATATTATGTTAGGATACGTATAACCATAAATAATTTCACATAGGTTAATAATACAAACTGATCCAGGTAAATACATGCATAGACATTTTTCTAGACTGAATTAAAAAAATATATAAACAGTATACCCTTCTATTGATTTTTAAAACAATGCTTAAATAAACCCCCAAAATTTCCTGCACCCCAACCTTGAACCATTTTCATAAAGCCTGCTTTCGCCCCCCGAACAAGGTGACACTCCTGACAAACCTTGCATTTGTTGCTGAGTAAGCAACATTATAATGCTTTGTTATTGCTGTCTAACATTGTAAGCTCCTGGTTATCAAAACATTGAAAGATGAAACTATAAAAATAACAAAATTGCATTGATGTTTTGTTCTACTATCCTGCTGAGGTTTTGAATCTGTGTATGTGTAATTTATGTGTTTTGTGCTGCATAAATATATAGTATCAATTTTATTTTGTAGTGCTGGATTTTGAAAAGAAACTGAGTAGCAGCAGATGGCACCAAAATTAATGCAGTTTTTGTTGGTGTTCTTGCTACATTTGACACTTCACAATATCTACCTATGTCAGGGGGGAAGAAGAACATGTCTAATTAAAAGTGGAATGATTTTAATTATGTTAGAAAGCAAGCATAATATATAAAAGTTATTGCTGAAGATAAATTTCTGTTTTCAAAATCCCCCAAATATATTCATGTTATGATGCATTGTGCAATTACCTAAAATTACATGTGAAGGTTTGGAAATGACTTTTATGTCATTAAGCTGCTGACACTTGAACACAAATTTGCTAAGCTTCATTAAATCAAGTACAGCCTTTTGTAAGTTTACATCTTATTTCCAAAGACAATTAAAGGAAAATATAACACATTTATAGATACCTTACATTACTAAGGCTGAAGCCTTATGGGTGACTTCAGAGTCATGTCTGAAAATGACACAACGTTCTTTTTATTTGTATATGTGAGGACTATGTTGGTCACACTGGTTAAAGTATCAACAGTGTTTATTTTTAGTAGGCTTATAAATTCACCGTAATTGTTGCATATATTAAAGCTGAACTGCAGGAAGATATAATGAACACAATTTTATCCTATTAAGTATGAATCAAAACACATTAAAGCTATACTCCAGGCAGATAAAATACCCAAATTAATGCATCTCTGTATTCATTAATATATCATTGACTTTATAAGCTGTGCATGCAGTATAAGGATCTGAAAAGTGACTCGATATCAGAAATCCTCCATACAATCCTCTCTACAGCAGCACTCAGAGAGAGGGTAGGATAGCACTGGGAACCAATCAGGTGTTGTGTATGCAAATGTGATTACAAGAAACATGTTGAGAAGAGAACAGAAGGATAGTCTCATTAGTCTGCTACTGTTCTTTCATTATCCAGTAAGAAGACAGGAGATGGAAAGAGGGCATGTCTGTATACTGTATCATCGTATGGTGTCAACCAAATGCTGTGCTCTGTGAGGTAGCTGTGTTAATTTGAGGAATGAATGGGTGAAAATACAGATAAAACATTTCCTTTATATGTGTTTTTTTTAAGTATTTAGTTGTTCACCTTTTGAGTTCAGCTTTGTATTTTAACATTAAACTAACATACATAACTACCAATTCTATCTAGATATTCACTTCATGTAATGCCCCACCCAGCAGATTGGCAGAAAAGGGCCAACTCTAGCAATCATTAAAGCTCTCCTGCAGCACATATTAGTTATGACAGTAGAGAACACAACGATAATCCAGTCATAGGGACAGGGGCAGACTGACCATTCGAGCACTCAGGCACTGCCTGAGGGCCTGGGGTCAGTAGGGGGCCTCATGAGATGCCCCTGGTACCATTTATTGTCTTTTTCATAGGCTTTTTTGGGTGTGGGCAAGGACACAGGCCCCATGATCCCCTATTGCCTGGGGACCCCAGGAGTTGTCAGTCCGCCCCTGCATAGGGATGATTGTACAGCCAAGACTGAAGTGGCTTCTGGCCCATGATGCATTGTTCAGCTGCAGTTTAATCTACAGGGAACTAGAGATAAGTAGAGGGATTTGGGCTAAATTTATTGTACCTGCAGAAAGTTGATGCTGCTCAAAAAGAGACTAATTGCTTACTAGCTGGGCAATTTGCAGTCTTACAGAAAGCAGTGACCCAGGAAGCTATCAGGCACCAAGAAGGCTTCAAGTTGCCAGCTGACCCATATAAGGCCATGCAGTAGACCCTATAAAAAAGATAGTATTGGAACATATCTGTTCTTTTTAGGTGGATTGCCACTAGGTAAGGGCTGCTTGAGACAGAATGTGTGGATGTGCTGGCCCCTTTTCTGATTGACACGAGACAGTACAGTAACACTATGATTTCAATACATGAGGGGTTCGAGGGCCCTGCTCCTTGGAGCTTACAATCTAGGAGGGTGGGGATAGTGGGACAGGAGGAAATAGCTGTGGGGGATGGAGTGGTAGGAAGAGTGGAGGAGTTCAGTAACTAGCTGAGGGCGGGGTAGGCTTCCCTGAAGAGGTAGGTTTTCAGAGTGCACCTAAAGGTGAGCAGAGTAGGTGATAGTCTGATGGATTGGGGTAGGGAGTTTCAGAGGATGGGGGAAGCCCTGGAGATGAGCATGGGAGGAGGAGACCAGGGAACTGGAGAGTAGGAGGTCTTGTGAGGAGCGGAGAGTATGTTTTGGGTGGTATTTGGATACCAGATCGGTGATGTAGTTTGGGGCAGTATTATGAACAGCTTTATACGTCAATGTTAGCATTTTGAATTTTATTCGTTGGGCAATCAGGAGCCAGTGGAGGGATTGGCAGAGGGGGGTTGCAGATACGGAGCGGTTAGTAAGGTGGATGAGTCTGGTTGCAGCATTCAAGATAGACTGGAGTGGGGATAACCTGCGGTGAGGTAAGCCGATGAGGAGGGCGTTACAGTAGTCGAGACGTGATATAATAAGGAAGTGAATGAGTTGCTTAGTGGTTTCTGGGGTTAGGAATGGACGTATTTTGGAGATGAAGTCTACATGAGTTTGTCAGCGATTGGACCTGGGGCTGGAAGGACAGATTGGAGTCTAGGATGACACCTAGTACTCTGGCTTGAGGGGTGGGACTGATGGTGGTGGTGTTGGTCTTGATGGGGGAAGTCGGGGGGGGGGGGGCGGGCTGGGGGGAAAACTAGGAGCTCAGTTTTGACAAGATTTAGTTTGAAGAAGTGGAGTGACATCCAATTCGATTCTATAGATCAGTAGTCTTGTGATACGGGTGGAGACTGAAGGGGTGAGGTGAGGGGTAGAGAGATAGATTTGCATGTCGTCGGCATAGAGATGGTAGTTGAAGCCGTGAGAATGTATCAACTGGCCAAGGGAGGAGGTGTAGATGGAGAAGAGAAGGGGCCCGAGGACAGAACCTTGAGGGACCGTAACAGAGAGGGGGAGTGAAGAGGAGCTGGCAGCGTTATAGGTAACAATGAAGGAGCGCTGTGATAGTTAAAAGGGCCAGTAGAGAGTGGAGTCTCTGAGGCCAAGAGAGTGTAGTTTTTTGAGGAGGACAGCGTGGTCAACCGCAGAGAGGTCGAGGAGTAGGAGCACTTAATAGTGGACATTAGTTTTGGCCGTTAGCAGGTCGTTGGTGAGTTTGAGTAGGGCAGTTTCAGTGGAGTGTAGGGGGCGGAAGCCAGACTGTAGGGGATCAAGGAGCTTGTTGTCGGTGAGGTGGGAACTTAGGCAGTTATAGACTAAGCGCTCTAGTAGGTTGTATGTAAATGGCAGCAGGGAGATGGGTCTAAGGTTGTTCAGGTCGGTGGGATCCAGGCAGGGTTTTTTGTATTTCAATGGTTTTTATTAATTTTAAACAGTATAAAACAGAGGCAACAAAACACGCCCACGCAGGGGCTATCAATTGCACCAATAGAAAATGTATAATAGAGCAGACAACGCTCTAATTCCAATAAGGCAAAACGTATGCCCACGTAGGGGCTATCAATGGCACATAGGTTACAATAACATCAGTGAAACTCAGATTATCGCAACTAAAGACAGCTGTCCACTGTCACATCAAAACAAACAGAAAAGGAAAGAAGAAAAGCAGAGAAGAAAGAAAGAGAAAAAACAAAAACAAAAACACACACCAGAGAGCAAGGGTCCATGAGCGCCAATACAAAACTCCATCACCTCCCTACACTGGCCGGGGGGAGCGTGGGAAAGGCATATTGCAACCACGGTTCCCATATTTTCAAAAATTTATGTTGAGAGTCATTGCATATACTCGACATCTGTTCATTGAGCATCATAGTAGTCATACGATCCCGCACCCCCTGAAAAAGTACAAACGGACTCTTCCAGGCCTGGGCAATTGTCCTAGTGGCCGATAAAAACAAATAGGAAGCCAATCGCTGCTGACGAGCCAAGAGGCCCGGTATGGGGCAATGAAGCAAAGCATACCGAGCATCCCGGCGTATAGAGAGATGAAACAAAGTGAAAAGGAGGCCAAACACACAAGACCAAAAACGAACCAACCTCGGGCATGACCACCAGATATGCAGTACATCGCCACGATGGCCACAACCCCGAAAACATCGATCACTACAGGCAGGGTTAGCCTGGGCCAAACGAGCCGGCACCCAATACCAACGAAACAATACCTTATAGGCTGCTTCCAGCGTGGTCGTATTAAACGAACATTTAGCTATGAGTGACCAGGCTTTATTCCAGTCCTCCGGATCCACAGCCACTCCCAGGTCGCGTTCCCACTGAACTACATATGAAAGAGAAGTGTGCGACGAGCATCTGTTCAAAGCTGCGTAAAGAAGGGAGATAAGGCCCGGGGCGCCCAGACGCTGCTGGCAAAGCCGTTCAAAGGCAGATGTCTGATATGGGAAAGCAGAAGTGGCCCTCAGCGAGAGTAGCCAGTGCCGCAATTGAAGGTACCGAAAAAATTCCGCTGGGGGAACATCCCGAGACTCCCGGAGGACATTCCAGGTGGGAAAGGACCGAAAAATCAAAAAGTGTCGCACCTGTGAGAAACCATGAGCCACCCACCAAGAAAATGCCCTCGGGTGATCTAGACCCGGCGGGAAAAGAGGGTTATTAACGATTGGAAGCAAGGGCAAGAAAGGTGACATCAGGCCACTGGAGTAACGTACCGAGTCCCAGACTCGTAGGCCATGGAGCAACATTGGACTCAGCGCCGTAGGGCGCAGGGCAGGGGGAAGCCATAGAAGTGTCGATCAGGCAGGGTTTTTTAAGTATGGGCGTGATGTGCGTGTGCTTTAGGGGGAAGGGGAATGTGCCAGTAGAGAGGGAAAGATTAAAGATGTGAGTGAGTAGGATGGAGGAAGATGTGAGTGAGTAGGAGGGAGGAAGAGGGTGATCGTAGGAGTTGTGTGGGGACAGGGTCAAGGGGGCAGGTGGTGAGGCGGGCTTCTGAGAAGACCTTACTGACCTCTTCAGTAGTAGCGAGGTCGAAGGAGTGGCGTGTAGAGGGGATTTTAGTGTGAGGAATGCTAGGTGGGGTGGAAGTCTGAGCAGTGGCGAGGTCGAAGGAGTGGAGTGTTGAGGGGATTTTAATGTGAGGGATGCTAGGTGGGGTGGAAGTCTGAGCAGTGGTGATGTCCCTACGAATTGCGTCGATCTTGTTTTTGAAGTGATTAGCAATCTCGTGGGTGGTGAGTGAGGTACTGGGTGGAGGGGGGGGCGGAGAGAGTAGAGAGTTAAAAGTAGAGAAGAGCCGGCAATGACTGGAGGAGAAGGTATTAATGAGGGTAACAAAGTAGGCTTGCTTGGCAGAGTGAAGGGAGGAGGTGTAGGTTAGGCAGGCATATTTATATTGGGTGAACGCTTGTTGGGATCTGGTTTTGCGCCATAGTCGCTCCAGCGCACGACTGTGTCGCTTGAGATTTTTGGTATGCTCAGTCTGCCAGGGTTGTAGCGGTCGGGGTCTGATGCTTCGTGTTGGGGGTGCTAGCAAGTCTAGAGCGGCTGATAGCAAGTTGTTATAAACAGTAGTGGCCAGGTCAGGGCAGGACAGGGGAAGGATACTGTCATAAAGTTGGTCAGCTGCAGAGTGGAAAGGGGCAGGGTTCAAGTTGTGGAGGTTTCTGCTGGTGATAGTTTGACGTTTGGGGGGATAGGTGTTTGAGGATGAGTACACGGAGAAGGTTGTGATTGGAGAGAGGAAAGGGGGTGTTTGTGAGGTTGTGGGGAGTGCAGAGATGAGAGAAGACAAGGTCCGGGGTGTGGGTGGTGGACTGTATACACTGTGCGAGTGCAGAAGAAGAGGTTAAGTGGTGGAGTTGGGATGTAGCTGAGTTATTGATGTTGATAGGGATGATGGTGGGTAGCTCGGAGGAGAGAAAGAAGGGTAGCCAGGCGGAGAAGTCGTCGAGAAAGCTGGACAACGGATCCAGGAGGCCGATAGATTACTGCAATCCTCAGAGAGATTGGAGAGAATAGCCGGATGCAGTGGGCCTCGAAGGAGGAGAAGGATAGAGAGGGAGGGTTTGGGCAGACTTGGAAGGTGCTCTGCGGTGACAGGAGCATACCAACCCCACCACCTTTTCGGCCGCTGGGTCTGGGTGAATGGGTCCAGATAAGACCTCCATAGGAGAGTGCCGCAGGGGAGGTAGAGTCAGTAGCTTAGATCGAGGTTTTGGTGATCGCTAGGAGGTTAAGGGATCGGGAGACAAAGAGGTCATGGATGGCGGTGAGGTTGTTGCAAACCGATCGGCCGTTCAAGAGTGCACATGAAAATGGGAAGGTGGTTATGGGGAGCAAAGGGACCGGTATTAGATTGAGGGGATTGCGGCAGTTCTTGGAAGTAAGAGAGTGCCTTGTGTGTGGGCGAGGTGGTGGAGGACCAGGGTTTGGGGAGATGTCCCCAGCGGTTAGGAGAAGAAGAGTGAGAAAGGTGGTATGGGAGCGGGATGTACAAGAGCGCGTATGTCTACTAGTGATGGTGTTTGGGTCAGTGGGAGAGTGGAGTATCAAGAGGAGGTGGTGAGAGCCATAGTAGGGAGATGGAAGCAGTGAAGATGCGATGTACAGTTGTTTGGGAGGAGCAGAGGGATATAGAAAAGAGATTTTGGGAACGGAGGAGAGGAGTATGTGGAGGAGGAGTAAAGGAGGCATTTTAGGAAGGTATACGGAGTGGCGGTCAAGTGTGGTGGAAATTTCTCAGGGTGCTTGATTGTAGATAGTCTAGCGTGCAGTAGAGTATCTCGATGTTGCATCTTCCTGCAGCTAGAGTTCTTGTGCTTAGGATCAGGATGGGTTGAGATCAGTTAGATAAGTTGTAGACAAGGGTAGTACTGGCCCTGCAGGATCCATGGCGCCCGGCGCCAAGGCAGGGGGGTAGTAGCATTATTGTAGTCAAGCTACAAGTTCCAGTTTGTGCAAGTCCTAGATTGTAGGGTGAGGTTTGGCTTGAGGAGATCGGGGGTGGATGTCAGCTGTGGAAGTGTTTCCCAGGTGGTGGAGATGAGATCTAGAAAAGGTTGTGAGGGGTGGGCATCCGCTGTGGGAGTTGGGTGTAGTAGGGGCTAGGGTACCATGGAATCAGCAGTCGGGCCCTCTCCCACGCTGGCTGTACTCACGGGGGGTAGACAGATGGGTTTCAGGTCCAGGCAGGGTTACGTCGTGGTAGGCGGTGGTAGGCGTCACCAGGCCGAGGTCATCTGCTGGGCTCAACAGCGTCGAAATAAGCCCGCGTCGGTTCACTCTTTCAGGTGTGGATGGGGATGTGCGAGCGAAGCTCCTTTAGGTCAGCTGCAGGCTCCCTTCGGATGTTGGGGGGGGGGTGTGCCGTGGTAGGCTGCAGTAGGCCCTGTCAGGCCAGGTGCTGTGGTAGTGTGGTAGACCTTGGCCTAGGTGGCACTGGTCTCTTGCTCCTTCACACTGGTCTCTTGCTTCTTCACAGCGCAGGTAGGGTCGGGGAGACCACTGGGGGGGCCGCGGCGGGTTCGCTGTGGTTGGCGGCCTATGTAGTGGTGGGCCCTGCTGGGTTGGCGTGCGGCTTTGATGCGGGGGGCCAGGCAGGCTCTGTGAGGACAAGTGACTGAGTTGTGGGCAGCGGGAGGTGGCAGAGTTGTGGGTGGTGGGGAGGCTCATACGGCTGCACTCCCTTCACAATATGTATCCTGGAGCCTGGGTGTGACTCACAATATGGATCCGCGGCTCCGCGGGCCCTGCACGGACAGGCACCACTGCGATGGGGCTCCGGTGGGGAGGCAGTGATGGAGCGGTGGGGAGGCTCGGGTGGCTGCTCCTCCTTCTCGGTGTGCACCCGGAGCTTGGCGGGCGGGCTTGGCTGTGGCAGGCCACTGCTCGGCGGGCCCTGCATGGATGGCACTTGGACGGGCGCTGCAGTGATGGAGCTCTGGGCCGCGGCGTGAGGTCGGACTGTCACCGCTCCCCCCTCCAGGTAAGCGGAGACCTACGGGCAGGCGCCGTGAGCCCGCTATTCCCGGGGATGGCAGGCAGGAGCGCGGAGGTGACCAGAGATCTGACCTATGCTGCTGCTCCGGTCGCCATCTTGATCTTAAAAATGGATACAAAACCAGAAGAAACTGTTTTTACTGCAGCAAAATGGACAAAATGTAGAAATACTGTAAAGTTGTTGAAAATATAAATGAGAACTTGTTTATCTTCATATGTTAGGTGTATTGTCTGTTTTGTTAAATAATATATTAACCGCTTCTGCTCTGCCCTATAGCAGAAATACTGCTACAGGGCGGCACGGGTGATCACCGAGAATCTCTGACGAGGTAGAGACCTGTGTATAAACAACACAGATCTCTCTCCCCTGTCAGCTCCTGCACACTGCTTTGTATGGCTCTGCATAGTAGAGCTATACAAATCAGCGTGATTACAGTAAAGCTCACACAAAGTCTCATAGTGAAAGGGCACACAGCGCACAGGTAACTCTTTGATCACCCCAGATGTTAACCTCTTCCTGCCCACTGCCATTAGTACAGCGTCAGTGATTTTTATTAGCACTGATCACTGTATTGGTGTCACTGGGGATGTCAGTGACACCAAGTCAGTTTCCCCCAGTGTCAGAATGCCCACCGCAGTCCCACAGTCTCACTGATAGTCACTGATTGCCACCATAACTAGTAAAAAAAAACTTTTTCTAGTATATACCACCATTTGTAAATGCTATAACTTTCACGTAAACCAGTCACACGTATTGGGATTTTTTTTTTTAGCAAAGACATGTAGCAGAATACATTTGGCCTAAATTTTATGACAAAATGTTATTTTTCAAATTTTTAACAGGGCATGTTTAATAGCAAAAAGTCAAAAATATTGTTTTTTTCTCAAAATTGTCTGTCTTTTTTGTTTATAGCGCAAAAAATAAAAAAAACACACAGGTGATCAAATACCACCAAAAGAAAGCTTTATTTCTGGGAAAAAAAACTATGTAAATTACATTTGGGTGCAGTGTTGCATGACTGCGCAATTGTCAGTTAAAATAATGCAGCGCCGTATCAAAAAAAATGGCCTGGTCAGGAAGGGGAGTAAATCCTCCAGAGAGCAAGTGGTTAAACCAATTCTATACCACACCCATGTTATTGTTCAAATGTTAATGTTTTTACATTTTTCATCTGGTTTGCAAAAGACGCAATCCTTTCTGAGCATGTGGTTGATGCATGATTTGTTGGTAAATACGCTGTTCTGTAAAGATGTGAACAAAATCAATGCTACAAATTATAGAGACTTGTGATATACAGTATGTAAAAAAGGAAAAATAGAGTTAATGCCCATTGTAGTTAGCCAGATGGCAGTTGGAAGGTTGTTGTTTTTCACAATAATTTCTATGTATTCCCAGATTTTAGAAATTCATTATCAAGTTGAAACATTATAATTCAACATGCTGTTAATTATGCAATATTAAAATGTTTAACTTTTAAATATAAAAATGTTAAACTAGCAGTTTAAGTTCTTGTAAAAAGTTTGCTTGCTCATTATTTCTTTTCCGAATATTATCTAATTGGGTACAACTATTCTAGTCCTTTACTTGTACATGTTTTTTATCGACTGCACAATTCCCTCTCCTAGTAATTGGTACTTAAAGATGGTAGAAACCATATCAATTGCACATAATTCCTAAATGGAAGTAGGTGCTAGTTTTACTATTTTTTTTTTGTCTGAGTAGCATGTGAGAGAATTGTTTTATAACTGATGTCTAAGCACATTTCATATCTCTTTTACTTGTCTGCTGCCCAGACTGAAAATAAACAAGTATTGGATTTGTTAAAACATGTTGACGGAGACAAGGTCCTCTTCCCCACATGCCTGGCCCAGTAAATGGGAGGGTCTGTGAGGGGGATACCTATCAGAATCTGGAATTCCCTTTAACATAAGGTGGCCTGAGCTATCTGGTCTTGCCCACAAGTAATTGTACATAGTGTCCCTAGATAATCATATCATCAAGTGAAGCAGCTCTATCCTTAATCATGCTGAATGATGCCCTGACCACTCAGCGATAGACAAGGGCCCATGCAGATGGTATAAACCAGCGGTCTCTAAACTTTCTAAACAAAGGGCCAGTTTACTGCTCTTCAATCTTTAGGGGGGCTGGACTGTGTCCAGCGAGAGTAGAAAAAGTCTGGGTGTCAGTGGCAGTAAAAAATACCTCATGACTGGTGGCAGTGGGAAGAATAGTGTCACACTATTTGTATCAGTGTGAGGAATAGTGCCCCATTATTAGTGTCAGTGGAAGGAGTAGTGCCCCATCATTGGTGTCAGTGGGAGTAATAGTGTCCCATCATTTGTATCAGCAGTAGGAATAGTGCCCCATCATTGGTGTCAGTGGGTGGAATAGTTCCCCATCATTGGTGCCAGTCGGAGGAATAGTGCCCCATTGTTGGCGTCAGTGGCATGAACTATGCCCCACTGTTGCTGACAGTGAGGGAATAATGCCCCAAGGGCTGGATAAAATGAAGCAAAGGGCCGCATTTTGGAGACCACTGGTCTAAACCATATAAGGCTGTTCCAGGTCAGTCTGCCACCACAAACCTCCACACACCTCCCTCTTGAATGCAAGCTCAGCTCATCACAATGAACACAATGTGGACTCAAAAATTTTGGACAGCTGCTCCAAAAATATCCTTTTTTTTTTTTAAATGCAAAGCAACATAATACAGCAACAAGACATTGTGGGGAATGAGAAAAGTCATCATGACTGTTCTTGATACACTTGCTGTGGTACACAACCCACTTCATGTGGGGATGTGCTGCAAACACGGGGAAGCTTTGCCTGTGTCAGCAACAAAAGTACACTGTGCACCCCAAAATAAAAAGGCGGTAGCAAAATAAAATTAAATAAAATATTCCTCCCCCCAAAAAAATTGAAACACTGGACTCCAAACACTTTTCGTTAACCTAGCAGAAAATAAAAAAAAAACTACAGTTGTTGTAAATACAAACAAAAAGGAAGTTCTGAAAAGGACTGTTGGGTCTCTGAATTGTGGATGTGGGGGGGGGAGAACACAAAAATAAAAAGCTCACCACACTGCAATTCACTGCAAGATAGTGCAATATAGCACAGGATAGCACTGTAAAACAACAAACTTTCTACTCCAAGACACCTGACAAATGGCCAAATCTTTTATAGAAAGGGGGCTGGCACATGAAGTCACCTTTTTTGGCCCTTCTAAGCAAGCTAAGTTGAAAGGCTAGGTAGTGCATTATTGTTACAACTTTGATTTTTATTGTTTTTTTAACTTTCCTAAAGCGTTCAGATTTGTTGTGGCTGCTACTTGAAATAAATCAGATTAGATGCTGCTTTAGCCAAGCTAAATGTTAAAGTTGAAAAAATCAATTACAGATGCAGAATGTAGGACATTACAATACGATGTTGCTAACATCATCTGTTAAAATCATACTGTTCTGTAACACCACATATAGCTTAAAGTCATCTCCTAGGCATTCAATTTAATGGATTGTTGTTTTTTTATCATGTCACCCTTGCAATCCTATTAAAAGAACTAAAATGGTCAAAATGTATAAATATTCTCTCACCATAGACTTCATTGAGATTTGCTGCTAAATTCAGGTTTCTCAAGTTTCAAACAGAATTCAATAAACCACCTGTAAATCAAACCTAGGCAAAGTTGCTTATCGGTATGGATAAACCAAAAATTGATGCTATTTCATTATGTTGCTGGTATATGAGAATTAAGATGTATGTCAAGCCAAAGCTGCTGAGATTTGGATAAAATAAGGAAAATTCAAATGCCTGTCAGGTTTTTTATAATCTGGGGATATTTACTCTCACTTCTAGTTCTGCTGACAATGTGTTTTCCTGACAAGAAGTGAGGGAAAATAACAGCCAAAAATTAAAACCTTACAGGGATTCTAACCTTCCCTACGTAGAGTGTTTGCATTTTTGGCTGTGTTGTTACCTTCACTTTTTGTGTATTAAAATACTGTCAGCAGGACAGGGAGTGAGAGTAAGAGTCCATTTGCACTAGTACGTCGTGTGCTGCGTGGCATCGTACATTGAATGAAAGGGCTGAAATGCATCATAATGCAATAGAAACTGGAGTAAACTGAATTTCTCATAATGGCCAGGACATTATGCTGCATGTGGTGCGCTGTACTGCACTTGTGTTTTGGAGGCACATTGTGTTACTATTCACAATAAATGACACCCAGCGCACCAACACAAGTAGCCTGCATTGCCATAATGGCCTGATGTGAATGGGCTCTTATCTCTCTAACAAAGTCTCAAAGATTTTGGCTTGACATACAGTTAGAGGGTTCTGTCTTAGTCCAGCGTATTCAGTGGTTTTATATATATATATAATAATTTGATGAACAGGATCTGCATAACATACTAGCAATAATAATAAGAAAACAGGAATAATAGTTGCCAAATTGTATTGGCACATGAACACTTCCTACAAAAAGTGACCATTGTTAAAGTATGTGTCAATCAAAAACATTTTTTCTAGTTTTTTAGACTGTAGAGGGATTGGAACTCCTATGTTTTTACTCCTGTTTGGCGCTCTATTAGGGAGATTTACCCTCAATTTCTGTCCTGTTCTACACTGATTTCAGTAAACATGAAATTTGCATCAGAGACACAAACACAATACAAATCTGACAGGAGTTTTAGTCTTACCCTACTCTACTTATGAAAAGCATTTTTTATTTCCATCTGTGTTGCTGTTGGAGAGTTCTCCTCACTTCCTGTCAGCTAAAAAGTTGTCAAGGGCACAGGAAGTGAACCACCCCTCCTTTCCACCTTGTCTAATCAGAAGACACTGTGCATTTATTGTAAAAATGCAAAACAATCTCTGAATGGCACCCATGCTGAGTGGGCAATCTCTTGTGTTCATTAAATAGTAGGGCAACTGCTCACACAGGACCCAGCAGCTAGTGAACATCGTTGTAATATTAGTGTCTACCACAGTGATTTCCAGCTTCTAGAGTTATTCCACATGTGTGATATATGCATTATTATTATTATTATACAGGACTTATATAGTGCCGACAGTTTGCTCAGCACTTTACATTACGAAGGGAAACCGTACAGTAACAATACAGTTCAATACAAGAGGGATTAGAGGGCCCTGCTCCTTGGAGCTTACAATCTAGGAGGGAGGGGATAGTGGTACAAGAGGTAATTAGCTGTGGGGGATGGAGAGGTTGGGGAGTAGAGGATTCCAGTAGTTAGCCGGGGTCGGGGTAGGCTTCCTTGAAGAGATGAGTTTTCAGAGTGCGCCTAAAAGTGAGCAGAGTAGGCAATAGCCTGATAGCTTGGGGTAGGGAGTTCCAGAGGAAGGGTGAAGCCCATGAGAAATCCTGGAGATGGGCATGGGAGGAGGAGACAAGGGAGCTAGAGAGTAGGAGGTCTTGCGAGGAGTGGAGAGTACGGTTTGGGTGGTATTTAGAGACAATGTCGGTGATGTAGTTAGGGGCAGTGTTTTGAACGGCTTTATACGTCAGTGTTAGTGTTTTGAATTTTATCCACTGGGCAATTGGAAGCCAGTGGAGGGATTGGCAGAGAGGGGTGGCAGATACAGAGTGGTTAGTAAGGTGAATAAGTCTGGCAGCAGCATTCATGATGGACTGGAGTGGGGATAGCCTGCGATGAGGTAGGCCAGTGAGGAGGGAGTTACAGTAGTCAAGGCGTGATATAATAAGGGAGTGGATGAGTTGCTTAGTAGTCTCCGAGGTTAGGAACGGTCGTATCTTGGATATGCATATTTACATTTGCTAAAAATATGAAAACATATCCATAAAATAAGTGAGCGTCTACCTGAATCAGAAATATCAATCATTATATGGACCAATACCTTAATCATAATATTGTTTATGTGATGACTACTGCTACGTGAAAAAAAAAATATATTATCAGTATTAGAAACTAATGCTGTATTTAAAGCACTAATGCTGCATTTAAATTTGGTTGAAAATCATTAAGCCAATAAATAAATACATAACTACTGTTGTAAAGCTCTAGCCCAAATAGTATGGATAGTGGAAACACTGATAGAGTAGAGTAGAGAGCTTATACTGTAAATTGGCCATACATACATAAAATGTATTCACATTGGATGCACTGGTGGACTATGTGGATGATAATAGATGATAATTGGAGTATTCTTAACTGCCAAAGGCAAACTGTTGATAACTACTGCTTGTGACTGACATGCTGTGCTTCAATTACCTCTAGTGGTTTTTCCAGTATTGCCAGCATTCATATCTATGACACTGATATGAATCTCACAAAATGTACCTCATGGAGAAATGTGAGATATGAGCTATATGTATTTATCCATTCTTAGCTGTCATTAGGGGAGTTTCTGCAATGATTGACACAGCTGCCCATTTGTGCCCTAACATGCATTAGAGAGTAAAATCTGAAGAAAAGAAAAAAAATATTAATGGATATTACTTTCCAAGTTTGCTTCAAACAGTTACAGCCTAAATGCATTTCCTTATAGTGGGGAAGGGGAAAGTCTGTCAGGCTTTTAATATTGTCTGTACCTTTGATGGGGTAACATGACATAAGAAAGTAAAAACCTCTGGGTTTTATTTCTGCCTCTGTCAGAGATGTTTTTTTTTTTTTTTCCTTGGCCTGATTACATAAAGAGTTATTGATTCTTAAGATCTCATTCTTAAAAGTGGAATTATTTAGAATCTATTTTCGTGAGGTTCCATTAGTACTATATGATTTGGTTGCTATGGGTTATTGTACTTAAGAATTCGCATTTAAGAATCTAGACCAGGGATGGGCAAACTTTTTGACTTGAGGGCCGCAATGGGTTCATATATTGGACCCGGGGGCCGGACCAAGAGTAGATGAATGATGTGTATGTGTCATCCATAGTAAGTATAGTAATATTCCCCCATAGTAAGCATAGTAATTCATCCCCCATATAGTAATTCATCCCCCATATAGTAATTCATCCCCCATATAGTAATTCATCCCCCATAGTAATTCATCCCCCATATAGTAATTCATCCCCCATATAGTAATTCATCCCCCATAGTAATTCATCCCCCAGATAGTAATTCATCCCCCATATAGTAATTCATCCCCCATAGTAATTCATCCCCCATATAGTAATTCATCCCCCATATAGTAATTCACCCCCCATAGTAATTCATCCCCCATATAGTAATTCATCCCCCATAGTAATTCGTCCCCCATATAGTAATTCATCCCCCATAGTAATTCATCCCCCATATAGTAATTCATCCCCCATATAGTAATTCATCCCCCATAGTAATTCATCCCCCATATAGTAATGCATCCCCCATATAGTAATTCATCCCCCATATAGTAATTCATCCCCCATAGTAATTCATCCCCCATATAGTAATTCATCCCCCATATAGTAATTCATCCCCCATAGTAATTCATCCCCCATATAGTAATTCATCCCCCATATAGTAATTCATCCCCCATAGTAATTCATCCCCCATATAGTAATTCATCCCCCATATAGTAATTAATCCCCTATATAGTAATTCATCCCCCATAGTAATTCATCCCCCATATAGTAATTCATCCCCCATATAGTAATTCATCCCCCATACAGTAATTCATCCCCCATATAGTAATTAATCCCCCATAGTAATTCATCCCCCATATAGTAATTCATCCCCCTTATAGTAATTCATCCCCCCTATAGTAATTCATCCCCCCTATAGTAATTCATTCCCCATATTAATTCATCCCCCATATTAATTCATCCCTCATATAGTATTTCATCCCCCACAGTACTATTCCCCCCCAAGTAGTAAGCCAAGTCCCCCCTGTGTCAATTCACTTACCTTTGCTCCGCGCGTTCCTCTCGCCGTGTTCCCGCGCCGTTCCGGTCTTCAGGGCGGACTGTGAGAGGAGCCTAGCTCCCCTCACGTTCCTCACGCTGCCCCGCCTACACACATTCTGACAGCCGATGTTTGCCACGCTCCGCGGGCCGGATTAAAAGGTCCGCCGGGCCGTATACGGCCCGCGGGCTGTAGTTTGCCCATTGCTAATCTAGACCGACCTCTTTATGATTAAGGTTTTCTGTTTCCCCTGGGTAGGAAGAGAGGGCAAACATATTTATGGGGACATACATCACCTAAATTCAAAAGTAGGCAAGGTACAACTCCTATTTTTTCTGCTGCCTGTGCATCCACTGGGTGTTCTCAAACCATTCTTTGTCTATTAATAAATGTTTGGACAGGAATTCCACTTAAAACAATTGATTAATGCTACTCAGCGATAGTGCCACTAACCCACAGACATATGTGTTGTGACATTTTGTAAGGTGAGGTGGATGAACGATATGTGTCACCTTGCATGTGTTCATATCTAGGAGACTAAGGAGGAGTCCAGTCTGGGTTTTCCAGGCCACTTTGGCAGGGTTAGTTCTGGACTGGATTTTGTGGTCCACTGATGACCACCAGCAGGTGGTAAAAATAAAGCAGTACTAGAGCAAGATGGGGCTCTTGGCCTGAGACTCAGGAAGCTATACCTGAGGAAGATGTGGATGAGAAAGTGTGCTTTGTACAAGAAAGGAAAAGGTTTGCACACCATTTTGGTTTTGTTGGTGACAGGGAGAAGCCCTTCACCAGTGAGATAGGAATCACTTCTGTTTAGTTAGTGCCTGGATGACAAGGATTTATTTTCTGTTCTGTTTTGTTTATTATGGATGCTACCTTTTAAATAAAACTTTCTACAAGTCAGATTTTTAAGAAAGACTAGCCATCTGGACTACCTTTTTCCCAGGGAAGGTGATCCCCCAACTAAGCTAACACCACAACGTATATAAATTAACAATGGCAAATAAAAAAAAAATAACATTTAGTGTAAAACAAATACATGAGTGTAATCAATAGACTTAAAACATGGTATTTTGTAGGGTAAAGTTAAATTAGTAACATAACTAACAATAATCTTCTTAGATTAAAAAAAACGACAGTCCACTATACAATGATCAGACATAACATTGTGATCACTGACAAGTAAAGTGAATAACATTGTTTATCTCATTACAAAGGCATCTGAAAGTGAGTTTCATATATTAGGCAGCAAGTGAACATGACCCTGAAGTTGATGTGTTGAAAGCAGAATAATGGGTACACATAAGGATTTAAGCAACTTTGATTAGTAACGAATTGTAATGTCTAGATGACTGGGTCAGAGTATCTCCAAAACTGCAACTCCTGTGGGATGTTCCTGGTCTGCAATGGTCAGGACTTACCAATAGGGTTTCAGGAAAGGAAAACAGATAACCAGAATCAGGATTATGGGCAACCAAGGCTCATTATTGCACATGGCAAATTAAGTCTGACCCATGCATTCTGATCCAATTTGAGCTACTATGACTCAAATAGCTGAAAAAGTTAATGTTGGTTCCAATAGCAAGGTGTCAGAACTCACAGGACATTACAGTTTGTTGCATATGGAGCTGTGGAGGTGTGTAGCTACAGACCAGTCAGGGTGCTCATGCTGACCTATGTCCACAGCAAAAAGTGCCTATATTGGGCACATGAGCACCAGAACTGGACCACATGAACAATGGAAGAAGGTGACCATGTCTGATGAATTTATGAATGGTTTGAGGAACCAACAAAGAGTTTCAGGTGTTGGCTTGGCCTCCAAATTTTACAGGAAAGGCTGATAACATTGTTTGAAGTACAATACACAGGACATTACAAAGACAAAACATTTGTGGTATGACTAACATGTTTTTCTGCATGTGCAGAAAATATACTTAAAATTAAAAAAAAAAATACCTGTTGAGCAGTACCTGTTTTATGGATAAACACCTTTTATTTTTTCTCCTAATTGAACATTTTTTACAGTATGGTTACCATAAAAATAAAACAATCGGCAGCAGAACATGCTGGGCACTTGTAGTGAATTGAACTTGGGGAACTAGTACATTTAATACATTTGGCTAATTACATGCGGTTAATTACTATTGGCAGCAGCTCCAGAGAACTGTACACACAGTCTGCAAACAATGGCTACAAATTAAGGCTGTCAATAAAAAGTACAGTTTTTCTTGGCATTAAAGCATCAGTCTGTCACAATGTTTATATTACATCTCAACCATATACAACTGAAAAATATATGGTTGTAGCCTGCCAAATAGAAGGAATCACATATACAGTAGCATACAGCTCTATACAGTGAAATGACACTCTGCTCAGGAGTAGTTAATAGTTACATGTTATAATATTATTTGTAAAGTGGTAATTATATCACTATGAAAAAAAAAACATACTCTCCTTGTTGTGGGCAATTCAGCCATATTATAGTGAACTGTTTGTGGGCAGTTGCCATTTAAGAAACTACAATTGGGGTTGGCAACCCTGCATTGTGGTGCCTGAATCCATCTCCATGGGAATATACAAAAACACTTCTGCATGCCAAGTGTTTAAATATGTCTAGCAAACTGTAGCAATCTGTAAGAAAAAAAGCAAATTTCTTGAATCATGCGCATTCAACCACCTTCGAATGTCTATGAGCTTTAGAAATAGGTTTATATTTGAAGAGAAACATAAAAATCACAGACGTAATTTGATAACAATGTAATTTTTATTCTGTTTAGATGTGTTTGACCAAGTGTGATACAGTGAGTGGACATCTCTTCTTGAGTCTTTTAAGATTTAATTTCAGAAATGCTTTTCTTTCATTATCAACTGCTTTAATGCCAAGAGGACTTCAGCTGCCACTACTAACATCACAGAGCTTCAGAAATCTTATAACCATTGAAAAGAGCAGTTTGCCTAGACAGTGAAAAACATTAAAGGCAAGGAAGTGTAACAACCCTGATGGCATTAGCTATGTTTACTGCAAAAAATAATTCATTAATTAGTTCCACATTTATTAGAATTCTAAAGCTCAGTCACAACAGAGAGCACTGCATTCTAAAGACCTAGCAGGTCATGATATCTTTAATTCATAAAGCCAATGTCGATCTCTTCCATTACTAAAATTAAAGACTGATAAGCTCCTTAGAAGACTAATATAACATTAATGAAAGAAAAGTCTGTTTTTACTGATGCAGAATAATCAGGCTGGAAGTGTCCCCCAAAGAAGTTGTTAAAGTAGGAGCTACATTTCTTTGTCCATCAAAACTGGCACACATGCACACAATTGTTTTACCTTTACTTAAAGTGAACCTATCAGCTATTTTGAAGTGACGCCACACTGAGTCACAAGTACGTTAACAATTATTATTATTTATGTAAATATAACTTTCATTTTTGAATAATAAAGTAATGAAAAATAATAAAGTATATCTAAAGCCAAAACTAGTAGTTCCATTTGTGAAATTTGAATTCCTGTCCTACAGGCACAACAGGAAGTGAGAAGAAATCTCAATAAAGAGTGGAATGCTCTTTTAGATAATTGTCATCAGAATGAGTGTTCCCATTGAAAGATTTCCCTTCTATTTCTATTGTGATGATTACTCAAAGATCTGTCTTTTTTTCACTTTGGGTCCCCAAGACAATAGGAACTAGGACAACCTGGACCCTCCTTAACAAGTGTAAAAACCTGACAGATTCCATAAGCGCCTGGTTTTGTCTTTCCAGTGCTTCCTCACCACTTGATTCAGCACCTGAAATCTGTAGGCAACTATCCATTTTTGTGAATTAGTAGTTTCACAGGATTAACCATGCTCTCCTACTTGACAGTACTCAGGGCTTTCTATCAGTCACTCAGGTAACAAATGATTTGCTGTAGAAGGGCAGATTTTCATCTAAATTCACACATACTAAATAATATTAGACTTTGAATTCTGTTTTTCTTTTTTATTAACCCATTGCCCTCCAGAGGATTTACCTTCCCTTCCTGACCAGGCCATTTTTTGTGATACGGTGCTGTGTTACTTTATAGCGCAAAAAATAAAAAACGCAGAGGTGATCAAATACCACCAAAAGAAAGCTCTATTTGTGGGGAAAAAGAACATAAATTTAGTTTGGGTACAGCATTGTGTGACTGTGCAATTGTCAGTTAAACAAAAAAAGACCAACAATTTTGAAAAAAAAGTCAATATTTTTGACTTTTGCTATAAAACATATTCAGTAAAAAAATTTAAAAAGTCAAAATTGGTCATACATTTAGGACAAAATGTATTCTGCTAAAAAAAAAATCCCAATACATATAAATCAATTTGTTTCCGTGAAAGTTATAGCATCTACAAATGGCAGTATATATACTGGATTTTTTTTTAATACTAGTAATGGCGGTGATCAGCCACTAATAGCGGTGCTTCAGCAGGCATTCTGACACTGGGGGGGAACTAACTGCCATTGACAACCCACTAACACTAATACAGTGATCAGTGCTAATAAAAAGCACCCACACTGTACTAATGACACTGGGCAGGAAGGGGTTACCATGTATTGCTGCATAGCAAAAACTGGCCTGGTCATGAGGGGGGTAAAGCTTCCGGAGTTCAAATGGTTATAGACAGGTGAACAGTAAGAGCTAGAACATGGATAGAAGAAATTTTAGATTTTCTAGAATTACACATTATAACACTAGAAAGAATTCATAGCTAGCTATGTAATTACTACTTGGACAATTGCCCACAACATCGGAAATATGGAATGATTGAACTACAGTCAGAAAAAAAAAATCATCAGTAAACTTACAAAATGTCAGGTAGGATATGTGCCCATGATATATTTTTTTTGTGAGTTGCAAACCTAAATTCAATGGGATTGATTTACTAACACTGGAGAGTGCAAAATCTGCAACTCTGCATAGAAACCAATCAACTTCCAGGATTTTTGTAAAAGCTTAATTGAACAAGCTGAAGTTAGAAGCTGACTGACTATAATGCAGAGTTGCACCAGATTTGGCACTTTCCAGTTTTAGTAAATCAACTCCAATGCATAGGCAAAACATTTTTGCTTTTGTTTTGGATAGAGTAGGGAAGGGTAAAAATCCATCCTAGTTTTTGTTTTTTTGGTTTTTTTTGTGTCTGTCGCAAGAAGAAGTTTGGAGACATTTTCCTTTACTTTCTGTCCTAATGACAAAGCAGGAAGTGAGAGGGCATCTCTTCAAACTAAGGGGAGTTCTCTTTTAGACAGTTGCCATCAGTCAACTGATGTACCCATTGAAAGTTTTACTCTCACCTCATCCCTGTTTTAGTGACAACTGTAAAATGATGTTGTCAGGGCTGGGCTCCTGCTACGTAATGAGCAGCTCTTTTCTTTCAGTGCTCAGAAGTTGCTCAGCTGTCAGTTAATTACCAGCCAGTCCAGCCTGCAGCCAGCCCTTTTTGCTATTTTAGCAGCTTACCTTATTTCCTCCTTGCCTTTGCGTGGTCTATGATCTCCAGTGTGTTCCTGTTTACAACTGGGTCAGGCTGAATTCTCCCAAAGCAGCAGGGCACCCAGGGAAAAATTAATTCATATGATTTCTGTTTCAACAGTTCTGGTGGCCCAGTTTCCATGCTGATGTAACTGCCTATGTAGCCTGCTTGTCCGGTGTTTGCTCAAAATAAAACATTCCAACACCTTCCAGTAGGCCTTCTACAACCCATACCCAGTGGAGAGAGGCCTTGGACCCACTTGTCTATTGGTTTTATTGTGAATTTACTGAACTCCCAGGGGAATACAGTTATCCTTCTGGTGGTTGACAGTTTTTTTGAAAATGTCAGTTGGCTACGTCCAAACAACTGGCATCAATATTCAGGAGGTCTTTCGGTTACATGGATTACCTAAAGTTATCATCTCGGACAGAGGTAAACAGTTTGTGTCCAGGTTTTGTTTAGCCTTTTGTGCACAGTTGGGAATTCAGCTTTCCTTTTCCTTGGCATATCACCCGCAACCCAATGGGGGTTACAGAATGGGCCAAGCAAGCCTTAAAACAGTCCCTATGTTCCTAATACATTCGTTCCACAGGGAATTCCTGCGTTAGAGGAACATCTTCAGACCACCATAACAACTGGTTGGACCTTTTACCTTGGGAGGAGTTTGCTCACAATAACGCCATAAATGCCACCTCCCAGTTAT
This sequence comes from Staurois parvus, assembly GCF_062004578.1. Classification (NCBI taxonomy): domain Eukaryota; kingdom Metazoa; phylum Chordata; class Amphibia; order Anura; family Ranidae; genus Staurois; species Staurois parvus. The sequence continues at coordinate 757,504 of NW_028317942.1, forward strand.
CTCCGTTTATGGTGAACTACGGGTTCCAGACAACCATATTTCCTAATATATTCGTTCCACAGGGAATTCCTGCATTAGAGCAACATCTTCAGGATCTCTGTTCTACTTGGGTGCAGATCAAAGAATCCTTGCAATGCTCCACAGAGAGGTGCAAACTCCATGCCGACTGCTGACGCCTACTTGCGCCCTCCTACCAAGATGGGGAGAGGGTCTGGCTGTCTTCCTATAACCTCCAACTCCATTTTCCCTCACTAAAACTAGTGCCTCAGTATATTAGGCCTTTCTGCGTACTCCATAGGGTTAACCCGGTGGCATACACATTAGATCTTCTTTCCAACATCCATATCTCCAATATATTCCATGTTTCCTTATTAAAACCTTAGGAGTGTAAATGCTATACCCATTCAGTACCACGCCCTTGCCCAGTTCAGGTTGGCAACCATGAGGAACATGAGATACAATCTTTCATTGACTCCTGTAGGTTTTGTGGATGCATACCATATCTAGTGGAGGGGTTTACGGTCCAGAGGAACACTCTTGGGTCTCATCCTTGGATGTGCATGCTGCTGCTGTCTTCCATGCTTTCAATATACATTTTCCCTCAAGCCTGGTGCCCTGAGGGGAAGAAGGTGTTAAAGAGGGTTACTGTGGCTGGCTACCCCTGACCCTGGCTCATTTTATTACCCAATCTGGCAGCCAATCCCTGGCTTCTGTTTTTTACTATGTTCCTAAACTGTGTTATTTTTGCTATTTCATTAAAAGTGTGATTTTACCTGCACTTTATGTCTGGTTCTGGTTCTTGACAGTTGTTTTTCAATCACTTTTTTTCTTAGGGACAGTGTTCCACAGGGCAAATAGGGCAAATGAATCTTCCCAATAGGGACACAGACAACAGTCCATTCCTTCAAACTGTACAAAATTAGAACACATTTGCTCTAACACTCTAAACATATTTCTTCACAATAGATGAGAGTGATTTAATCTAAGCAAGGGAATGGTATGCATAGAATAATCCCTGTAATGACTCTTGTACATGAGTCAGTTGAAACTGTACTGCAACCATACTTTCCCTGCCAAGGCAGCTCAGGTGCAGGGAATACTATTGTAAACATGAGTACAGTGTTTAAAAAAAAATTGAACATTTTCTACTTTTTGCAAACATTCATACTCTGTGCTCATGCTTATGATTACACTGCTGTCACTTAGGCTGTCTGGGCGGAGGATATGTGGCTGCTAGATGACGAATAAATATTAAAATATATTTACTGTCCAGTGTCTCCAAGATGTATGTTGCACTGGAATTAGTTTTTTTTCCAGAAAATTACCTCGATCAACTTACAGCAATATACTGTATGTATACTTTCAGAAAGACTGCACAGTAGGGTATGTAATTTGTCAGTGTAAACATGTGTGGATAAAAATGTTTTTTAAACGCTGTATTTAAAAAGAGATGACCTAAATAGTGCTCTTTTTAAAAGTGCAATATGATATGTTTAAGGTATTTTTTATTTTATAATGGCATAAACAGTTATACAACAATTAAGGATATACTGTATACACACATATGCACACTCACATACAAAACATAAACAGGTGATTCCCCATGCTTTTTCTATTGCAAGAATTGTGATTTCTTATTGAGTGGTTGAACTTGGGTGAGTTTGATATATTCTATTACAAGAATGACTGGAATGAAAAACCTAAACCAGCAATTCATACAACAGAGTAGTGACCAAGTCTACGATGAGCCAATTAGAGAGAAGAAATCTGGCTGGCTCATCTATGAACCCCAAATTGTTGTATATTTAGAAAGGCATGCTTTGGTCTGGTGAGCCCACCATTTTGACTGCTGCCAGTATAGCAGTATTGATCAGTGAGGATACAAACCAGCCATATATAGAGGTGAGCTGAGAGCCAAATAATTATATTAATATTCTGGTAAGAGGAAAGCCAGCTATGCCAATTGTAGCCTACATGGTGGTTGCACAGGTGCATCTTCTGCCAGATAAAGGAAGAGATAATGGCTTCTATCCTATGAAACAGCTTTTTAGAGAGAAAATGAGGTGGGATGGCCTTAAAAATGTAAATATTAAAAAAAAAATTGGGGAGACCATATGCTCCACTTTTAAATGAGGGGACTTGGAAAAGGTTGTTTACAAATGCAGTGGCCTTCTTCCCAACTTACCTTTAGGCCAGAAATCACGAACTACCTACATAATACTGATAAGAACAGTAAATGAGGTCTCACAACTGTCCTGGTAAAACAAAAAGCTTTGCCTGCTTTAGGTGAAATTTGCTCCTCCAGAGAGCCCAACTGTATACTCTTCACTGCAGATGATTGTCAGACATGACAAGCAAGGGGTTCCATAGCAATTGCAAAAAAAATGGTAACAGCCAAACATTACATCCTAATGTCTAGGTGCGCAAAGAACACAGATCCTTTATGTGCCATGCAATGATGTTGACCAAAGTAGGGTGCACTGGTAAGATTTACCTT